>NC_092348.1:6522367-6838400 GCF_963676685.1 Mytilus edulis
TAGAGGAATTAATTGTGGTCTCGGGCCTAAGAGGTGCATTTCAGCAAATTTTGAATTTATACTTTGACAACTTCTCTGAATGATCTATTGGTATTGATTTGTCAAAACTATATGAGAAGAAATGATTTCCACTTTTATTTCATAGAAATTTGTAAAAAAAGTCACTTTTCAGCTGATATGCCCAAAAAGTAGCTTTTTCACTTTTTTCAAATATTTTTGCAAAAGCAGCATCCTTAATTTTTCTCTGACATTTTGTTTCTGATATCTATTTGTGTTTGTGGTATTTATTTCATGTGTTTTACTCATTTGTGAACTCTGAACACAAAGAAAAGTGGATAAAAGCATTAAAAGAGTGCAAAATGTGCTGTTTTAATAGTCTAGGTCTAACGGTCCGTACGAAGCAAGTGAAATATGAAGTTCTATGCACTTAAAAATTGTATTTCTTTAAACAGATTGCACTGAATCTATATCAAAAAGCACTTATTACTGGTTGTTTAAACTTGTCTGTTTCACAGAATACCTTTATTTTCTTCTGTTGGATGGCTGGTGGTTAAAATATTGGCATTTTAAGATTGAAATTTCATGCAGGTTTTAAACAGTAAATTGAAAAAACTTTGCATCAGACCATACTGTCTACATACATAGTAAAAGCAACAGTTTTGTAACATCCAGGCTTCATATTTGATCATATCTCAGCAAGGATTTGAGCAAAAAGAAGCATATTTCCATCTCCAATATCATTTATATGCAATTTAATATGGAAATATAGGGAACGGCCCAAATTGACAACTTGTTATTTTAAGCTTGACATTGCTTAAGACCATGTAAAACTCATGTGTTTATGCTATTTGAAACTTATATTTACATCAAAAGAACATTTATGATATGTAAAATGTTTTGTTTTAATTTAACAACTTCAGAAAATTGTTGTAAGTGGAAAATATTACATTTCATATAAGGCCTCACTTCATTTGAAAACCTCTATTTTTAGGCATAGGCACATATAAAATTAACTTTTGTCAAATTTTTATAAGTCTCATACATTAAGTATGCTATCATGTACTTTGAATAGATAATATCTTATCCATTGAGACATTAAAAAGTGCAATTTGGTGTTTTTTTGGGATTTTTGAAGCCAAAATTTGAAAGTTGAAATTGTTCTATTTCAACGTCACAATTCAGCAACCAAAGTTGAGATATAAAAAATGCCACATTTTCTATAATATATATCATATGGCTTTGAAACTTTGTAAACTGACTCATAATACACTAAGCTTAAATCATGCCAAGTTTTATTGGAATTGTCAAGTTTTTGGCCCCTAATAGGCCCAAGACCACAATTAATGACCCCGCTTTTCGTTGTTCACGAATATAGTTCCCTTTAATTATAGTGTATTTCTTCTTAAATTTTTTTCTTTCCTTTTCTCAAACATTTCTTAGCTTTTATAAGGTGGAAATGAAAGAAGAGAGGTGAAATAAATTTTTAGATGTTTAATTTTAACTGATTTTGATATGGAAAGAGTGATTAGGTCAGGTGCAAAAAGGTGATATTTACAGTTTTCGGAACATCTCTTGACTTGTCCATAGGGGGTATGGATGTGTATTGGCTAAATTTGTAAGTTTTATACGTGCAATTTTTCTGAAACTTGGACATATTTTTGGACTTGTACTGTACATTACACACACAAAAAATTAGACAAAAAGAATAGGCAAATTTTTTTTAATGCGACAAAACGTTATAAAGAAATGATAGAGGAATTAATTGTGGTCTCGGGCCTAAGAGGTGCATTTCAGCAAATTTTGAATTTATACTTTGGACAACTTCTCTGAATGATCTATTGGTATTGATTTGTCAAACTATATGAGAAGAAATGATTTCCACTTTTATTTCATAGAAATTTGTAAAAAAAGTCACTTTTCAGCTGATATGCCAAAAAGTAGCTTTTTCACTTTTTTCAATATTTTTGCAAAAGCAGCATCCTTAATTTTTCTCTGACATTTTGTTTCTGATATCTATTTGTGTTTGTGGTATTTATTTCATGTGTTTTACTCATTTGTGAACTCTGAACACAAAGAAAAGTGGATAAAAGCATTAAAAGAGTGCAAAATGTGCTGTTTTAATAGTCTAGGTCTAACGGTCCGTACGAAGCAAGTGAAATATGAAGTTCTATGCACTTAAAAATTGTATTTCTTTAAACAGATTGCACTGAATCTATATCAAAAGCACTTATTACTGGTTGTTTAAACTTGTCTGTTTCACAGAATACCTTTATTTTCTTCTGTTGGATGGCTGGTGGTTAAATATTGGCATTTTAAGATTGAAATTTCATGCAGGTTTTAAACAGTAAATTGAAAAAACTTTGCATCAGACCATACTGTCTACATACATAGTTAAAAGCAACAGTTTTGTAACATCCAGGCTTCATATTTGATCATATCTCAGCAAGGATTTGAGCAAAAAGAAGCATATTTCCATCTCCAATATCATTTATATGCAATTTAATATGGAAATATAGGGAACGGCCCAAATTGACAACTTGTTATTTAAGCTTGACATTGCTTAAGACCATGTAAAACTCATGTGTTATGCTATTTGAAACTTATATTTACATCAAAAGAACATTTATGATATGTAAAATGTTTTGTTTAATTTAACAACTTCAGAAAATTGTTGTAAGTGGAAAATATTACATTTCATATAAGGCCTCACTTCATTTGAAAACCTCTATTTTTAGGCATAGGCACATATAAAATTAACTTTTGTCAAATTTTTATAAGTCTCATACATTAAGTATGCTATCATGTACTTTGAATAGATAATATCTTATCCATTGAGACATTAAAAAGTGCAATTTGGTGTTTTTTTGGGATTTTTGAAGCCAAAATTTGAAAGTTGAAATTGTTCTATTTCAACGTCACAATTCAGCAACCAAAGTTGAGATATAAAAAATGCCACATTTTCTATAATATATATCATATGGCTTTGAAACTTTGTAAACTGACTCATAATACACTAAGCTTAAATCATGCCAAGTTTTATTGGAATTGGTCAAGTTTTTGGCCCCTAATAGGCCCAAGACCACAATTAATGACCCCGCTTTTCGTTGTCACGAATATAGTTCCCTTTAATTATAGTGTATTTCTTCTTAAATTTTTTTCTTTCCTTTTCTCAAACATTTCTTAGCTTTTATAAGGTGGAAATGAAAGAAGAGAGGTGAAATAAATTTTTAGATGTTTAATTTTAACTGATTTTGATATGGAAAGAGTGATTAGGTCAGGTGCAAAAAGGTGATATTTACAGTTTTCGGAACATCTCTTGACTTGTCCATAGGGGTATGGATGTGTATTGGCTAAATTTGTAAGTTTTATACGTGCAATTTTTCTGAAACTTGGACATATTTTTGGACTTGTACTGTACATTACACACACAAAAAAATTAGACAAAAAGAATAGGCAAATTTTTTTTAATGCGACAAAACGTTATAAAGAAATGATAGAGGAATTAATTGTGGTCTCGGGCCTAAGAGGTGCATTTCAGCAAATTTTGAATTTATACTTTGACAACTTCTCTGAATGATCTATTGGTATTGATTTGTCAAACTATATGAGAAGAAATGATTTCCACTTTTATTTCATAGAAATTTGTAAAAAAAGTCACTTTTCAGCTGATATGCCCAAAAAGTAGCTTTTTCACTTTTTTCAATATTTTTGCAAAAGCAGCATCCTTAATTTTTCTCTGACATTTTGTTTCTGATATCTATTTGTGTTTGTGGTATTTATTTCATGTGTTTTACTCATTTGTGAACTCTGAACACAAAGAAAAGTGGATAAAAGCATTAAAAGAGTGCAAAATGTGCTGTTTTAATAGTCTAGGTCTAACGGTCCGTACGAAGCAAGTGAAATATGAAGTTCTATGCACTTAAAAATTGTATTTCTTTAAACAGATTGCACTGAATCTATATCAAAAGCACTTATTACTGGTTGTTTAAACTTGTCTGTTTCACAGAATACCTTTATTTTCTTCTGTTGGATGGCTGGTGGTTAAAATATTGGCATTTTAAGATTGAAATTTCATGCAGGTTTTAAACAGTAAATTGAAAAAACTTTGCATCAGACCATACTGTCTACATACATAGTTAAAAGCAACAGTTTTGTAACATCCAGGCTTCATATTTGATCATATCTCAGCAAGGATTTGAGCAAAAAGAAGCATATTTCCATCTCCAATATCATTTATATGCAATTTAATATGGAAATATAGGGAACGGCCCAAATTGACAACTTGTTATTTTAAGCTTGACATTGCTTAAGACCATGTAAAACTCATGTGTTATGCTATTTGAAACTTATATTTACATCAAAAGAACATTTATGATATGTAAAATGTTTTGTTTTAATTTAACAACTTCAGAAAATTGTTGTAAGTGGAAAATATTACATTTCATATAAGGCCTCACTTCATTTGAAAACCTCTATTTTTAGGCATAGGCACATATAAAATTAACTTTTGTCAAATTTTTATAAGTCTCATACATTAAGTATGCTATCATGTACTTTGAATAGATAATATCTTATCCATTGAGACATTAAAAAGTGCAATTTGGTGTTTTTTTGGGATTTTTGAAGCCAAAATTTGAAAGTTGAAATTGTTCTATTTCAACGTCACAATTCAGCAACCAAAGTTGAGATATAAAAAATGCCACATTTTCTATAATATATATCATATGGCTTTGAAACTTTGTAAACTGACTCATAATACACTAAGCTTAAATCATGCCAAGTTTTATTGGAATTGGTCAAGTTTTTGGCCCCTAATAGGCCCAAGACCACAATTAATGACCCCGCTTTTCGTTGTTCACGAATATAGTTCCCTTTAATTATAGTGTATTTCTTCTTAAATTTTTTTCTTTCCTTTTCTCAAACATTTCTTAGCTTTTATAAGGTGGAAATGAAAGAAGAGAGGTGAAATAAATTTTTAGATGTTTAATTTTAACTGATTTTGATATGGAAAGAGTGATTAGGTCAGGTGCAAAAAGGTGATATTTACAGTTTTCGGAACATCTCTTGACTTGTCCATAGGGGTATGGATGTGTATTGGCTAAATTTGTAAGTTTTATACGTGCAATTTTTCTGAAACTTGGACATATTTTTGGACTTGTACTGTACATTACACACACAAAAAATTAGACAAAAAGAATAGGCAAATTTTTTTTAATGCGACAAAACGTTATAAAGAAATGATAGAGGAATTAATTGTGGTCTCGGGCCTAAGAGGTGCATTTCAGCAAATTTTGAATTTATACTTTGACAACTTCTCTGAATGATCTATTGGTATTGATTTGTCAAACTATATGAGAAGAAATGATTTCCACTTTTATTTCATAGAAATTTGTAAAAAAAGTCACTTTTCAGCTGATATGCCCAAAAAGTAGCTTTTTCACTTTTTTCAATATTTTTGCAAAAGCAGCATCCTTAATTTTTCTCTGACATTTTGTTTCTGATATCTATTTGTGTTTGTGGTATTTATTTCATGTGTTTTACTCATTTGTGAACTCTGAACACAAAGAAAAGTGGATAAAAGCATTAAAAGAGTGCAAAATGTGCTGTTTTAATAGTCTAGGTCTAACGGTCCGTACGAAGCAAGTGAAATATGAAGTTCTATGCACTTAAAAATTGTATTTCTTTAAACAGATTGCACTGAATCTATATCAAAAGCACTTATTACTGGTTGTTTAAACTTGTCTGTTTCACAGAATACCTTTATTTTCTTCTGTTGGATGGCTGGTGGTTAAAATATTGGCATTTTAAGATTGAAATTTCATGCAGGTTTTAAACAGTAAATTGAAAAAACTTTGCATCAGACCATACTGTCTACATACATAGTTAAAAGCAACAGTTTTGTAACATCCAGGCTTCATATTTGATCATATCTCAGCAAGGATTTGAGCAAAAAGAAGCATATTTCCATCTCCAATATCATTTATATGCAATTTAATATGGAAATATAGGGAACGGCCCAAATTGACAACTTGTTATTTTAAGCTTGACATTGCTTAAGACCATGTAAAACTCATGTGTTATGCTATTTGAAACTTATATTTACATCAAAAGAACATTTATGATATGTAAAATGTTTTGTTTTAATTTAACAACTTCAGAAAATTGTTGTAAGTGGAAAATATTACATTTCATATAAGGCCTCACTTCATTTGAAAACCTCTATTTTTAGGCATAGGCACATATAAAATTAACTTTTGTCAAATTTTTATAAGTCTCATACATTAAGTATGCTATCATGTACTTTGAATAGATAATATCTTATCCATTGAGACATTAAAAAGTGCAATTTGGTGTTTTTTTGGGATTTTTGAAGCCAAAATTTGAAAGTTGAAATTGTTCTATTTCAACGTCACAATTCAGCAACCAAAGTTGAGATATAAAAAATGCCACATTTTCTATAATATATATCATATGGCTTTGAAACTTTGTAAACTGACTCATAATACACTAAGCTTAAATCATGCCAAGTTTTATTGGAATTGGTCAAGTTTTTGGCCCCTAATAGGCCCAAGACCACAATTAATGACCCCGCTTTTCGTTGTTCACGAATATAGTTCCCTTTAATTATAGTGTATTTCTTCTTAAATTTTTTTCTTTCCTTTTCTCAAACATTTCTTAGCTTTTATAAGGTGGAAATGAAAGAAGAGAGGTGAAATAAATTTTTAGATGTTTAATTTTAACTGATTTTGATATGGAAAGAGTGATTAGGTCAGGTGCAAAAAGGTGATATTTACAGTTTTCGGAACATCTCTTGACTTGTCCATAGGGGTATGGATGTGTATTGGCTAAATTTGTAAGTTTTATACGTGCAATTTTTCTGAAACTTGGACATATTTTTGGACTTGTACTGTACATTACACACACAAAAAATTAGACAAAAAGAATAGGCAAATTTTTTTTAATGCGACAAAACGTTATAAAGAAATGATAGAGGAATTAATTGTGGTCTCGGGCCTAAGAGGTGCATTTCAGCAAATTTTGAATTTATACTTTGACAACTTCTCTGAATGATCTATTGGTATTGATTTGTCAAACTATATGAGAAGAAATGATTTCCACTTTTATTTCATAGAAATTTGTAAAAAAAGTCACTTTTCAGCTGATATGCCCAAAAAGTAGCTTTTTCACTTTTTTCAATATTTTTGCAAAAGCAGCATCCTTAATTTTTCTCTGACATTTTGTTTCTGATATCTATTTGTGTTTGTGGTATTTATTTCATGTGTTTTACTCATTTGTGAACTCTGAACACAAAGAAAAGTGGATAAAAGCATTAAAAGAGTGCAAAATGTGCTGTTTTAATAGTCTAGGTCTAACGGTCCGTACGAAGCAAGTGAAATATGAAGTTCTATGCACTTAAAAATTGTATTTCTTTAAACAGATTGCACTGAATCTATATCAAAAGCACTTATTACTGGTTGTTTAAACTTGTCTGTTTCACAGAATACCTTTATTTTCTTCTGTTGGATGGCTGGTGGTTAAAATATTGGCATTTTAAGATTGAAATTTCATGCAGGTTTTAAACAGTAAATTGAAAAAACTTTGCATCAGACCATACTGTCTACATACATAGTTAAAAGCAACAGTTTTGTAACATCCAGGCTTCATATTTGATCATATCTCAGCAAGGATTTGAGCAAAAAGAAGCATATTTCCATCTCCAATATCATTTATATGCAATTTAATATGGAAATATAGGGAACGGCCCAAATTGACAACTTGTTATTTTAAGCTTGACATTGCTTAAGACCATGTAAAACTCATGTGTTATGCTATTTGAAACTTATATTTACATCAAAAGAACATTTATGATATGTAAAATGTTTTGTTTTAATTTAACAACTTCAGAAAATTGTTGTAAGTGGAAAATATTACATTTCATATAAGGCCTCACTTCATTTGAAAACCTCTATTTTTAGGCATAGGCACATATAAAATTAACTTTTGTCAAATTTTTATAAGTCTCATACATTAAGTATGCTATCATGTACTTTGAATAGATAATATCTTATCCATTGAGACATTAAAAAGTGCAATTTGGTGTTTTTTTGGGATTTTTGAAGCCAAAATTTGAAAGTTGAAATTGTTCTATTTCAACGTCACAATTCAGCAACCAAAGTTGAGATATAAAAAATGCCACATTTTCTATAATATATATCATATGGCTTTGAAACTTTGTAAACTGACTCATAATACACTAAGCTTAAATCATGCCAAGTTTTATTGGAATTGGTCAAGTTTTTGGCCCCTAATAGGCCCAAGACCACAATTAATGACCCCGCTTTTCGTTGTTCACGAATATAGTTCCCTTTAATTATAGTGTATTTCTTCTTAAATTTTTTTCTTTCCTTTTCTCAAACATTTCTTAGCTTTTATAAGGTGGAAATGAAAGAAGAGAGGTGAAATAAATTTTTAGATGTTTAATTTTAACTGATTTTGATATGGAAAGAGTGATTAGGTCAGGTGCAAAAAGGTGATATTTACAGTTTTCGGAACATCTCTTGACTTGTCCATAGGGGTATGGATGTGTATTGGCTAAATTTGTAAGTTTTATACGTGCAATTTTTCTGAAACTTGGACATATTTTTGGACTTGTACTGTACATTACACACACAAAAAATTAGACAAAAAGAATAGGCAAATTTTTTTTAATGCGACAAAACGTTATAAAGAAATGATAGAGGAATTAATTGTGGTCTCGGGCCTAAGAGGTGCATTTCAGCAAATTTTGAATTTATACTTTGACAACTTCTCTGAATGATCTATTGGTATTGATTTGTCAAACTATATGAGAAGAAATGATTTCCACTTTTATTTCATAGAAATTTGTAAAAAAAGTCACTTTTCAGCTGATATGCCCAAAAAGTAGCTTTTTCACTTTTTTCAATATTTTTGCAAAAGCAGCATCCTTAATTTTTCTCTGACATTTTGTTTCTGATATCTATTTGTGTTTGTGGTATTTATTTCATGTGTTTTACTCATTTGTGAACTCTGAACACAAAGAAAAGTGGATAAAAGCATTAAAAGAGTGCAAAATGTGCTGTTTTAATAGTCTAGGTCTAACGGTCCGTACGAAGCAAGTGAAATATGAAGTTCTATGCACTTAAAAATTGTATTTCTTTAAACAGATTGCACTGAATCTATATCAAAAGCACTTATTACTGGTTGTTTAAACTTGTCTGTTTCACAGAATACCTTTATTTTCTTCTGTTGGATGGCTGGTGGTTAAAATATTGGCATTTTAAGATTGAAATTTCATGCAGGTTTTAAACAGTAAATTGAAAAAACTTTGCATCAGACCATACTGTCTACATACATAGTTAAAAGCAACAGTTTTGTAACATCCAGGCTTCATATTTGATCATATCTCAGCAAGGATTTGAGCAAAAAGAAGCATATTTCCATCTCCAATATCATTTATATGCAATTTAATATGGAAATATAGGGAACGGCCCAAATTGACAACTTGTTATTTTAAGCTTGACATTGCTTAAGACCATGTAAAACTCATGTGTTATGCTATTTGAAACTTATATTTACATCAAAAGAACATTTATGATATGTAAAATGTTTTGTTTTAATTTAACAACTTCAGAAAATTGTTGTAAGTGGAAAATATTACATTTCATATAAGGCCTCACTTCATTTGAAAACCTCTATTTTTAGGCATAGGCACATATAAAATTAACTTTTGTCAAATTTTTATAAGTCTCATACATTAAGTATGCTATCATGTACTTTGAATAGATAATATCTTATCCATTGAGACATTAAAAAGTGCAATTTGGTGTTTTTTTGGGATTTTTGAAGCCAAAATTTGAAAGTTGAAATTGTTCTATTTCAACGTCACAATTCAGCAACCAAAGTTGAGATATAAAAAATGCCACATTTTCTATAATATATATCATATGGCTTTGAAACTTTGTAAACTGACTCATAATACACTAAGCTTAAATCATGCCAAGTTTTATTGGAATTGGTCAAGTTTTTGGCCCCTAATAGGCCCAAGACCACAATTAATGACCCCGCTTTTCGTTGTTCACGAATATAGTTCCCTTTAATTATAGTGTATTTCTTCTTAAATTTTTTTCTTTCCTTTTCTCAAACATTTCTTAGCTTTTATAAGGTGGAAATGAAAGAAGAGAGGTGAAATAAATTTTTAGATGTTTAATTTTAACTGATTTTGATATGGAAAGAGTGATTAGGTCAGGTGCAAAAAGGTGATATTTACAGTTTTCGGAACATCTCTTGACTTGTCCATAGGGGTATGGATGTGTATTGGCTAAATTTGTAAGTTTTATACGTGCAATTTTTCTGAAACTTGGACATATTTTTGGACTTGTACTGTACATTACACACACAAAAAATTAGACAAAAAGAATAGGCAAATTTTTTTTAATGCGACAAAACGTTATAAAGAAATGATAGAGGAATTAATTGTGGTCTCGGGCCTAAGAGGTGCATTTCAGCAAATTTTGAATTTATACTTTGACAACTTCTCTGAATGATCTATTGGTATTGATTTGTCAAACTATATGAGAAGAAATGATTTCCACTTTTATTTCATAGAAATTTGTAAAAAAAGTCACTTTTCAGCTGATATGCCCAAAAAGTAGCTTTTTCACTTTTTTCAATATTTTTGCAAAAGCAGCATCCTTAATTTTTCTCTGACATTTTGTTTCTGATATCTATTTGTGTTTGTGGTATTTATTTCATGTGTTTTACTCATTTGTGAACTCTGAACACAAAGAAAAGTGGATAAAAGCATTAAAAGAGTGCAAAATGTGCTGTTTTAATAGTCTAGGTCTAACGGTCCGTACGAAGCAAGTGAAATATGAAGTTCTATGCACTTAAAAATTGTATTTCTTTAAACAGATTGCACTGAATCTATATCAAAAGCACTTATTACTGGTTGTTTAAACTTGTCTGTTTCACAGAATACCTTTATTTTCTTCTGTTGGATGGCTGGTGGTTAAAATATTGGCATTTTAAGATTGAAATTTCATGCAGGTTTTAAACAGTAAATTGAAAAAACTTTGCATCAGACCATACTGTCTACATACATAGTTAAAAGCAACAGTTTTGTAACATCCAGGCTTCATATTTGATCATATCTCAGCAAGGATTTGAGCAAAAAGAAGCATATTTCCATCTCCAATATCATTTATATGCAATTTAATATGGAAATATAGGGAACGGCCCAAATTGACAACTTGTTATTTTAAGCTTGACATTGCTTAAGACCATGTAAAACTCATGTGTTATGCTATTTGAAACTTATATTTACATCAAAAGAACATTTATGATATGTAAAATGTTTTGTTTTAATTTAACAACTTCAGAAAATTGTTGTAAGTGGAAAATATTACATTTCATATAAGGCCTCACTTCATTTGAAAACCTCTATTTTTAGGCATAGGCACATATAAAATTAACTTTTGTCAAATTTTTATAAGTCTCATACATTAAGTATGCTATCATGTACTTTGAATAGATAATATCTTATCCATTGAGACATTAAAAAGTGCAATTTGGTGTTTTTTTGGGATTTTTGAAGCCAAAATTTGAAAGTTGAAATTGTTCTATTTCAACGTCACAATTCAGCAACCAAAGTTGAGATATAAAAAATGCCACATTTTCTATAATATATATCATATGGCTTTGAAACTTTGTAAACTGACTCATAATACACTAAGCTTAAATCATGCCAAGTTTTATTGGAATTGGTCAAGTTTTTGGCCCCTAATAGGCCCAAGACCACAATTAATGACCCCGCTTTTCGTTGTTCACGAATATAGTTCCCTTTAATTATAGTGTATTTCTTCTTAAATTTTTTTCTTTCCTTTTCTCAAACATTTCTTAGCTTTTATAAGGTGGAAATGAAAGAAGAGAGGTGAAATAAATTTTTAGATGTTTAATTTTAACTGATTTTGATATGGAAAGAGTGATTAGGTCAGGTGCAAAAAGGTGATATTTACAGTTTTCGGAACATCTCTTGACTTGTCCATAGGGGTATGGATGTGTATTGGCTAAATTTGTAAGTTTTATACGTGCAATTTTTCTGAAACTTGGACATATTTTTGGACTTGTACTGTACATTACACACACAAAAAATTAGACAAAAAGAATAGGCAAATTTTTTTTAATGCGACAAAACGTTATAAAGAAATGATAGAGGAATTAATTGTGGTCTCGGGCCTAAGAGGTGCATTTCAGCAAATTTTGAATTTATACTTTGACAACTTCTCTGAATGATCTATTGGTATTGATTTGTCAAACTATATGAGAAGAAATGATTTCCACTTTTATTTCATAGAAATTTGTAAAAAAAGTCACTTTTCAGCTGATATGCCCAAAAAGTAGCTTTTTCACTTTTTTCAATATTTTTGCAAAAGCAGCATCCTTAATTTTTCTCTGACATTTTGTTTCTGATATCTATTTGTGTTTGTGGTATTTATTTCATGTGTTTTACTCATTTGTGAACTCTGAACACAAAGAAAAGTGGATAAAAGCATTAAAAGAGTGCAAAATGTGCTGTTTTAATAGTCTAGGTCTAACGGTCCGTACGAAGCAAGTGAAATATGAAGTTCTATGCACTTAAAAATTGTATTTCTTTAAACAGATTGCACTGAATCTATATCAAAAGCACTTATTACTGGTTGTTTAAACTTGTCTGTTTCACAGAATACCTTTATTTTCTTCTGTTGGATGGCTGGTGGTTAAAATATTGGCATTTTAAGATTGAAATTTCATGCAGGTTTTAAACAGTAAATTGAAAAAACTTTGCATCAGACCATACTGTCTACATACATAGTTAAAAGCAACAGTTTTGTAACATCCAGGCTTCATATTTGATCATATCTCAGCAAGGATTTGAGCAAAAAGAAGCATATTTCCATCTCCAATATCATTTATATGCAATTTAATATGGAAATATAGGGAACGGCCCAAATTGACAACTTGTTATTTTAAGCTTGACATTGCTTAAGACCATGTAAAACTCATGTGTTATGCTATTTGAAACTTATATTTACATCAAAAGAACATTTATGATATGTAAAATGTTTTGTTTTAATTTAACAACTTCAGAAAATTGTTGTAAGTGGAAAATATTACATTTCATATAAGGCCTCACTTCATTTGAAAACCTCTATTTTTAGGCATAGGCACATATAAAATTAACTTTTGTCAAATTTTTATAAGTCTCATACATTAAGTATGCTATCATGTACTTTGAATAGATAATATCTTATCCATTGAGACATTAAAAAGTGCAATTTGGTGTTTTTTTGGGATTTTTGAAGCCAAAATTTGAAAGTTGAAATTGTTCTATTTCAACGTCACAATTCAGCAACCAAAGTTGAGATATAAAAAATGCCACATTTTCTATAATATATATCATATGGCTTTGAAACTTTGTAAACTGACTCATAATACACTAAGCTTAAATCATGCCAAGTTTTATTGGAATTGGTCAAGTTTTTGGCCCCTAATAGGCCCAAGACCACAATTAATGACCCCGCTTTTCGTTGTTCACGAATATAGTTCCCTTTAATTATAGTGTATTTCTTCTTAAATTTTTTTCTTTCCTTTTCTCAAACATTTCTTAGCTTTTATAAGGTGGAAATGAAAGAAGAGAGGTGAAATAAATTTTTAGATGTTTAATTTTAACTGATTTTGATATGGAAAGAGTGATTAGGTCAGGTGCAAAAAGGTGATATTTACAGTTTTCGGAACATCTCTTGACTTGTCCATAGGGGTATGGATGTGTATTGGCTAAATTTGTAAGTTTTATACGTGCAATTTTTCTGAAACTTGGACATATTTTTGGACTTGTACTGTACATTACACACACAAAAAATTAGACAAAAAGAATAGGCAAATTTTTTTTAATGCGACAAAACGTTATAAAGAAATGATAGAGGAATTAATTGTGGTCTCGGGCCTAAGAGGTGCATTTCAGCAAATTTTGAATTTATACTTTGACAACTTCTCTGAATGATCTATTGGTATTGATTTGTCAAACTATATGAGAAGAAATGATTTCCACTTTTATTTCATAGAAATTTGTAAAAAAAGTCACTTTTCAGCTGATATGCCCAAAAAGTAGCTTTTTCACTTTTTTCAATATTTTTGCAAAAGCAGCATCCTTAATTTTTCTCTGACATTTTGTTTCTGATATCTATTTGTGTTTGTGGTATTTATTTCATGTGTTTTACTCATTTGTGAACTCTGAACACAAAGAAAAGTGGATAAAAGCATTAAAAGAGTGCAAAATGTGCTGTTTTAATAGTCTAGGTCTAACGGTCCGTACGAAGCAAGTGAAATATGAAGTTCTATGCACTTAAAAATTGTATTTCTTTAAACAGATTGCACTGAATCTATATCAAAAGCACTTATTACTGGTTGTTTAAACTTGTCTGTTTCACAGAATACCTTTATTTTCTTCTGTTGGATGGCTGGTGGTTAAAATATTGGCATTTTAAGATTGAAATTTCATGCAGGTTTTAAACAGTAAATTGAAAAAACTTTGCATCAGACCATACTGTCTACATACATAGTTAAAAGCAACAGTTTTGTAACATCCAGGCTTCATATTTGATCATATCTCAGCAAGGATTTGAGCAAAAAGAAGCATATTTCCATCTCCAATATCATTTATATGCAATTTAATATGGAAATATAGGGAACGGCCCAAATTGACAACTTGTTATTTTAAGCTTGACATTGCTTAAGACCATGTAAAACTCATGTGTTATGCTATTTGAAACTTATATTTACATCAAAAGAACATTTATGATATGTAAAATGTTTTGTTTTAATTTAACAACTTCAGAAAATTGTTGTAAGTGGAAAATATTACATTTCATATAAGGCCTCACTTCATTTGAAAACCTCTATTTTTAGGCATAGGCACATATAAAATTAACTTTTGTCAAATTTTTATAAGTCTCATACATTAAGTATGCTATCATGTACTTTGAATAGATAATATCTTATCCATTGAGACATTAAAAAGTGCAATTTGGTGTTTTTTTGGGATTTTTGAAGCCAAAATTTGAAAGTTGAAATTGTTCTATTTCAACGTCACAATTCAGCAACCAAAGTTGAGATATAAAAAATGCCACATTTTCTATAATATATATCATATGGCTTTGAAACTTTGTAAACTGACTCATAATACACTAAGCTTAAATCATGCCAAGTTTTATTGGAATTGGTCAAGTTTTTGGCCCCTAATAGGCCCAAGACCACAATTAATGACCCCGCTTTTCGTTGTTCACGAATATAGTTCCCTTTAATTATAGTGTATTTCTTCTTAAATTTTTTTCTTTCCTTTTCTCAAACATTTCTTAGCTTTTATAAGGTGGAAATGAAAGAAGAGAGGTGAAATAAATTTTTAGATGTTTAATTTTAACTGATTTTGATATGGAAAGAGTGATTAGGTCAGGTGCAAAAAGGTGATATTTACAGTTTTCGGAACATCTCTTGACTTGTCCATAGGGGTATGGATGTGTATTGGCTAAATTTGTAAGTTTTATACGTGCAATTTTTCTGAAACTTGGACATATTTTTGGACTTGTACTGTACATTACACACACAAAAAATTAGACAAAAAGAATAGGCAAATTTTTTTTAATGCGACAAAACGTTATAAAGAAATGATAGAGGAATTAATTGTGGTCTCGGGCCTAAGAGGTGCATTTCAGCAAATTTTGAATTTATACTTTGACAACTTCTCTGAATGATCTATTGGTATTGATTTGTCAAACTATATGAGAAGAAATGATTTCCACTTTTATTTCATAGAAATTTGTAAAAAAAGTCACTTTTCAGCTGATATGCCCAAAAAGTAGCTTTTTCACTTTTTTCAATATTTTTGCAAAAGCAGCATCCTTAATTTTTCTCTGACATTTTGTTTCTGATATCTATTTGTGTTTGTGGTATTTATTTCATGTGTTTTACTCATTTGTGAACTCTGAACACAAAGAAAAGTGGATAAAAGCATTAAAAGAGTGCAAAATGTGCTGTTTTAATAGTCTAGGTCTAACGGTCCGTACGAAGCAAGTGAAATATGAAGTTCTATGCACTTAAAAATTGTATTTCTTTAAACAGATTGCACTGAATCTATATCAAAAGCACTTATTACTGGTTGTTTAAACTTGTCTGTTTCACAGAATACCTTTATTTTCTTCTGTTGGATGGCTGGTGGTTAAAATATTGGCATTTTAAGATTGAAATTTCATGCAGGTTTTAAACAGTAAATTGAAAAAACTTTGCATCAGACCATACTGTCTACATACATAGTTAAAAGCAACAGTTTTGTAACATCCAGGCTTCATATTTGATCATATCTCAGCAAGGATTTGAGCAAAAAGAAGCATATTTCCATCTCCAATATCATTTATATGCAATTTAATATGGAAATATAGGGAACGGCCCAAATTGACAACTTGTTATTTTAAGCTTGACATTGCTTAAGACCATGTAAAACTCATGTGTTATGCTATTTGAAACTTATATTTACATCAAAAGAACATTTATGATATGTAAAATGTTTTGTTTTAATTTAACAACTTCAGAAAATTGTTGTAAGTGGAAAATATTACATTTCATATAAGGCCTCACTTCATTTGAAAACCTCTATTTTTAGGCATAGGCACATATAAAATTAACTTTTGTCAAATTTTTATAAGTCTCATACATTAAGTATGCTATCATGTACTTTGAATAGATAATATCTTATCCATTGAGACATTAAAAAGTGCAATTTGGTGTTTTTTTGGGATTTTTGAAGCCAAAATTTGAAAGTTGAAATTGTTCTATTTCAACGTCACAATTCAGCAACCAAAGTTGAGATATAAAAAATGCCACATTTTCTATAATATATATCATATGGCTTTGAAACTTTGTAAACTGACTCATAATACACTAAGCTTAAATCATGCCAAGTTTTATTGGAATTGGTCAAGTTTTTGGCCCCTAATAGGCCCAAGACCACAATTAATGACCCCGCTTTTCGTTGTTCACGAATATAGTTCCCTTTAATTATAGTGTATTTCTTCTTAAATTTTTTTCTTTCCTTTTCTCAAACATTTCTTAGCTTTTATAAGGTGGAAATGAAAGAAGAGAGGTGAAATAAATTTTTAGATGTTTAATTTTAACTGATTTTGATATGGAAAGAGTGATTAGGTCAGGTGCAAAAAGGTGATATTTACAGTTTTCGGAACATCTCTTGACTTGTCCATAGGGGTATGGATGTGTATTGGCTAAATTTGTAAGTTTTATACGTGCAATTTTTCTGAAACTTGGACATATTTTTGGACTTGTACTGTACATTACACACACAAAAAATTAGACAAAAAGAATAGGCAAATTTTTTTTAATGCGACAAAACGTTATAAAGAAATGATAGAGGAATTAATTGTGGTCTCGGGCCTAAGAGGTGCATTTCAGCAAATTTTGAATTTATACTTTGACAACTTCTCTGAATGATCTATTGGTATTGATTTGTCAAACTATATGAGAAGAAATGATTTCCACTTTTATTTCATAGAAATTTGTAAAAAAAGTCACTTTTCAGCTGATATGCCCAAAAAGTAGCTTTTTCACTTTTTTCAATATTTTTGCAAAAGCAGCATCCTTAATTTTTCTCTGACATTTTGTTTCTGATATCTATTTGTGTTTGTGGTATTTATTTCATGTGTTTTACTCATTTGTGAACTCTGAACACAAAGAAAAGTGGATAAAAGCATTAAAAGAGTGCAAAATGTGCTGTTTTAATAGTCTAGGTCTAACGGTCCGTACGAAGCAAGTGAAATATGAAGTTCTATGCACTTAAAAATTGTATTTCTTTAAACAGATTGCACTGAATCTATATCAAAAGCACTTATTACTGGTTGTTTAAACTTGTCTGTTTCACAGAATACCTTTATTTTCTTCTGTTGGATGGCTGGTGGTTAAAATATTGGCATTTTAAGATTGAAATTTCATGCAGGTTTTAAACAGTAAATTGAAAAAACTTTGCATCAGACCATACTGTCTACATACATAGTTAAAAGCAACAGTTTTGTAACATCCAGGCTTCATATTTGATCATATCTCAGCAAGGATTTGAGCAAAAAGAAGCATATTTCCATCTCCAATATCATTTATATGCAATTTAATATGGAAATATAGGGAACGGCCCAAATTGACAACTTGTTATTTTAAGCTTGACATTGCTTAAGACCATGTAAAACTCATGTGTTATGCTATTTGAAACTTATATTTACATCAAAAGAACATTTATGATATGTAAAATGTTTTGTTTTAATTTAACAACTTCAGAAAATTGTTGTAAGTGGAAAATATTACATTTCATATAAGGCCTCACTTCATTTGAAAACCTCTATTTTTAGGCATAGGCACATATAAAATTAACTTTTGTCAAATTTTTATAAGTCTCATACATTAAGTATGCTATCATGTACTTTGAATAGATAATATCTTATCCATTGAGACATTAAAAAGTGCAATTTGGTGTTTTTTTGGGATTTTTGAAGCCAAAATTTGAAAGTTGAAATTGTTCTATTTCAACGTCACAATTCAGCAACCAAAGTTGAGATATAAAAAATGCCACATTTTCTATAATATATATCATATGGCTTTGAAACTTTGTAAACTGACTCATAATACACTAAGCTTAAATCATGCCAAGTTTTATTGGAATTGGTCAAGTTTTTGGCCCCTAATAGGTGCATTTCAGCAAATTTTGAATTTATACTTTGACAACTTCTCTGAATGATCTATTGGTATTGATTTGTCAAACTATATGAGAAGAAATGATTTCCACTTTTATTTCATAGAAATTTGTAAAAAAAGTCACTTTTCAGCTGATATGCCCAAAAAGTAGCTTTTTCACTTTTTTCAATATTTTTGCAAAAGCAGCATCCTTAATTTTTCTCTGACATTTTGTTTCTGATATCTATTTGTGTTTGTGGTATTTATTTCATGTGTTTTACTCATTTGTGAACTCTGAACACAAAGAAAAGTGGATAAAAGCATTAAAAGAGTGCAAAATGTGCTGTTTTAATAGTCTAGGTCTAACGGTCCGTACGAAGCAAGTGAAATATGAAGTTCTATGCACTTAAAAATTGTATTTCTTTAAACAGATTGCACTGAATCTATATCAAAAGCACTTATTACTGGTTGTTTAAACTTGTCTGTTTCACAGAATACCTTTATTTTCTTCTGTTGGATGGCTGGTGGTTAAAATATTGGCATTTTAAGATTGAAATTTCATGCAGGTTTTAAACAGTAAATTGAAAAAACTTTGCATCAGACCATACTGTCTACATACATAGTTAAAAGCAACAGTTTTGTAACATCCAGGCTTCATATTTGATCATATCTCAGCAAGGATTTGAGCAAAAAGAAGCATATTTCCATCTCCAATATCATTTATATGCAATTTAATATGGAAATATAGGGAACGGCCCAAATTGACAACTTGTTATTTTAAGCTTGACATTGCTTAAGACCATGTAAAACTCATGTGTTATGCTATTTGAAACTTATATTTACATCAAAAGAACATTTATGATATGTAAAATGTTTTGTTTTAATTTAACAACTTCAGAAAATTGTTGTAAGTGGAAAATATTACATTTCATATAAGGCCTCACTTCATTTGAAAACCTCTATTTTTAGGCATAGGCACATATAAAATTAACTTTTGTCAAATTTTTATAAGTCTCATACATTAAGTATGCTATCATGTACTTTGAATAGATAATATCTTATCCATTGAGACATTAAAAAGTGCAATTTGGTGTTTTTTTGGGATTTTTGAAGCCAAAATTTGAAAGTTGAAATTGTTCTATTTCAACGTCACAATTCAGCAACCAAAGTTGAGATATAAAAAATGCCACATTTTCTATAATATATATCATATGGCTTTGAAACTTTGTAAACTGACTCATAATACACTAAGCTTAAATCATGCCAAGTTTTATTGGAATTGGTCAAGTTTTTGGCCCCTAATAGGCCCAAGACCACAATTAATGACCCCGCTTTTCGTTGTTCACGAATATAGTTCCCTTTAATTATAGTGTATTTCTTCTTAAATTTTTTTCTTTCCTTTTCTCAAACATTTCTTAGCTTTTATAAGGTGGAAATGAAAGAAGAGAGGTGAAATAAATTTTTAGATGTTTAATTTTAACTGATTTTGATATGGAAAGAGTGATTAGGTCAGGTGCAAAAAGGTGATATTTACAGTTTTCGGAACATCTCTTGACTTGTCCATAGGGGTATGGATGTGTATTGGCTAAATTTGTAAGTTTTATACGTGCAATTTTTCTGAAACTTGGACATATTTTTGGACTTGTACTGTACATTACACACACAAAAAATTAGACAAAAAGAATAGGCAAATTTTTTTTAATGCGACAAAACGTTATAAAGAAATGATAGAGGAATTAATTGTGGTCTCGGGCCTAAGAGGTGCATTTCAGCAAATTTTGAATTTATACTTTGACAACTTCTCTGAATGATCTATTGGTATTGATTTGTCAAACTATATGAGAAGAAATGATTTCCACTTTTATTTCATAGAAATT
This sequence comes from Mytilus edulis, assembly GCF_963676685.1. Classification (NCBI taxonomy): domain Eukaryota; kingdom Metazoa; phylum Mollusca; class Bivalvia; order Mytilida; family Mytilidae; genus Mytilus; species Mytilus edulis. The sequence continues at coordinate 6,543,025 of NC_092348.1, forward strand.
TGTAAAAAAAGTCACTTTTCAGCTGATATGCCCAAAAAGTAGCTTTTTCACTTTTTTCAATATTTTTGCAAAAGCAGCATCCTTAATTTTTCTCTGACATTTTGTTTCTGATATCTATTTGTGTTTGTGGTATTTATTTCATGTGTTTTACTCATTTGTGAACTCTGAACACAAAGAAAAGTGGATAAAAGCATTAAAAGAGTGCAAAATGTGCTGTTTTAATAGTCTAGGTCTAACGGTCCGTACGAAGCAAGTGAAATATGAAGTTCTATGCACTTAAAAATTGTATTTCTTTAAACAGATTGCACTGAATCTATATCAAAAGCACTTATTACTGGTTGTTTAAACTTGTCTGTTTCACAGAATACCTTTATTTTCTTCTGTTGGATGGCTGGTGGTTAAAATATTGGCATTTTAAGATTGAAATTTCATGCAGGTTTTAAACAGTAAATTGAAAAAACTTTGCATCAGACCATACTGTCTACATACATAGTTAAAAGCAACAGTTTTGTAACATCCAGGCTTCATATTTGATCATATCTCAGCAAGGATTTGAGCAAAAAGAAGCATATTTCCATCTCCAATATCATTTATATGCAATTTAATATGGAAATATAGGGAACGGCCCAAATTGACAACTTGTTATTTTAAGCTTGACATTGCTTAAGACCATGTAAAACTCATGTGTTATGCTATTTGAAACTTATATTTACATCAAAAGAACATTTATGATATGTAAAATGTTTTGTTTTAATTTAACAACTTCAGAAAATTGTTGTAAGTGGAAAATATTACATTTCATATAAGGCCTCACTTCATTTGAAAACCTCTATTTTTAGGCATAGGCACATATAAAATTAACTTTTGTCAAATTTTTATAAGTCTCATACATTAAGTATGCTATCATGTACTTTGAATAGATAATATCTTATCCATTGAGACATTAAAAAGTGCAATTTGGTGTTTTTTTGGGATTTTTGAAGCCAAAATTTGAAAGTTGAAATTGTTCTATTTCAACGTCACAATTCAGCAACCAAAGTTGAGATATAAAAAATGCCACATTTTCTATAATATATATCATATGGCTTTGAAACTTTGTAAACTGACTCATAATACACTAAGCTTAAATCATGCCAAGTTTTATTGGAATTGGTCAAGTTTTTGGCCCCTAATAGGCCCAAGACCACAATTAATGACCCCGCTTTTCGTTGTTCACGAATATAGTTCCCTTTAATTATAGTGTATTTCTTCTTAAATTTTTTTCTTTCCTTTTCTCAAACATTTCTTAGCTTTTATAAGGTGGAAATGAAAGAAGAGAGGTGAAATAAATTTTTAGATGTTTAATTTTAACTGATTTTGATATGGAAAGAGTGATTAGGTCAGGTGCAAAAAGGTGATATTTACAGTTTTCGGAACATCTCTTGACTTGTCCATAGGGGTATGGATGTGTATTGGCTAAATTTGTAAGTTTTATACGTGCAATTTTTCTGAAACTTGGACATATTTTTGGACTTGTACTGTACATTACACACACAAAAAATTAGACAAAAAGAATAGGCAAATTTTTTTTAATGCGACAAAACGTTATAAAGAAATGATAGAGGAATTAATTGTGGTCTCGGGCCTAAGAGGTGCATTTCAGCAAATTTTGAATTTATACTTTGACAACTTCTCTGAATGATCTATTGGTATTGATTTGTCAAACTATATGAGAAGAAATGATTTCCACTTTTATTTCATAGAAATTTGTAAAAAAAGTCACTTTTCAGCTGATATGCCCAAAAAGTAGCTTTTTCACTTTTTTCAATATTTTTGCAAAAGCAGCATCCTTAATTTTTCTCTGACATTTTGTTTCTGATATCTATTTGTGTTTGTGGTATTTATTTCATGTGTTTTACTCATTTGTGAACTCTGAACACAAAGAAAAGTGGATAAAAGCATTAAAAGAGTGCAAAATGTGCTGTTTTAATAGTCTAGGTCTAACGGTCCGTACGAAGCAAGTGAAATATGAAGTTCTATGCACTTAAAAATTGTATTTCTTTAAACAGATTGCACTGAATCTATATCAAAAGCACTTATTACTGGTTGTTTAAACTTGTCTGTTTCACAGAATACCTTTATTTTCTTCTGTTGGATGGCTGGTGGTTAAAATATTGGCATTTTAAGATTGAAATTTCATGCAGGTTTTAAACAGTAAATTGAAAAAACTTTGCATCAGACCATACTGTCTACATACATAGTTAAAAGCAACAGTTTTGTAACATCCAGGCTTCATATTTGATCATATCTCAGCAAGGATTTGAGCAAAAAGAAGCATATTTCCATCTCCAATATCATTTATATGCAATTTAATATGGAAATATAGGGAACGGCCCAAATTGACAACTTGTTATTTTAAGCTTGACATTGCTTAAGACCATGTAAAACTCATGTGTTATGCTATTTGAAACTTATATTTACATCAAAAGAACATTTATGATATGTAAAATGTTTTGTTTTAATTTAACAACTTCAGAAAATTGTTGTAAGTGGAAAATATTACATTTCATATAAGGCCTCACTTCATTTGAAAACCTCTATTTTTAGGCATAGGCACATATAAAATTAACTTTTGTCAAATTTTTATAAGTCTCATACATTAAGTATGCTATCATGTACTTTGAATAGATAATATCTTATCCATTGAGACATTAAAAAGTGCAATTTGGTGTTTTTTTGGGATTTTTGAAGCCAAAATTTGAAAGTTGAAATTGTTCTATTTCAACGTCACAATTCAGCAACCAAAGTTGAGATATAAAAAATGCCACATTTTCTATAATATATATCATATGGCTTTGAAACTTTGTAAACTGACTCATAATACACTAAGCTTAAATCATGCCAAGTTTTATTGGAATTGGTCAAGTTTTTGGCCCCTAATAGGCCCAAGACCACAATTAATGACCCCGCTTTTCGTTGTTCACGAATATAGTTCCCTTTAATTATAGTGTATTTCTTCTTAAATTTTTTTCTTTCCTTTTCTCAAACATTTCTTAGCTTTTATAAGGTGGAAATGAAAGAAGAGAGGTGAAATAAATTTTTAGATGTTTAATTTTAACTGATTTTGATATGGAAAGAGTGATTAGGTCAGGTGCAAAAAGGTGATATTTACAGTTTTCGGAACATCTCTTGACTTGTCCATAGGGGTATGGATGTGTATTGGCTAAATTTGTAAGTTTTATACGTGCAATTTTTCTGAAACTTGGACATATTTTTGGACTTGTACTGTACATTACACACACAAAAAATTAGACAAAAAGAATAGGCAAATTTTTTTTAATGCGACAAAACGTTATAAAGAAATGATAGAGGAATTAATTGTGGTCTCGGGCCTAAGAGGTGCATTTCAGCAAATTTTGAATTTATACTTTGACAACTTCTCTGAATGATCTATTGGTATTGATTTGTCAAACTATATGAGAAGAAATGATTTCCACTTTTATTTCATAGAAATTTGTAAAAAAAGTCACTTTTCAGCTGATATGCCCAAAAAGTAGCTTTTTCACTTTTTTCAATATTTTTGCAAAAGCAGCATCCTTAATTTTTCTCTGACATTTTGTTTCTGATATCTATTTGTGTTTGTGGTATTTATTTCATGTGTTTTACTCATTTGTGAACTCTGAACACAAAGAAAAGTGGATAAAAGCATTAAAAGAGTGCAAAATGTGCTGTTTTAATAGTCTAGGTCTAACGGTCCGTACGAAGCAAGTGAAATATGAAGTTCTATGCACTTAAAAATTGTATTTCTTTAAACAGATTGCACTGAATCTATATCAAAAGCACTTATTACTGGTTGTTTAAACTTGTCTGTTTCACAGAATACCTTTATTTTCTTCTGTTGGATGGCTGGTGGTTAAAATATTGGCATTTTAAGATTGAAATTTCATGCAGGTTTTAAACAGTAAATTGAAAAAACTTTGCATCAGACCATACTGTCTACATACATAGTTAAAAGCAACAGTTTTGTAACATCCAGGCTTCATATTTGATCATATCTCAGCAAGGATTTGAGCAAAAAGAAGCATATTTCCATCTCCAATATCATTTATATGCAATTTAATATGGAAATATAGGGAACGGCCCAAATTGACAACTTGTTATTTTAAGCTTGACATTGCTTAAGACCATGTAAAACTCATGTGTTATGCTATTTGAAACTTATATTTACATCAAAAGAACATTTATGATATGTAAAATGTTTTGTTTTAATTTAACAACTTCAGAAAATTGTTGTAAGTGGAAAATATTACATTTCATATAAGGCCTCACTTCATTTGAAAACCTCTATTTTTAGGCATAGGCACATATAAAATTAACTTTTGTCAAATTTTTATAAGTCTCATACATTAAGTATGCTATCATGTACTTTGAATAGATAATATCTTATCCATTGAGACATTAAAAAGTGCAATTTGGTGTTTTTTTGGGATTTTTGAAGCCAAAATTTGAAAGTTGAAATTGTTCTATTTCAACGTCACAATTCAGCAACCAAAGTTGAGATATAAAAAATGCCACATTTTCTATAATATATATCATATGGCTTTGAAACTTTGTAAACTGACTCATAATACACTAAGCTTAAATCATGCCAAGTTTTATTGGAATTGGTCAAGTTTTTGGCCCCTAATAGGCCCAAGACCACAATTAATGACCCCGCTTTTCGTTGTTCACGAATATAGTTCCCTTTAATTATAGTGTATTTCTTCTTAAATTTTTTTCTTTCCTTTTCTCAAACATTTCTTAGCTTTTATAAGGTGGAAATGAAAGAAGAGAGGTGAAATAAATTTTTAGATGTTTAATTTTAACTGATTTTGATATGGAAAGAGTGATTAGGTCAGGTGCAAAAAGGTGATATTTACAGTTTTCGGAACATCTCTTGACTTGTCCATAGGGGTATGGATGTGTATTGGCTAAATTTGTAAGTTTTATACGTGCAATTTTTCTGAAACTTGGACATATTTTTGGACTTGTACTGTACATTACACACACAAAAAATTAGACAAAAAGAATAGGCAAATTTTTTTTAATGCGACAAAACGTTATAAAGAAATGATAGAGGAATTAATTGTGGTCTCGGGCCTAAGAGGTGCATTTCAGCAAATTTTGAATTTATACTTTGACAACTTCTCTGAATGATCTATTGGTATTGATTTGTCAAACTATATGAGAAGAAATGATTTCCACTTTTATTTCATAGAAATTTGTAAAAAAAGTCACTTTTCAGCTGATATGCCCAAAAAGTAGCTTTTTCACTTTTTTCAATATTTTTGCAAAAGCAGCATCCTTAATTTTTCTCTGACATTTTGTTTCTGATATCTATTTGTGTTTGTGGTATTTATTTCATGTGTTTTACTCATTTGTGAACTCTGAACACAAAGAAAAGTGGATAAAAGCATTAAAAGAGTGCAAAATGTGCTGTTTTAATAGTCTAGGTCTAACGGTCCGTACGAAGCAAGTGAAATATGAAGTTCTATGCACTTAAAAATTGTATTTCTTTAAACAGATTGCACTGAATCTATATCAAAAGCACTTATTACTGGTTGTTTAAACTTGTCTGTTTCACAGAATACCTTTATTTTCTTCTGTTGGATGGCTGGTGGTTAAAATATTGGCATTTTAAGATTGAAATTTCATGCAGGTTTTAAACAGTAAATTGAAAAAACTTTGCATCAGACCATACTGTCTACATACATAGTTAAAAGCAACAGTTTTGTAACATCCAGGCTTCATATTTGATCATATCTCAGCAAGGATTTGAGCAAAAAGAAGCATATTTCCATCTCCAATATCATTTATATGCAATTTAATATGGAAATATAGGGAACGGCCCAAATTGACAACTTGTTATTTTAAGCTTGACATTGCTTAAGACCATGTAAAACTCATGTGTTATGCTATTTGAAACTTATATTTACATCAAAAGAACATTTATGATATGTAAAATGTTTTGTTTTAATTTAACAACTTCAGAAAATTGTTGTAAGTGGAAAATATTACATTTCATATAAGGCCTCACTTCATTTGAAAACCTCTATTTTTAGGCATAGGCACATATAAAATTAACTTTTGTCAAATTTTTATAAGTCTCATACATTAAGTATGCTATCATGTACTTTGAATAGATAATATCTTATCCATTGAGACATTAAAAAGTGCAATTTGGTGTTTTTTTGGGATTTTTGAAGCCAAAATTTGAAAGTTGAAATTGTTCTATTTCAACGTCACAATTCAGCAACCAAAGTTGAGATATAAAAAATGCCACATTTTCTATAATATATATCATATGGCTTTGAAACTTTGTAAACTGACTCATAATACACTAAGCTTAAATCATGCCAAGTTTTATTGGAATTGGTCAAGTTTTTGGCCCCTAATAGGCCCAAGACCACAATTAATGACCCCGCTTTTCGTTGTTCACGAATATAGTTCCCTTTAATTATAGTGTATTTCTTCTTAAATTTTTTTCTTTCCTTTTCTCAAACATTTCTTAGCTTTTATAAGGTGGAAATGAAAGAAGAGAGGTGAAATAAATTTTTAGATGTTTAATTTTAACTGATTTTGATATGGAAAGAGTGATTAGGTCAGGTGCAAAAAGGTGATATTTACAGTTTTCGGAACATCTCTTGACTTGTCCATAGGGGTATGGATGTGTATTGGCTAAATTTGTAAGTTTTATACGTGCAATTTTTCTGAAACTTGGACATATTTTTGGACTTGTACTGTACATTACACACACAAAAAATTAGACAAAAAGAATAGGCAAATTTTTTTTAATGCGACAAAACGTTATAAAGAAATGATAGAGGAATTAATTGTGGTCTCGGGCCTAAGAGGTGCATTTCAGCAAATTTTGAATTTATACTTTGACAACTTCTCTGAATGATCTATTGGTATTGATTTGTCAAACTATATGAGAAGAAATGATTTCCACTTTTATTTCATAGAAATTTGTAAAAAAAGTCACTTTTCAGCTGATATGCCCAAAAAGTAGCTTTTTCACTTTTTTCAATATTTTTGCAAAAGCAGCATCCTTAATTTTTCTCTGACATTTTGTTTCTGATATCTATTTGTGTTTGTGGTATTTATTTCATGTGTTTTACTCATTTGTGAACTCTGAACACAAAGAAAAGTGGATAAAAGCATTAAAAGAGTGCAAAATGTGCTGTTTTAATAGTCTAGGTCTAACGGTCCGTACGAAGCAAGTGAAATATGAAGTTCTATGCACTTAAAAATTGTATTTCTTTAAACAGATTGCACTGAATCTATATCAAAAGCACTTATTACTGGTTGTTTAAACTTGTCTGTTTCACAGAATACCTTTATTTTCTTCTGTTGGATGGCTGGTGGTTAAAATATTGGCATTTTAAGATTGAAATTTCATGCAGGTTTTAAACAGTAAATTGAAAAAACTTTGCATCAGACCATACTGTCTACATACATAGTTAAAAGCAACAGTTTTGTAACATCCAGGCTTCATATTTGATCATATCTCAGCAAGGATTTGAGCAAAAAGAAGCATATTTCCATCTCCAATATCATTTATATGCAATTTAATATGGAAATATAGGGAACGGCCCAAATTGACAACTTGTTATTTTAAGCTTGACATTGCTTAAGACCATGTAAAACTCATGTGTTATGCTATTTGAAACTTATATTTACATCAAAAGAACATTTATGATATGTAAAATGTTTTGTTTTAATTTAACAACTTCAGAAAATTGTTGTAAGTGGAAAATATTACATTTCATATAAGGCCTCACTTCATTTGAAAACCTCTATTTTTAGGCATAGGCACATATAAAATTAACTTTTGTCAAATTTTTATAAGTCTCATACATTAAGTATGCTATCATGTACTTTGAATAGATAATATCTTATCCATTGAGACATTAAAAAGTGCAATTTGGTGTTTTTTTGGGATTTTTGAAGCCAAAATTTGAAAGTTGAAATTGTTCTATTTCAACGTCACAATTCAGCAACCAAAGTTGAGATATAAAAAATGCCACATTTTCTATAATATATATCATATGGCTTTGAAACTTTGTAAACTGACTCATAATACACTAAGCTTAAATCATGCCAAGTTTTATTGGAATTGGTCAAGTTTTTGGCCCCTAATAGGCCCAAGACCACAATTAATGACCCCGCTTTTCGTTGTTCACGAATATAGTTCCCTTTAATTATAGTGTATTTCTTCTTAAATTTTTTTCTTTCCTTTTCTCAAACATTTCTTAGCTTTTATAAGGTGGAAATGAAAGAAGAGAGGTGAAATAAATTTTTAGATGTTTAATTTTAACTGATTTTGATATGGAAAGAGTGATTAGGTCAGGTGCAAAAAGGTGATATTTACAGTTTTCGGAACATCTCTTGACTTGTCCATAGGGGTATGGATGTGTATTGGCTAAATTTGTAAGTTTTATACGTGCAATTTTTCTGAAACTTGGACATATTTTTGGACTTGTACTGTACATTACACACACAAAAAATTAGACAAAAAGAATAGGCAAATTTTTTTTAATGCGACAAAACGTTATAAAGAAATGATAGAGGAATTAATTGTGGTCTCGGGCCTAAGAGGTGCATTTCAGCAAATTTTGAATTTATACTTTGACAACTTCTCTGAATGATCTATTGGTATTGATTTGTCAAACTATATGAGAAGAAATGATTTCCACTTTTATTTCATAGAAATTTGTAAAAAAAGTCACTTTTCAGCTGATATGCCCAAAAAGTAGCTTTTTCACTTTTTTCAATATTTTTGCAAAAGCAGCATCCTTAATTTTTCTCTGACATTTTGTTTCTGATATCTATTTGTGTTTGTGGTATTTATTTCATGTGTTTTACTCATTTGTGAACTCTGAACACAAAGAAAAGTGGATAAAAGCATTAAAAGAGTGCAAAATGTGCTGTTTTAATAGTCTAGGTCTAACGGTCCGTACGAAGCAAGTGAAATATGAAGTTCTATGCACTTAAAAATTGTATTTCTTTAAACAGATTGCACTGAATCTATATCAAAAGCACTTATTACTGGTTGTTTAAACTTGTCTGTTTCACAGAATACCTTTATTTTCTTCTGTTGGATGGCTGGTGGTTAAAATATTGGCATTTTAAGATTGAAATTTCATGCAGGTTTTAAACAGTAAATTGAAAAAACTTTGCATCAGACCATACTGTCTACATACATAGTTAAAAGCAACAGTTTTGTAACATCCAGGCTTCATATTTGATCATATCTCAGCAAGGATTTGAGCAAAAAGAAGCATATTTCCATCTCCAATATCATTTATATGCAATTTAATATGGAAATATAGGGAACGGCCCAAATTGACAACTTGTTATTTTAAGCTTGACATTGCTTAAGACCATGTAAAACTCATGTGTTATGCTATTTGAAACTTATATTTACATCAAAAGAACATTTATGATATGTAAAATGTTTTGTTTTAATTTAACAACTTCAGAAAATTGTTGTAAGTGGAAAATATTACATTTCATATAAGGCCTCACTTCATTTGAAAACCTCTATTTTTAGGCATAGGCACATATAAAATTAACTTTTGTCAAATTTTTATAAGTCTCATACATTAAGTATGCTATCATGTACTTTGAATAGATAATATCTTATCCATTGAGACATTAAAAAGTGCAATTTGGTGTTTTTTTGGGATTTTTGAAGCCAAAATTTGAAAGTTGAAATTGTTCTATTTCAACGTCACAATTCAGCAACCAAAGTTGAGATATAAAAAATGCCACATTTTCTATAATATATATCATATGGCTTTGAAACTTTGTAAACTGACTCATAATACACTAAGCTTAAATCATGCCAAGTTTTATTGGAATTGGTCAAGTTTTTGGCCCCTAATAGGCCCAAGACCACAATTAATGACCCCGCTTTTCGTTGTTCACGAATATAGTTCCCTTTAATTATAGTGTATTTCTTCTTAAATTTTTTTCTTTCCTTTTCTCAAACATTTCTTAGCTTTTATAAGGTGGAAATGAAAGAAGAGAGGTGAAATAAATTTTTAGATGTTTAATTTTAACTGATTTTGATATGGAAAGAGTGATTAGGTCAGGTGCAAAAAGGTGATATTTACAGTTTTCGGAACATCTCTTGACTTGTCCATAGGGGTATGGATGTGTATTGGCTAAATTTGTAAGTTTTATACGTGCAATTTTTCTGAAACTTGGACATATTTTTGGACTTGTACTGTACATTACACACACAAAAAATTAGACAAAAAGAATAGGCAAATTTTTTTTAATGCGACAAAACGTTATAAAGAAATGATAGAGGAATTAATTGTGGTCTCGGGCCTATTGTTATACTACATAATTTGGATTTCTTACGTATAGCAAGAAAACAAAATCGGTACCTTATAGCGTATCACATTACATATATTCTCATATTTTATTTTAACTGTTTTAATTGAAAAGATATGATGTAATGTTCATTTTTCATTATGAAAAATTAACACTATATCGTATAGTTTGAACTGGTTTCCTGTTCAGAGTTGAATAAACTGTTTCTGTCTTACCTGAACTGTGTGTTAATGATTTATGAAAAAGTAAATAAAGGAAGACATTAACCAATTTACAGTGTGGAAGTACACTTTGGAATAATTTGGAAGCTCTGGGGAACACCCATGACAGCTGTCATTCATTTGTAAAGGTATATTTCTCTAATTATCTAACGGATACCCACCCTGACTGGTTACTTACATCACAAGGACATGCACAACGGGGCATATTATGCATTTCCCACGTCATCACAACAATTTAAGAGGGGGGATAGGACCTTTATCGGGACTTCGGGATCGGGTGTTTTTAAGCTCGGGATTTCGGGATTTACCCCTTCGGGATCCGGGAATTCTTTTTTTCAAATTTCGGGATCCGGGATTTCACTTTATTTAAATTCGGGACCTCGGGAATTCGTGTTTTTAAGCCGGGATTTCGGGATCAGGACCCCTCCTACCCCCCTCAATTTATTACAAATAACTTCGTTTTCTAAATTTGATAATTTTGTTGTTAATTGACATAGAGCAGTTGATAGTTTAAAACAATCCAAAAAAAATGCAAAAACACAGATTATCCCAGTACAACTGTATGGCTGATTATTACATGTATTAGGCAGCAACCATTTGATTTTCTGGGGGGGGGGGGGGGGGGGGGGGGGGGCTATGTTTTTTTTTGGAAAAAAAAGTTTGTTTCCAGTTTTTGGAGAAAAAAATAATTTGTTTTTGATTCTGAGAAAAAAAATTGTTTTTCACCCTCAGCTGCCACTATAAGATAAGATAAGATAAGATATTTTTATTTCCAATTATGGGCCCCAAAGGGCATAAACATTACAACATCAATAATTTTTTCATAATACAATACAAACAATGAGATAAAAAAAAAAAAAAAAGTTAAACGAGAACTATTTAAGTTCTTAAAGAATACGTAGATAAAGAATCTATAGTATGTTGGTTTTTTTTAATACTAATGCATTTTATTACAAGTGTGGTTGATATAGATAACAAACAAGCAGCCCAAAAAGAAAAAAAAAAGAAAAATAGATATCCACATATGTATAGTACACAAAAAGTTGGATCAATTAAATATATAATAATTAGCCAAAAAGAAAGTAGAAATTAAACATGTCCATGACTCATCCTGTGTCAGCAGCAAATAGGAAAGCATTATGGTTTCCTAAAGGCAGCTGACACCAGGGGACGATACCTTATGGGCCATAGGCATGTAAAATGTGTGTAAATGTCTCTTTCCTACCTGTATCAAAAGCAAACAAGGAAGCATCATAGGTAACTTGAATGCAGTTGATACCAGGGGACGATGCCTCAAGGATATAAGAGAACATTTGAATAAATAATATATCTTAACAATTATTTTTTTTTCCTAATCGGCTAGTATGTTTGTGATATTCAGATGAATATAATTTTCTATGTCCAATCAAATGTATATACACACATAGATTTCCTTTAACTAATCTTCACTAAGGAAGATGTTTGTATATAAAATTACATATTATTTTAAGTAACTCAACATTTTCTACACTAAATAACCAGATAATTTTGCTTTGACTGTTCATATGATTAAAATAAGAATTATATTGTGCAATACTAGCTAACATACAATTTCTATCATCCTCAAATTTGTTACAATCAAATAGAAAATGAGCCTCATCTTCGACAGTATTGGAAGAACATTTATTACATATTCTGTTAATTCGGGGAATACCCTGATATCTACCTAATTCTATTTGTAATCTATGAGAAGATACACGTAATTTAGTAAAACTTCTTCTAAGTTCAAAATTCTTGATCAATGTTAGATATTTTTCAAAACCAAAATTTGTTTTATATAAAAGGTAGGTTTTCAGTTTACTGTCTGAAAATTTATCTATTTGTTTTTTCCAACAGCTAATAAACAATATTGATAGCTTGGTTTGTATATATTTCTTAAATTTGTATAAGGATACACAAAATGGAGCATTTATGGCATTTGTATAGTCAATACCAAGTATTTTAAAAACAACATTTATTGAACCATACCATGATGTTATATTCATGTGATGTAGTGTCTTTGATTGTGTATATGCCTCTTTTAATAGAGGAAAATTATTACCTAAATTCTCTAATCTATACCAGTACAATAACATTCCTTTTATAATATTAAAATATATTGGAAATCTTCCAAGTTCAGATAACACTGCAGCATTTGTTGTTTTCTTGTGTACCCCAAGTATAAATTTACAAAATTTTATATGAAGTTTCTCACAGGGTAAACCTGAATATAATTTTTCAAAAGATATATCTTCCTTCTTACATTTAGAGGAAAGAGAATTAAACATCCCCCATATTTCGCTACCATATAATAAAATAGGTTTTACAGTGTGGTCAAAAACATGAATACTTGTTTTTACATCAGGATTAAGTGATAAAAGATCTTTCCTTAATTTGAAATGAGCTTTCAGGGATTTTTTGTATAGTTCATTTTGAGCATAACTGAATGAACCAGATGAGCTTAAATATAAACCTAGGTATTTGTATTTTGAAACACATTCCAGATTTATATTCTGAAATGTGAATATCTGTTTTACATGTCTGCCTGCCTTGTTGAAAATCAGCACCTTTGTCTTATTAGTATTCACGTAATGCTAAAATTGAAAGAAAAAAATTGTTATCGACTTGTCGCGAAAAAAATAGATTGTTTTTGCCGCAGGCGAAAAAAAATTTGTCCAGAAAAAAAAACCATAGCCCCCCCCCATAAAATCAAATGGTTGCTGCCTTAAGCTGTCATTATAATGACATACAATATTTAAAGATAGTAGATTTACTCAGGTTTGTAACTGGTCTTTTTTGTCTCGCCTTGATGGAGTCAAAAAGCAAGACATAGGTATGTCGTTCCCATGAAGATTGTGTGGCCCTGTCCCCTCAGTCATGGTCTATTGACTTCAAAGCTTTTGCTTAGTTTACATGTAATAATAATAATAACTTTTTCAAATAATTTAATTTTATTGGTGTAAATTCCTATACATACAATGACAGAAATGATACCAGCCGACATTTACAAAATACAAATACAGAAATAAGTAATAATATACATGTATGTATTGGTTTGTGATAAGGTCAGTTTATGGGTAACCACTAGTGGTAGGTCAATGATATGTGGTATGCAGTTGTATAAGCATTGGTATATATTTCATTTCCATGGAGATAATTTGGCTCCCCCTTAATCAGGGTCTATTGACTTTGAAAATTTTGCATCTAGTTTACATGTATTTGTTTGTGATTACATAGGTCATTTCAAGGGGACCATTAGTGGTAGGCCAATGTTAATTGGTATTCAGTTGTATATGCATCAGCACATTTCATTTCCATTGATAATTTTTGGCCCCACCCCCTCAGTCATGGTCTATCGACTTTGAAACTTTTGTCTAATAGTTTACATGTATTAGTTTGTGATTAAGTTTGTGATTAAGTTAAAGATAAAGTGAACTGATAATGTTAAGTCAATGATATTTGGTATGGTATTAGTTTGTGATTAGATCAGTTAAAGATGAACTGATAATGTTAAGTCAATGATATTTGGTATGGTATTAGTTTGTGATTAGATCAGTTAAAGATGAACTGATAATGTTAAGTCAATGATATTTGGTATGGTATTAGTTTGTGATTAGATCAGTTAAAGATGAACTGATAATGTTAAGTCAATGATATTTGGTATGGTATTAGTTTGTGATTAGATCAGTTAAAGATGAACTGATAATGTTAAGTCAATGATATTTGGTATGGTATTAGTTTGTGATTAGATCAGTTTAAGATGAACTGATAATGTTAAGTCAATGATATTTGGTATGGTATTAGTTTGTGATTAGATCAGTTAAAGATGAACTGATAATGTTAAGTCAATGATATTTGGTATGGTATTAGTTTGTGATTAGATCAGTTAAAGATGAACTGATAATGTTAAGTCAATGATATTTGGTATGGTATTAGTTTGTGATTAGATCAGTTAAAGATGAACTGATAATGTTAAGTCAATGATATTTGGTATGGTATTAGTTTGTGATTAGATCAGTTAAAGATGAACTGATAATGTTAAGTCAATGATATTTGTTTAAAGGAAACATCTTATTATAAGCCAATGGTATTTGTTATGCAGTTGTATTAGCATTGGCATATTTCATTTCCATGGTGATTGTTTAGTCATGTACCTTCAGTCAGGGTTCATCGACTTTTAATATTTGCATAACTTAAATGTTAAAGTATTGCTATTTCAATTTCAACATTTGAAAAGATGAAGTTGTATGATTCACTGTGAATGAGACAACTCTCCATAAGACACCAAACATCATAGAAATGTTTAAACATGTTATCAGGCACCAACCTTCACCCTAACCTGAAACAGCAGTCTAGCATCACAATATAGAAAGATATGCTCAAGTGATGCTTGGTGGCTGAGGTTCTAATGGGAGGTATTGTAGTTAAAGTCACTGCATATGCAAAGTAGCAGAAAATAAGGTTACAGGAAGACAACAATTAAATAGCAGTATATCTATGAAGATTTTGATTTTATGAAGGATTTTCTTTTTGGGAAACTTCACATACAGTGTATTTTACAGTAGAACATAGCCATTCCAGTATGATACATGTACATGTTTAAAAAAAAATCCTGTTTTTTTAAAATTTAAAGTCATAAGAAAGGTGTGAGTGGTGAAAAATAATGTTTATCCCATTCTTGAACCAAATGCATTTATATATCATAAACTTAGTTCTCTGTGGACGATTTTATAATTTTTTACGCAAATATATCGTATAATCGTCAATTTTTTTCTCTCTGTCTGTTGTGATTTAGCAAATATGGCTGCTCATTAAATGCCGTGTTTTGAAGCCGAAGTTGACCGATTGTCACCTTATAGTAAACAAATAACAAAAAGCATGGGTATTGAGCATGTGTTTAACATGTATAATCAGATAATAGTTTATTTTAAAGACAGATCCATGCGTATTGCGATCACCAGATTTTTACGAGGAGGGTCACACTCAGTTCACTATGCATACAGAGAATTTGTTGGTGAATTGTTTCCTGGAAGCAAGCAATTAAAAATAAGTAAACTTCTTCTAAATATGGACAAATAAAAGGATTTTCCTCAGAAAAAAGTATATATATACATAAGTTGTATAATGTAAACTATCCAATTAGTTATGAAAACATATGCATATTTTTTTTTAAATTTGAGGTTTCATATGACTTTAATTTAAAGTTGCATATATGGCTGAAAGTATTTTGAAATATAAAATAAAATATTGATATTGGTTTGATAAAGACATATTTCTGAATCAGCTGTTAAAATCTGTTTAGATCACAGTCATGACAGTGGAATGAGGAAGAATAAGACCAGATACATGTAACATATGTAACAACTGTAATTAAGATATTGTCCTGGATAAACTTTACAAATCAAGATATGTCTTAAATAACAGTAGATTGAAGCGTTTGATGTGCAAAGCATATGTATAAACATATGAGATTGAGACATTATTCTTAGATGCACTTAACAAATAAAAATATGTCTTTAAAAACACAAGTTTGGAGCTTTTGATGTGCAAAGTATATATCGGTACATTGTACATGTTGTATATCAAGATATGAGATAGGAACATTAGTCCTAGGTGCTACAAAAAATATGTCTTAAATATCACAAGTTTGGAGCTTTTTGATGTGCAAAGTATATATACATGTATCAAGTTATATCAACATATGAGATAAGGACATTAGTCCTAGGTGCTACAAAAAATATGTCTTTTTTTTAACAAATAACACAAGTTTGGAGCTTTTTGATGTGCAAAGTATATATATCAAGTTATATCAACATATGAGATAGGGACATTAGTCCTAGGTGCTACAAAAAATATGTCTTAAATAACACAAGTTTGGAGCTTTTGATGTGCAAAGTATATATATCAAGTTATCAACATATGAGATAGAGGCGTTAGTCCTTGATGCACTTAACAAATAAAAATATGTCTTTATAACACAAGGTAAAAGGAATTGATGCTCAAAACATATAAATATACATAACAACATACTAATTAAGATGTTAGTCCTACAGAGGTAGTTGCACTTGACAAATAAAGATATGTCTTATATTAAACAAGATTAAAGCAATTGATGCACCTAACCATATAACATGCATCAATATACTAATTTAGATATAAGACTTAGATGCACATGACAAATCAAGATATATGTGCATAAACATACATTTCAGTTTATAAACAGGAGAGAAAATTTCTGTATTTAAACGATATGAATCCTCCAATCAAATATCTCTTGAAAAAGGAAGTAATGCTTCAGTAATGAAAACTGATAAACCGTTGCCTTCTTTATTTGTTAATTATTTTTTTTAATATAAAACCTTTTTTCAATCATCTTCAATAAAATTCTAGTATATTTATGGGATTTCCCTTTGGAAATCAAGGACTTTAGGGGAGCTTTGTTTTCAGTACCTCTTAGTTATTTCATTATTTTTAAACCAATTGTATTATTATATATTATTACAACTCAGTTGAGTGGCGGATCAAGGGGGGTGGGATGTCCAGGGGTTTGAACCCCTCTTTTTTTTAGACAATCAATGCATTTGAATAGGGACATATGATATGGTTGGAACACACATACACACCCTTTAGAAAATGGCTTGATCCACCCCTGCTGTAAATTCCGAAATTAATGCAAGGTTTTATTATTATGAATAATGAGACTGGATGAGTATCACAATACATGTAGTAAGATAGTAAGAAGTCACATTTTTGAATTTTGCACACATATTTCTATGCAGACTTTCATTTAATCACAATAGTTGTTCTCACATTAAGGTCTGTCAGGTTGAATAATAAATATGCACAATAATTTCTGAATTGGCAGTACAATGTACTCAAAATTGAAAATGGAAACAAGGGAATGTGTCATAAAGACAACATCCCAATGGAAGAGAAGAAAACAGCCAAAAGAGCCATCAATGGGTCTTTAGTACAGCTGTAAAATCAAGCAACAAGAATTGACTTCTGCTGCCCCCCTCCCCACCAAAAAAAAAAAATGGACAGGTTCAGTGAAAATGGACAGGGGCAAAAATGCAACAAGGTTAAACCTGTTTTGTGAGATCTCAACCCTCCTGCTATACCTCAATCCAATGTTGGATAATAACAACACACAGCAAAAGATGAATGTTTCATCAGAATTTAAAGACAATTGAATTCTAAGCCATTTCAAAATGATATATATATTCCTTTGACTAATGAAATGAAACCTTAATGTCACACATTGCATGTGTTTATCATGACAACAATGCAAAAACAAATGAAAACCTTGATAAAACTTGTAATTTATGGTTGTAGCAATGTAGTTATAAATATTGCATGCTTCTTTTTGTTATTGATAGGCTTGTAATATTAAAAATACACCAAAATAATGTTATAAAAAGAATTGTTCAAATCTGAAGTATTAGGATTTGTATCCATTCCATTATTACACAACTTTAGATGTGGTGTAAGGTCAAGTAAATGTCACATGTTTATTACTTTTTTGTAATTATCTGTAGCTATGGCAACATATAATTAAAGTAGATCCCGTTAGTAGTGTTATTCACCAAGTTACAAAAATACTGTAAACAAATAATGGAAGATAAAAAAACCTTCATATAAATTGTACAATATATACCGGTAACCTTAAACATACAAAATGATCAAAGATAAAAAAAAAAAAAGTTCATTATTTCGACTTCAACAATCAGTGGTTGATGAATAGAGAGAATAAGAGAATACACATGTGAAGTCTAATGATAGTTTTCATTTATAGTTTATTTTGTCATTTTCTAGTTTTGATGATAATGAACAATTAATCAAGATTTTAATTGGTAATTTAGGTTGAAGGGGAAAATTAATCTGCCAACTAGGATTCAATAAATCCTTGTTTTGCATGTGACAAAAGTTGCAGAATGTGAGTTGTAGGGAATACAGTAGGGCTGTTACATTGTATTTAAACCATGATTATAAAGCTTGATATTCAGAGGCAGATTAAGAGGGTTTTTCACCCCCCCCCCTTTTGTGGGAGAATTTTTGGGTTGATCATTATATAGGAAATTACTGTAGCATGACTGGAGTGGGCCCCCTCTTAGGCAGTCCGCAACTGATATTTGAACAGGTTGAAGACATGGAGGCTTCATACTTTGTATACATATGTTACTGTGTTATGACGCTTCCATCTGTCACATGTCCACTTACATTGTCTCTATCTTCACTGTTAAGTGACAGCTTCCATCTGTCACATGTCCACTAACGTTGTCTCTATCTTCACTGTTATGTTATGACACCTCCATCTGTCACATGTCCACTAACGTTGTCTCTATCTTCACTGTTACTATGTTATGACGCTTCGATCTGTCACATGTCCACTAACGTTGTCTCTATCTTCACTGTTATGTTATGACGCTTCCATCTGTCACATGTCCACTAACGTTGTCTCTATCTTCACTGTTACTATGTTATGACGCTTCCATCTGTCACATGTCCACTAACGTTGTCTCTATCTTCACTGTTAAGTGACAGCTGAAATAAATGTAGAGTTTTTTATGCCCCACCTACGATAGTAGAGGGGCATTATGTTTTCTGGTCTGTGCGTCCGTTCGTCCCTCCGTTCGTTCGTCCGTTTGTCCGTTCGTCCGTTCGTCCGTCTGTCCCGCTTCAGGTTAAAGTTTTTGGTCGAGGTAGTTTTTGATGAAGTTGAAGTCCAATCGACTTTAAACTTGGTACACATGTTCCCTATGATATGATCTTTCTAATTTTATTGCCAAATTAGAGATTTTACCCCAATTTCACGGTCCACTGAACATAGAAAAATGATAGTGCGAGTGGGGCATTCGTGTACTGAGGACACATTCTTGTTTTATCACTTATGAGTAATCAGTGTTCTCCCCAGATATTTTATTTAGCATTTAGGAAAACAGGAGAAATTAAATTACCATCTTGTTTCTAAAAATTATAGCATCACATCCATAACATAATCTATAATCTCAGTTATAGGACAACATTTATTTGGATATGGGTTCCTTACAAGTTCAATCTGGCAGGTTTCATCTGAATGTGGCCCTACTTTCATGGTTGATTGGTCAAGGTTAAGTTTCTATGTTTTGGTCTGTTTTCAAATTCTAAAAGCAATAGGTCTTATATATTTGATGTATGGCGTGATTGTTAGGTTTACATGTCTGTCTGGCAGGTGTCATCTGATCTCTTTTTCTTGGTTCATTGGTCGAGTTTAAGTTTCTGTAGCGTGTCCTCACTATGTACTATAAGTACTAGGTCAAATATATCTGGTCTATTGAATGTTTGTAATGTGTACAAAAAACTGTACATGTCTGTGACTCTGTATCCAAGTCAAGGAAAATGATTTATCATTCAACCATTTGAAAATTAGTTCTCATACTGATCAAAAAAACTTAATGAATTCACATGACTGAGGATATCTGAATGAGTTGCTTTTATTTTGTTGACATATATATTATTGTCTGTTTCAGGTTTAACGTGTAACACTATAATGTCATAGTTGTGGATCTTAAACTTAATTATGACAGGTAAGTTTATGAAGTTACAAAAGTATTTTTGGACTCTACGGTACTACAGACTCACCAGGCGTTGGTTCACTTTCGTTTGTAAAAGTATTTAAAGATTATGAAAAAATTGAATATAAATTGAAATGACAAAAATAGTCCAAACAATTTTTAATCAATTTATGCATGGTAAAGTAGACCAGATAGTTTGTTTACAAATTTGAATTATCAACTATATTTTTGTGAAAGTTCATCTTTTAAGTGCTTTTTATGAGGATAAATATATAGATCAATGTCAGAAAAATATAAACTTTTTTATATGAGGCTGAGAAACTGAGGAACGGCAAGGTGTATTGCACAAAAGCAAAAAAAAAGGGAAGTAAAAAATTTAATTTTTTTTGCACAAAAGCAAAAAATTGAATATAGATTCAAATCATATAACCAATTCTAAGTTCTTTGACTACAGTTATTCTGTGTCAGAAACCTATTGTGTGTGAAATATTTAATTTCAATCAAAATTCAGACCTGTATCAAGCGCAATTATTGTGCTCATTTTTTGCCCCAACGGTTCAGGGTTGGACATCTGCGGTCGTATCCAGCTGCAATCTGTGAAGCAATTAATTACTTTTGTTATTAATAAAAAAAAACATTGTCCAAAAAGTCGGGGAACAACTACATTTAGTATAGTTTTGCTTGCTTTGCTGGCTCTTGTGACAGTGTGTGTTTCTTACATAAATAACTTAAAAGAACCTTTTTTTATGATGAGTTTAAATTTGTAATTGAGTCCCACTTTCAAGGATGTTTTTAAAAGATTTTAATATGTGGAGTCCTAGTTGTTTATCACGTAATCAATGATTAATGATGCATGTTAATGTAAACCTACATTTTGTCAATGATAGTTAGCACGGTTATTAAGGATACAAAAAAAGGACATTTTCTTGTAGAACAAGACACATCCAATTAATTTGCAGATTCTAATTTAAAAATAGGAAAATAATCTAGTAAAGTAATTTGTGGTAAAGAAACCCCTGACCAAATTATTACATGTAAGAAAAAGATTATGTTCTTTGAAATCTGAAGACATTATCAAAATAGAGTTTAAAATATCATCAAGGTAAGGGTTTATATATATATATATATTTTATTAGCTGGAATAGTTACTCAGCTTGACCTTAGCTGTAAACAATACAGGAGCAGGAATAATTCTGCTTTATAAGGGGTTCATTTAGTGCCCATAGGAATACCTGCAGCCTGTTGATGAACTGTATTGCTAAAACATACATAGATTTTGTGAATGAAAAAATAGAGATATTTGATCATTATAATACAGTTCCAGTAAATTTTTCCAGCATTATTTATTATAGAAGAAGGTTTCAGCAAATAAACTTGCATTTGAAAAAAATCAAATAAGAAACTTCAAAATGATGAGATTGTGTGGAAATGTAGAGTAGAGAGTCAAAAAGTCTTAACTGTAAGCTGATTGGTCAACTACCAAAATGTCAACTGTTATTTCAGTTTGTTCCTTTCCAAGTTAGATGTATTTGGATTTTCATTGATAAAATCAGAAAACTTCTTTTATATGGTTAATGATGATGATGATTGATGGCTGTTAATAGCCAGTGTCAAATTGATCTGCATATTCAGGATGAGAACATGTAATATGAATATTTACTCAGCTTTGTACTAGACCAACATGCTGAGATGGATTTTTAACCAGATTTGCAACGAAAATATCGGTTATTGATTTGAGGATGTACAGAGGGCAGGCCTGCTAGCCGTGCATTTAATCATGAACTGTTCAACCAATGCTTTTAAAATTTTAATATGTTGTTACTGACAACAAAATGGAGGCCAAGGTTAATAATGGCAATTTCGACTTTTATCGTTCAGGATTTATGGTTCTTGAAAGATTGAAAAATGTCGTTCTAGTAGTGTCAGTGCATTTACTCACGAACTGTTCAACCAAAGCTTTTCAAATTCATATATGTTATTACTGATGACATAATGGAGGTCAAGTTCAATAATGGCAATTTTCACTCTTCCTTTATGGTTCTTGAAAGATTGAAAAATAGCATTTCCAGTCATGTCATTGCATTTACTCATGAACCATTCAACCAAAGCTTTTCAAATTTTAATATTCAAGCACAATTCAAATTCAGAGCAGTTTTAAGCTTAAATGTTGTGTCCATACTTGCTCAACTGTTCTGGGTTTGAACTCTGCAGGAAAATCCCGGTTTGCTGTCTCTTTGACAGCCTCTTGTTAACTGGTAAGTTTACAAGGTAACAGTCTGCAGGAAGACACCTTACCTAGACACTTTATTGTAACTCCTAGCTGACCAGTCTTTTACTCCTTAATGTCATGGTCTTAGCAGGAAGACATGTTACCTTACCTAGACACTTTATTGTAACTCCTAGCTGACCAGTCTTTGCTTTTACTCCTCAATGTCATGGTCTAGCAGAGAAGACATGTCTCCTTACCTTGACACTTTATTGTAACTCCTAGCTGACCAGTCTTTGCTTTTACTCCTCAATGTCATGGTCTAGCAGAGAAGACATGTCTCCTTACCTAGACACTTTATTGTAACTCCTAGCTAACAAGTCTTTGCTTTTACTCCTTAATGTCATGGTCTAGCAGGAAGACATGTCTCCTTACCTAGACACTTTATTGTAACTCCTAGCTGACCAGTCTATGCTTTTACTCCTTAATGTCATGGTCTAGCAGGAAGACATGTCACCTTACCTAGACACTTTATTGTAACTTCTAGCTGACCAGTCTTTGCTTTTACTCCTCAATGTCATGGTCTAGCAGAGAAGACATGTCTCCTTACCTAGACACTTTATTGTAACTCCTAGCTGACCAGTCTTTTACTCCTTAATGTCATGGTCTTAGCAGGAAGACATGTCACCTTACCTAGACACTTTATTGTAACTCCTAGCTGACCAGTCTTTGCTTTTACTCCTCAATGTCATGGTCTAGCAGAGAAGACATGTCTCCTTACCTTGACACTTTATTGTAACTCCTAGCTGACCAGTCTTTGCTTTTACTCCTCAATGTCATGGTCTAGCAGAGAAGACATGTCTCCTTACCTAGACACTTTATTGTAACTCCTAGCTAACAAGTCTTTGCTTTTACTCCTTAATGTCATGGTCTAGCAGGAAGACATGTCTCCTTACCTAGACACTTTATTGTAACTTCTAGCTGACCAGTCTTTGCTTTTACTCCTCAATGTCATGGTCTAGCAGAGAAGACATGTCTCCTTACCTAGACACTTTAGTGTAACTCCTAGCTGACCAGTCTTTGCTTTTACTCCTCAATGTCATGGTCTAGCAGAGAAGACATGTCTCCTTACCTAGACACTTTATTGTAACTCCTAGCTGACCAGTCTTTGCTTTTACTCCTCAATGTCATGGTCTAGCAGAGAAGACATGTCTCCTTACCTAGACACTTTATTGTAACTCCTAGCTAACAAGTCTTTGCTTTTACTCCTTAATGTCATGGTCTAGCAGGAAGACATGTCTCCTTACCTAGACACTTTATTGTAACTCCTAGCTGACCAGTCTATGCTTTTACTCCTTAATGTCATGGTCTAGCAGGAAGACATGTCACCTTACCTAGACACTTTATTGTAACTTCTAGCTGACCAGTCTTTGCTTTTACTCCTCAATGTCATGGTCTAGCAGAGAAGACATGTCTCCTTACCTAGACACTTTATTGTAACTCCTAGCTGACCAGTCTTTTACTCCTTAATGTCATGGTCTTAGCAGGAAGACATGTCACCTTACCTAGACACTTTATTGTAACTCCTAGCTGACCAGTCTTTGCTTTTACTCCTCAATGTCATGGTCTAGCAGAGAAGACATGTCTCCTTACCTTGACACTTTATTGTAACTCCTAGCTGACCAGTCTTTGCTTTTACTCCTCAATGTCATGGTCTAGCAGAGAAGACATGTCTCCTTACCTAGACACTTTATTGTAACTCCTAGCTAACAAGTCTTTGCTTTTACTCCTTAATGTCATGGTCTAGCAGGAAGACATGTCTCCTTACCTAGACACTTTATTGTAACTTCTAGCTGACCAGTCTTTGCTTTTACTCCTCAATGTCATGGTCTAGCAGAGAAGACATGTCTCCTTACCTAGACACTTTATTGTAACTCCTAGCTGACCAGTCTTTGCTTTTACTCCTCAATGTCATGGTCTAGCAGAGAAGACATGTCTCCTTACCTAGACACTTTATTGTAACTCCTAGCTGACCAGTCTTTGCTTTTACTCCTCAATGTCATGGTCTAGCAGAGAAGACATGTCTCCTTACCTAGACACTTTATTGTAACTCCTAGCTGACCAGTCTATGCTTTTACTCCTTAATGTCATGGTCTAGCAGAGAAGACATGTCTCCTTACCTAGACACTTTATTGTAACTCCTAGCTGACCAGTCTATGCTTTTACTCCTTAAAGTCATGGTCTTAGCAGGAAGACATGTCACCTTACCTAGACACTTTATTGTAACTCCTAGCTGACCAGTCTATGCTTTTACTCCTTAATGTCATGATCTAGCAGAGAAGACATGTCTCCTTACCTAGACACTTTATTGTAACTCCTAACTGACCAGTCTATGCTTTTACTCCTTAATGTCATGGTCTAGCAGGAAGACATGTCACCTTACCTAGACACTTTATTGTAACTCCTAGCTAACCAGTCTATGCTTTTACTCCTTAATGTCATGGTCTAGCAGGAAGACATGTCACCTTACCTAGACACTTTATTGTAACTCCTAGCTGACCAGTCTATGCATTTACTCCTTAATGTCATGGTCTAGCAGGAAGACATGTCACCTTACCTAGACACTTTATTGTAACTCCTAGCTAACCAGTCTATGCTTTTACTCCTTAATGTCATGGTCTAGCAGGAAGACATGTCACCTTACATAGACACTTTATTGTAACTCCTAGCTGACCAGTCTATGCTTTTACTCCTTAATGTCATGGTCTAGCAGGAAGACGTGTCTCCTTACCTAGACATTTTATTGTAACTCCTGTAGCAGATAATCAGCAAATACCTATTTTAAAGTCTTTGGTTTAAACCAGTTGACATGATTAATGTGATTTCAATAAGTAAGAAACTACAAATTAAATTGATGTTACCTAATACAATAATTTTGTAAGTTTTATGAAGTGTGAAAAAGATTACAATATTTACAAGTATATATATCTCACAAACATGTAACACATTGAATTGTATTTTTTAAAGTTTCATTTAAGTAATTGCAAAAATATATATTGACAAATGCCACAATATGTTGTCCTTTATTGATTGTGTATATCTAAAGATGTTAACTGGTGTAGTCAGGTAGTGTAGGATAAATTATAAAGCTGTTGTTTTATGTCTATACATTGTAAAATAGGATCACTTGATATGCAGACTTTTTGAAGCATAGATGATAATTTAAGGTGAGATTATATACCAAATAAGTTTTAGAATAAATAACATTTAGATTTAGATAAATCTTCAGCAGCTAATTGATGATGTTTATAAACATTTAGGTACCTTTGATATGTAGACTTTTTGAATCATAGATTATCATTTAAGTTGAGATACAAAATAAGTTTAAGCATTTGAAATAACATTTAGATTAAGATGAATCTTCAGCTAATTGATGATGTTAATATAAAAAAAAAACTCTTTACATTCTCAAGTATTAAGTTAAGAAAGGTTTTAAGAAGTTTTTTCAGTGTAGATATATTTGTGATGCCTTTGATGTATGTTTTTACTATATAGGGCATACATTACAGATTTTATCCTATAGAGATTTATTTAAGTACATTTACAAGCAAATTATTTTTCATATAAAAATGTAATTAAAATAATAACTTTACTCAAAATTGTTTTTTTTTAGATTTCTATCCTTACCTTACTTTTATGTTTCAAAAGATAAAAACAAGTGAATTTTGTAAAACTATTTTGAATATCTTTATTTAAATAAGTATGTTATAAATTTATGTAATAATTCTTTTGTATTAAATTTTCATGATTTAAGAAGAAAATGTAAATTTTTATTGTTTTTTTTAAATTTTTATACGACCGCAAGAATATAAAATATTTTGGTCGTATATTGGTATCATGTTGTTGTCTGAGTCGTCCGAAGACAGATGGTTTGAGGATAATAACTTTTGATAAAGTACAAAGAAATCAATAAAATTTTAACACAATGTTTATAACCACAAAAGGAAACTTGGGATTGATTTTGGGGGTTATGGTCCCAAAGGTTTAGGAATTAGGGACCCAAAGGGGCCAAAAACAGCATTTATCTAATTTCAGGACAAAAAGTTGTGTATTAGTATTTCAATTGTTCTGAAATTGTACCACAATGTTTAATACCTCAAGTAGAAGGTTGGGATTTATTTTAAGGGGTTATTGGGCAAACATTCTCGGAATTAAGGGCCAAAAAGGGACCAAAAACAAGCATTTTTCTAGTTTCAAGACAATAACATGTGTGTCACTGTATGGATCTCTCTGACATTGTATTACCAATGTTATTTCAACTGATCGGGCAGAGCTTACGTTTTAATTTGCATGAGGACAGTCGATTTGAAAATGTGTGTGATTACGATGATTGCCGTAACAGTTATTACTGATTTCTAATCACCTATCAGTGACCTCAAAAGAATTTACAAAAGAATGACTGGTTAATGCATTGATGAATGTATCCTAAAACACCTATCTATAGATGGACTGGTTTATTATGAGCAAACTGGATAAACTCTGCCCAGTCAAGTGAAATAAATTGAGTAATACCACAAGTTTCCATATAACACAGGGAATGCTGGGATTCAGTTTAGGGATAACTTTCCTGAATATGTAGGTATAAGGGGCAAAGAAAGTTCAATACCACTAAAGGAAGGTTGGCATAGTTTTTGGGGGTTATGGTCCCAATAGTGTAGGAATTAGGGGCCAAAAAGGGGACCCAAAATAATCCTTTTTGTAGTTTCAAACAATAACTTATGTTTAAGTGTACGAATCTCTCTGAAATTAAACAACAAGATTCCATACCATGAAGGGATGGTTAGTATTGACTTTGGGGGTTATGACTCAAAATAGTATTGACTTTAAGGGTTATGGCTCAAAATGTTTTGAAATTAGGGGCAAAAAAAGGGTGAAAATTAGGTATTTCTCATCTTCGCTAGGCACAGATGGGTATTTCTGGTCAATGGACAATTGCAATTAAGACAATTTAAAAGCAGTGGAAGGGAGGTAATTCTAAAACATTTAACATACAATGTCGGGTATGTTCAAATTTACCTCCCTTACACTACTTGTATATTTTGTTTAAAGTCATATGAAACGAGTGAGTGGTGAAAAATAATGTTTTTCCAATTCTTGAACCAATGCATGTATATATCACAAAATAAGTCCTCTGTGCACGATTTTATCATTATTTACGCAAATATATCGTATAATCGTCAATTTTTTTTCTCTCTGTCTGTTATGATTTAACAAATATGGCTGCTCATTAAATGCCGTGTTTTGAAGCCGAAGTTTACCGATTGTCACCTTATAGTAAATAAATAACAAAAAGCATGGGTATTGAGCACGTGCTTAACATGTACAATCAGATAATTGTTTATTTTAATGACAGATTCATGCGTATTGCGATCACCGGATTTTTACGAGGAGGGTTACGCTCAGGTCACTATGCATACGGAAAATATGTCGGCGAATTGCTTCCTGGAAGCAAGCAATTAAAAATAAGTAAACTTCTTCTAAATGTGGACAAATTAAAGAATTTTCCCCAGAAAAAAGTATATGTACAAAAGTTTTATAATGAAAACTATCCATTTAGTTATAAAAAACAGATGCATATTTTTTTTTAATTTGAGGTTTCATATGACTTTAAAGAAATGTCAGGTGTTTGAATAATTGCAAAAAAGGGTTTCAAATTTCTCAAATTTCTCAAATTTTTTTAAAAGAAGAAATCTTTAATTGCACAATATTACACAATAGATTTGTAAGATCTTTACATTTGTTTTGTGTCAGAAACTCATATATTGTCAAAAAATTTATCGAAATCCAAATTCAGAGCTTTATCAAGCTTGAATGTTGTGTCCATACTTGCCCCAACTGTTCAGGGTTTGACTTCTGTGGTCGTATAAAGCTACGCCCTGAGGAGCACCTGTTGTTTTTTTTTTATCTTATTTTACAATAAAATCATCTGTGATTTGTTTAAAAGATAGGTAAAAAGTATCTTACATCCACATCATTTGAACTTGGGTGGATACTTAGATATTGATTTATTATTTAGCATATAGTTTTGCCATGACCAGTTCCAGGGCAAGTTCAAATTTGTTCGGTTCAAATGAAATTTTTTGCAAGGTTATTGTCCTTGAACTTAGAAAATTCATGAAAAATAATCAGTTTTCCACACATTTTTCGCATGTTTGCAGATATTGATCTAAAATGTGTTATATACATAATACCATGTCAAGATATAGATCAAATTAGCATTTTGTTGCAGTACAATGAACTTTAACTGGTAGGGGACTATTTATTATTAAACAGTTGTGTTTGATTTGTACCCTTTTTTTACCCTGTCTATATATACCAGATTAAAGGCAAAACAAAATTCAGGGAAAACTGCCTGTGGTTCTTTTGGTATCCTGTATAATGTTAAAGATTTTGGTAAAGGTAGTTGACTTAAACCTTACATGTTAATTATGATGTGAAATATCATGGTGTATGCCAAATAATGGTTTTGACCTCGATTACACAGTTCACTCAACATAGAAATCTATGAAAAATTTAGAAATTCATACATTCTCAGGTTAGACTTTTTGGTTAAGAGTGTGCCATGAAGTTTTTGTAGCATCAACCTTAAAACTTAGTACAAATGTACTCATATTCATGGTGGAAGCACTTTTTTTTCGAAATGCTGACAAATTACGTCAGTTATGTGTTTATTTTGTAGATGCATCATTATTTACTATATGGTTTCACCAATTTGATTTTGAATTTGAATCCATATTGAATCATACAAAAAATTGGTCTGAACTGACCTCCAAACGATCAATATTTCTGTTACGAGGAGTACCCAAATTGCATCCATGCTTAAATTTGCATCTTCAAAAATTGAATATCAGATCTTTTGTTTAATTTCTTCAAATAAATTGAATAATTGGATATTATTAGTTACATAGTGTGCTAGTGACCTAATACGGTATATATGGGGTCAGTAAATTCCATATGGGGTGAGAGCGAAGCTCGAATCCCCATATGGAATTTACTGACCCCATATATACCGTATTACGTCACTAGCACACTATGTAACGAATTTATCTTACCGACTATCTTAACATGTGAAATTAAGACTAGATTCTCAAAACGAGCAAGTCTTCAATACTGTTAGCGCTAAGAAAATACTTCCATTGATCCTACAAAAACAGATGCCAACAATAACGACTTGTAAGGTTTAAATGTGTTTTATGAATTTGTTTCAATCTTAATCATCAATTTCTTCGTCTGTTGGAACTTTTAAGACTTTTTCTCAGTACCGTTTTGTTTTTTACAAAGGGACATAACACCACTATTAACCGTGTATAAAATAAGCCCCGCCCCCTTCTTACCTAATAAGGAATATAAAGGGACGTAACTCCACTACTAACCGTGTATGAGATAAGCCCCGCCTCCCTACTAACCTAATATCAAATATACACGGTTTGCACGCGGACGCTTTTAACCAATCATATTCCTGGAAATGTATAGGAGGTAAGATAATAGTCTATGCTTACTCTTCATTTTTTAAGAAATGGCTGTTTGTAACATATTTTATTTGCTAATTTTAAAAAGATGACGTTTAGATGACGTCACATGGCGGTACATTCATTTTATTTTACCAGTGAACACTTCATCTGTTGATAAATACTCTGAACATTTGGTGTATATCTGAATATATTTACCTACTTTGAAAGATGTGCATAGTATCAATTCATTAGAATACAAATTGTTTAGTCTCTAGGAAAATTTGTAAGATTTCCATTGCTATTTTAGCTAAATAGGTGCAATTTGGGTACCATGACGTTTCCAGGGTTATGATTTTGGTATGACCACATCTAATTCATCTACACAGGACTCACGAGTGGTACTTAAGATGGAAACCGTATAAAGATCAAAGGACTTTTGAAATCAAAGAAATTTGAAACCATTACAGTTTGGTTACAATGGTGAAAACTCTGAGTTAATTGTATGAAGATGGAATAAGAAATGAATGGTGGATAATTTTTCAAACTTGATTTTTTTAGGTAATAGTCAAATTCACATTAGACAAACCATGCAGATCTTTCAAGGTTCAGTTTTGAGCATAGGATTTTTATGCAGTTAAGCTGCATTATGCGAGCATCCTAGATTTGTGTTCTACCTAATAAATGCTGAAATACTTGCCATTGTTATTATCTAGCTGGCTTCTATGTTATATATAACTAATTAAACACTTTTTTAATACTTTTTATTCTGGATTACAAAAAAATGTGACCAGAAAAACCTTAAATGGTCGTTGAATCACCCAAAAGTTTTGAAGTTACACATAGGAAGTAGTGCTCACTAGGAATCCTTGTGTAGTTTATTATGACCTGTGTATTTGGCTAAGATGTCAAAGAACAATTGTATGAAATATTTAATCGTTGAAAATCTCTTAAGACGATAAGACAAGTAGTTTAGATTTCCCAAATGGCAAAAGTCGTAGGGATATTGTTTGTCATCAATAGGTTGTACAACTACGTTAGTAGTCTGTTATATAATAAGTTCAACTGTTCATGCTGTTGGCAGCAATTTCCAATTAGAAAACAAAATTTGCTTATCTTTTCAATTTGGAGGCAGTGGTTTAAATTAATGGTGGTCCGAGGTCCGCGACCTTCCACTTTTGCAAGTGGAATTTCGACTTGGTTTCTAGCTACGACCAATGGAGTCGCCTTCCACTTGAAAGAAAATACAAAATAACTTTGCAAACCTTTTCACCAAAGTCTCCTAATAAACGATCTGAAAACTTATTTTTATCATTTTTATTCATGACAGCAATGTTCATTTTGTTCAACCGCTAGCTGTATACAGAAAATCGTCGAAAAATAATGTGTAAATTCGAGTAAAATTGTATCTGATTGACAAAAACAACATTGTAAACACAACAACAATGGTTGCTGTGAAGACAAAATTTTACAATATCGGATCCGATTCCGGAAGCGGATAAGGGTAATTCCAGGTTTTGGCGATTAACTACAAAAAAAATCCAGGCAGGTGACAAAATACATCTATGCATGGTAAATGAATATAAACACTAGAATCGAAAACCGAAAGATAAATGTAAGAGAAAGAAAAAGGAGAAAATATTTTATTCAGAAACTCAAAATTACTTTTTGACAAATTTTAATGTCAAAATCCAATACAATGTGACAGCTGGGAATAGTATATCTAACAATATATATGTTCATGTTCACAGTGTAAATTTTCTTTATCAGTGATAAATGATGATTATGCATGTGAGATGCTTTTAAAGTGTTAACATATTACTGCAATTTTGAAGGGGTATTTTTTTCTCAATTTTGAAGGGTCAATTAAAGTAGCTGAAAGTTTCTTACTTTATTTTCGTAAATAATGCAACTATATTGTATAAAACCTGAATGTAAGCAAATCATATGATAATAGGTGGCGTCCTTTGGGCCACTCTAACCCCTCATGTTTGATAACTTGGAAAAGGCCAAGATCCCCACCCCTAAACCATATAATCAAGTATATGACACTATAATAAATCAAATAAAATATAGGGGGACTCCCTGGAGTCACCCCACCCTCTCTTGCTTGGAAATGGTCGAAATCCCCACCGCTTAACCATTTTTCAATATCGAACATATATATTTATGTTTGTAACAGTATGAAAAATAAAATGATTTAAAGGGGGAGTCCCTGGGGTCACCCTACCCCCTCCTGTTTGAGAACTTGGAAACCAATGAGATCCCAACCCCTAAACCATATATATTTATGTATGGGACAATATAACAAATCAAATGAAATGTAGGGGAAGTCCCTATGGTCACCCTACCCCTTCCTGTTTGAGAACTTGAAAACTGTCGAGATCCCCACCCCTAAACAATATATAGTCATGTATGGGACAAAATAACAAATCATTTACATTTACTATGGGCAGGTCAGTCAGACCTCACCTTTGATCTCAGTAGTAGTGAACATTTGTCTGCTTCATGCCTCATAACTTTTTTGCTATAGAACACAAACTCTTTCCAGGGAAACCAGTCCATTCATACTATTACATGTTTGTACTAAGTCAACTTGTACTACTAGCAGTCAACTAAAACCAACGTTAACTACCAAGTAGAACAACTACAATCATTGCAAACTTGTACCACTGCAGACTCACCATAAAAAATATACATTGACATATGCATTGCTTTTGAAACCTTGATATAAACATATGAATTATTTGAAAAACATAAATGTACTATATAGGAATGTTTGATGTCGAAGCAACATTGCCACAGTTTTCATAATATTGCCTTGGTTTTTGGTTAACTGCCTTCAGGGCTTACAGCGCTTTGATTTTTTAAATGACTTCAAATTTATTTTGATGATATTTGAAATACACTGAAGAATAAATGGTGCATGTTGATGTTTAAGATACAAATGTAATTTTATAATTTTTATTATAAAGTCAAGGTCATCTAGAAAGTTAACTTTGCTACCAAATAAACCAGAACAGGTGGAAACATTTAATTTTAAAATATTTTTTATTTTATTTAAGTCAACAAATGTCTTCTTTGTCAATAATATGTTGCTTCATAATCAATCCATATATTTTCCAATGAGTTTAATTCTCATTTTTGCACATCCTGGCATTTAAATTTTTTAAGCCTGATGTAATACCGATTTCCTGGGACTTGAACTTCACAATATCAATAGCTTATGATGATATCAGTCTTTAACACAGGTATTATATTTATTACTTTTTCAAAGATAGATATACATTTTCAAAAACTAATTTTATGAAGACTACTTTGAATTTTAAATTGTAGAAACAATTCAGTTACTTTATCACGATTATATATTACTTCCTGAATTCTTAACTTTACGTAGGTAGAAAAAAAACTAGAAATTACTGGTTCTTTCTTAATGTTTAATTTCTCATTGTGATATCATGCCAAAAAAAGGGAGCTTTTCATTTGAGTCTACTCCTGGATCACACTGCTTAAGGTCAAGTTACAGTAAATAAGTGATGTCACAGATTTTTTTGCATACATAAATGGAATAATGATTTTAAACTTAAATAAGATTAAAAAAATATATAATTGTTCAAGTTCTATGAAATGAATATTCTTTAAACAGATTGCACATTTGTATGGAATACCTTAGACTACTATAACATAAGATTGATTTATTCATTTCTCTAAACAAATTTATAGATTTTTTCTAAGAATTGCTTTGTTGTCGATTGATATATAATACTTCCTTTTAAATGATAAATACTAATTATAGGATCAGGGCCATTGTTTGTAAGATATGTGATCAATCTATATTTATAAATGTATTCATTGGAAAAAACATCTCAGATTATTTAGCATGACTTAACTATGTTACAACAAATGATATGCTTATACTTTTTTTTTTACAAATGACAGAGAACCAACAAATCTTTACAGCCGATTGCATTGAGTGTGTAAGTAAAGGAAATATCTTTGGTTAGCTTGCTTGCTAGCTGAACCGTGAAGTCATTATTAGATTAGAAAAACTACCCTCCTTTAAGAGAAGACTAGTCCAACAGATAACCAATTTATCTGTCTGTAGGACTACCCTTCTTCGAATAATGACTTCACGGTTCAGCTAACAAGCAAGCTAATCAAAGATATTATCTTTACCTACACACTCAATGCAATAGGCTGTAATACAATATATAGATTCCCGAAAGTGAATCCCCTGGATATCATATGGCCTTCAACAATGAGCAAAGCCCATACCGCATAGTCAGCTACAAGGCCCCGATATGACAATGTAAAACAATTCAAAAGAGAAAACTCACAGCCTTATTTATGTACACTGTTGTAACTACAACACCTGAGGGATTGCTGCAGTCATTTAATGAGATCAATGGGAAGTTTTGTTATTATTTTTTCACAAAAGAATTTCACTTTGTAAATATTTTTTTATTCCCTGTGTTAACTGATATGATTGAAATAGATATTTTAGCTGGCACTAACATATTCATTTTTCTGAATTATTTATTGATTGGTTATAGTGGAATGAGAATTTAAAGATAATTTATTAAACCATTTTTGTTTGATTTTGCCAACACACTATACAGTGTTCATTGATTTAAAGAATTTTTAATACGTTTTACATAAATATAGACAAATAAAACAGGGTTTTGTTTTGCAGTGGGGACAATTATGCCATTTGATGGTATAAATGTACTAACTTATCAAAAACAATCTAGTACAATATCTTGAAAATTTCAAAAATAATTCTATTTAAATAAATGCTGTTGCCAATGACTTTAATCTTCAACCATAAAATTGAATTTATCCAATCAAAACAGATATCAAGTGTCCTTGACCCCATTTTATGGTTCAGTGATTAATGTGTTATTGCTCAGTTATAATCTCTAACATTGTTGTATACATATCTGTCTGATATATAGTTCTATGAGACGAAGAAAGCAGTTTCTTCATGCATGTTAAAGTTTTGTTTCTTGTTGGTTACTATCGTAAGTAATAGGTCAACTATGATTGGTTAAGAAAATCAGAAAGGGCACCTGATCTCATGATCAAGTTTTATTTTACTGTATATTAAGTTTTCTTGATCAATATAGTTGTCAAAGTATATAAACATATAAGTTAAAGGAAAATGAAGCAGAAATGAAACTTATAAGAAAACAAATGTAAATAATATATACCTATGTAAAATTAAAATTGAGAATGGAAATAGGGAATGTGTCAAAGAGACAACAACCTGACCAAAGAGCAGACAACAGCGGAAGGCTACCAATGGGTCTTCAATGCAGCGAGAAACTTCCACACTTATCTTTTTGAAATGTTAGAAGTTGAATGGAGTAAAAACTGAAAACTTAATTTGATTTCTTTGATTTCAGGAACTATTAGATGTGACTATATTTGAGTGTTCTTGTTGACATGAACAGAGACATTGATGACACAATCACATCATCAGAGGTAAGCACAGTTAGTTTGGTAACCAAGGCTACAAACAATTGAAAAATAATATTCAATATTATCAGATTTTTCTAAAAACTACCTCAGACTTAAAGAGAATATGTAATTGTATGTTATTTGATGTAGATGTTTCAAAGTGACAGTATTAGAAATAATTAGGTCGATCTGGTCTTACACTGAATTGTGTATTGTTCTAAAATAGCATTGCATGTTGATTTTGACTTAAAAGTTGAGGTTTTGTTAGGAGCAACTGAGTCAGTGTTTGTTCATATATGATAGTATATGTATATCTTTAATGATTAATATCCACTACATTTGAACTTTGATAGTTGTTTCATTTGCAATCATATCACATTTCCTTTTTTCTACAGGAATTTATTGCATTTTGAAAATTTAAGAAATAGATGAATATTTGTATAGAAAGCACATAAAATCAGTGAAAAAGATTCTTATAATTATCTATGACATAATATGTATTAAGGATTAGAAATTTGATGATTGTCAGATAATTTATGAACTTTGTCTATTCTATGTCCTTCTTCTGCAATGGGCACATATTTTGAAAGAATTCAATCTTTGATATTCAGTAAATATAAGAGGTAAAGGCATAATTTTTTTTTCAATTTTCAAATATAAATTAACGAGCCAAGAGTGTATGCAAAATATTACCAAAATCTGTGACATAGCCCATTTACTGTTCCTTGACCTTTAAAAAGTTAAAAAAGTTGACCTTAGATTTTTCAGTTGGTTATGTTGAGTTCAAATATGTATTACATCTGTAAGGGAATAATGGTGATTGATTGATTTCAAGTATTTAACAATAAATTTTTAATGTCACATCTGTTAAACTTTAAATATACAATGTACTTTTCTGTTACATATTTGGATTTTTTTCCTCCTAAAAATTGAAATTGGAAAAATTGCTGAATTTTTCATTTCCATTTTATAATTTTAGTTAGCCTCAACCAAATGTTATGAAACTTACACACAATGCTTATAACCACAAAATACAGATCAAGTTTGAATTTTGGTGGTGTCACTTTAACGGTTCTGGAGTAATGCCTCTTTACAAATGGAAAAATTGCTGAATTTTTCTATTCTGTTCTTTAACTTAAGTTTGACTCAACCAAATGTTATGAAACTTATATTCAATACTTATTACAACAAAACTCAGATCATGGACAAATTTTGGTAGCCTCATTTTACCATTCTTGAGTTATGTTCCTATATAACATTAAATGATACGCAAGCAGGGTATCATCTGAGTCCTATGGACACATTCCCTTTTTATTTTATATGAATTTACACTTAAAAGTAATATTATTCTTGTAAATAATTTAGATTAGTACATTATCTTGGTTGATGAATCATTTAGAATTGAATTTAAGGATAAAACATTTAAGAAAACAACAAAATTAGCATTGCATGATATTGAAGAATTGAATGCTTTTTGGAAATTTATTGGGGTGTATAAGCATTGACCGAAGTACATTTTGTATGAAGCGCAGAAGCACTTAGTTCTAAAAATGCGTGCACAGTCAATGCTTTTATAACCCTAAAAAATTACTTAAAGAAGCTGTCCGGAATTTAGGGTGATTTCATAAATGTTAGTGTTGCTACCTGACACTTATGTATTATGACTTTCACCTATATAGCAATGGCTAGATGTTGAATGAACACGATCTATACACAACGCATTTATCTACTTTACACAATATTTTATGGTGCCGTGACCAGGAACAGAAGCATTCAATACTTATACATTGTAATTACATTTTTTGCCTCGGATCATGTAAACAGATTTCTATCAAGTTTTTCTTTTATTAAACTGTGCACTTTATTGTAAATGCTTGTGTCAACATGAATGTTACGTTTTATTTTGATATGAATGTTAATTTCAAAATGACACGAGATTGCTATTAGCCAATTGAAATAACGTATCATAATGAAACCTATATGTAATGTTATTAAGGAGCCATGAACTGTTGTTTTTGTTAAAAATGTGAACCCAATATAGAATAAAATTGAGAATGGAAATGGGGAATGTGTCAAAGAGACAACAACCCGACCATAGAAAAAACAACAGCAGAAGGTCACTAACAGGTACAATTATTCAATAGTCTTTAGTTACTTTACTTAAGGCTGGTTCAGTTTGATTTTTGTTGTTTTCACTTTTACAATTTCAGATTAATGATACTTGACTGTTTGAAAACTAAATAATGTTATGGCTTTCTGATAATAAACTAAGAACCCCTTTTTGAAAATAATTGAAATTAAAGTGAATGTTTTGGTCTACTATTAAACAAACTCACGATCTCTACGTTTTTGCAGGCAGGAGTATCTGTGATCATAAGATCACATCTCTAGTTTTACAGTTTATTTGCTATATAATTCTTCCAAATTAAATTGTAAAATATCTATATTTACATCATGGATATATATGCCTTACTCTAAAGGTACCCAAAACAAATTAGCTTTATGTCTGCATCATGTAAGAAAATTAATTATAATATTATTATCTGTATGTTTCAAAAATAGTTATGGCAACACCAAAGATAGTAAATCAATTTGGTATGTCCTATTTACAGAAATATATTATTTAACAGTTAATTTTGTCATGTGCATACATACACATTCAATATTATCATAGTAAAGGCAATATATTTATAGCGTGGGAATAATGATGTAGAAAACTTACATTTTATACTTTGTTATTTGATGCTTTGATTTCACTCATATTTACTACAACTTATTAGTAGAAGTTACAAATTATTGTAGCATACTCTTATGTAACAACATATTATACATACATTTAAAATTGTATTTTTACATATTCCTACATAACAATATAACACATACATGTAAATTGTATTTTAAAAAAATATTGTATTTCAGACAACACATTGGGAAACCACTTCAGATCAGGATTTGCTGCCATTGGAAACTGATAAGGAAGTCAAATTAAAAGGTCAAACATGTATAGAAAATGGAGGCATTGGTGAAGATGATGACAAAATAAAATTCAATACTAGGAATGGAGGTCAGGAGTTCAAACCTTCGCAGTGTGACCAAAACCAGGACCATGATTTGACAGAATTAATAAATGATGAACAGACAATAAGTAAAAATTGTAAACAGAATGGGAAAAATGCTGAGGAAACCATTTACAGTAAGGCAGGTAACAGCACTAATGTCCATGAGGCAATAACTGGAATAGATGTACAACTGGCAGGCAATAGTACTAACCTCCAAAAGGCAGATAACAGCACTAATGTCCATGAGGCAATAACTGGAATAGATATACAACTGGCAGGCAATAGTACTAACCTCCAAAAGGCAGGTAACAGCACTAATGTCCATGAGGCAATAACTGGAATTGATGTACAACTGGCAGGCAATAGCACTAACCCCCAAAAGGCAGGTAACAACACTAATGTCCAACAGGCATGTAATATCACTGATGTTAGACAGGCAGGAAACAGTACTGATGTCAAACAGCCAGAAATCAGCACTGATGTCCAACATGCTCATAACAACACAGAGGCCCAACAGGCAATAACTGAAATTGATGCCCAACCCGCATATACCAACACTGATGCCCAACAGGCAATAACTGAAACTGATGCCCAACCGGCAGATACCAACACTGATGTCCAACAGGCAATAACTGGAACTGATGTTCAACCGGCAGATAAAAGTATTGATGTCCAACAAGCATGTTACAATACTGATGTTCACCAGGCAGATAACAGCAATGATGTCAAACAGGAAAATAACAATACTAATGTCCACCAGGAAGATAACAGCAATGATGTCAAACAGGAAAATAACAGTACTGATGTCCAACAGGCAGATAACAGCATTGATGCCAAACAGGATGATAAAAGCATTGATGTTCAACTGGCAGATAACAGCAATGATGTCAAACAGAAAGAAAAATGCATTGATGTCAACAAGAAAGATAACAGCACTGATGTCAAAAAGACAATAACTGGAACTGATGTCCAACAGGCAGGTAGCAGCACTGATCTCCAAATGGCAGGTACCTGCACTGATGTTAAACAGGCAGGTAGCAGCACTGATCTCCAAATGGCAGGTACCTGCACTGATGTTAAACAGGCAGGTAGCAGCACTGATCTCCAAATGGCAGGTACCTGCACTGATGTTAAACAGGCAGGTAGCAGCACTGATGTTCAACAGGCAATAACAGGAATTGATGTTAAACAGGCAGGTAAAAGCACTAATGTCCAACAGCCAGAAACCAGCACTGATGTCAAACAGCCAGAAACCAGCACTGATGTCCAACAGGCAAATAAACAAGCAGGTAATATTCAACAACAATTATGTCAAAGTCAAAACATTCAACAACAACAAAATGATGGCAAAGACCTTCAACTAAAACCAATTATCAACATTACTACTCAATCAAGTAACAACCAACATGAACCAAGTAATGACCTTGACATCCAGGAACAGTTGGTCAATGATAACAGCATTCAACATGAACCAAGTAATGACCTTGACATCCAGGAACAGTTGGTCAATGATAACAGCATTCAACTGATTGATAACTCTTATATCCAACCACAACAAAGTGACAACAATTATACCAAACACCAAAGGATCGAAAACAGTAACGCCAAACAAAAGCCAATTGGCAACAATGACATTCTGGCACAATCAAGTTACATCAGTAACACCATACCTCAATCAACTGACCAATTGGACAACCAACAACATATAGGGGACAACAGTAACAACCAACAACTATCGAATGATAAAAATAACACTAAACAACAATCAAATGATAAAAATTGCACCCCACAACAACCAAGAGATGAAAGTATTGCCAAGCAACAGCCAAATGAGCAACCATGTGATACTAAGAACAACCAACAACAGTGCCATACTAGTGGACATCCATGTGATATTGAGAACAACAAAGCCACCCAACAACAGTTACTTACAAGTGAACAACCATGTGATGACCCGAACATCAAAACAGAGCCCTGTACCAATGAGCAAACATGCGATGCTCAGAACAACCAACAACAGTGCAATACCAGTGAACATCCATGTGATATTGAGAACAACAAAGCCAACCAACAACCGTTACTTACAAGTGAACAACCATGTGATGACCCGAACATCAAAACACAATGCCAAACTAATAAGCAAACATGTGATGTTCAAAACAACCAACAACAGTGCCATACCAATGGAAAACCATATGATACTATGAGAAACAAACCCCAGTTTAATACCAGTGAACAACCATTTGATCCCAAGAACAACCTACAACAGTGCCATATCACTAAGCAACCATATAAAACCAAGACCAGCCAACAACAGTGCCATACAACTGAACAACCATGTGATGCCAATAATATTAAAGCTCAGTGCCATACCAAAGAGCAACCATCTGATACAAAGGGTAACCAACATCGGTGTTTTGCAAGAAAGCAAAAAAGTGATACAATTAAGGACAATCAACAATTAAGACCAATCAGTGAGCCAGAAGTCGACAAGAAGAACAGCCAACTACAATGTTATCCAAAGGAATATCTGGTTGACACCAAGGATAGCATGGAACAAATTGCTTCGACTCAAAAAAAACCCACACTTTTAGGTAAACCAAATACAGAGGTGAAGGACAACTTAAATTCAGCAAAAACTGTGGAACATCAAATGGAGGATCCAATTCAAAAAGATATCGAAACCATTGAAGAATATTATAACAGCAGTCAAGAGCTACCTATTGATCTATCAGATCCAAATAAAAAATCCAATAGTCACGATGGAATTCTGTTAGCACCTGCACAAGTGAAAAAGCAAACTGAGAGCATGGTATCCCCAATACATAGTCATACCAAAAGTTCTGATGACAGGATGCAACAATCTAAGGATCAGCAAAGTTACTTGAAGAATAGTATTTATCATTCTTCAATAAAAGATGGTCTACAGTCAACTACCGTTCCTAATAGTAAAAAAGGTGACAATACTATACACATTCCTAAGAGAAAACCTCGTAGAAACAGACAGAAAGTTTGTGATATCAGAGACATGCAAGAGTTATATAAGTCATACCAACAGGAAGATACCACCAACTTCCATTTACAAGGCAAGGATGTCCAATATCTACATTCAATCAATGAACAATTTGGCAAAATACAAGAAAACCAACCACAGAAAACTTCTGTTGCAGATTATCATGTGATGAGACAGTTAAGTCATCCAACTAAACAGGAAGTTGTCATGGATACTGAATATGGCG
The DNA here is from genome assembly GCF_963676685.1 of Mytilus edulis. NCBI lineage: Eukaryota > Metazoa > Mollusca > Bivalvia > Mytilida > Mytilidae > Mytilus > Mytilus edulis. Next base: position 6,584,655 of record NC_092348.1, read on the forward strand.
GAAGCAGTAGTCAGCAGAGGGACAGTAATTCAGAGAATAAACTTCCGTTACCTGTAGTTACATATCAACGTCAACAAAGCGAAAATTCAGAAAATAGTCTTCACATCATCATGGATCAGAGTACTGGTATTGAACTAAGTGAAAGTACAAGTTCAGAACATGAACTTCAGATTGCCACAGATCATACTGAAATTGAAAAGCTAGCTTTTTCTGTCAAACTGGAGATTGATGAACAGGTCACAAATGAATCTGAGACAGAACTTCTGACCAATCAACAAAGTGAACATGGCACAGAGGGTAGCATTCAGGATGACATTGGTCACAAAGAGGTTAGTGTTGATACATAAATGAATTAATCAAGTGAACCAAGATTTTCTTGCAGTACACTACAAACTTGCTCTATTAAGCTGGATAGATAAACAATTGGAACTGTCAGAGTCTGTCTCAAAACCTCATTAATCCAAACTACTTAAAGACAACAGCATCCTGGTTATGACAAGAACATTATTTCTTCAGCATAATTATAAATAATTGTCTTGTCTTTACAAGGATGTTTTTGCTCTTCATGTATAAAACTCGGTCAAAATTATCATTCAGTAGTACAAAAAGATCGTGAAACAGAAATAAATCAGTTTGAAAAAAAGAAGAATCTTGTGACTTCTTAAAACCTATTATGCTTTTTGAATTTTTTACCTTTACGTTACTTTTAGTCATGCTTATTCAGTCACTTTCGGTGTAAACTAGAATTAAGTCAAGTTGCAAATAATCCCCTGGCGGTAATATTATAAAAACAAAGTAAACATTTTTGGACTTATTCATTTGCCAGATGTAGTCATTGTATGATGCAGATTTGTCAAAATATATATTTTTGTTTATTTTTCAGAATAAAAGTATTTTATTTGTTTGTAACACCTGTTTGAGAGAGAAGATGACCACAGCTACCTTTCCTAATGGTCAAACACTAGCTAGGCATGCCATTCTAGTACACCATCCTCTACCTAACTTGACCGGACCATATTTCCAGTTCACATGTCACACTGAACACTTCAACTACTATTGCATTCCAGTTGTACAGGAAAAAGTAAGTTTTAACATGTAATGTACTCTGGGGTTATCATAAACATACTGCCTTTAGTTAAAGGTTTTATAATTGAGAAGTAGAGCCAGAGTGGATATCAATTGAGTCTTGAAAGATTTAAAAAAATATCTGATTTGTCATTTCAGAGTTATGGGACTTCAACCATCAGATTTAATGTCAGTTTTAAGCCTTACCTACAATAGTAGGGGTATATTGTTTACTGGTTAGTGTGTCCATCTGTCTGCTCGTCTATCCTGTATCAGTTGAAAAGAATTTTGTTACCTTAGTTTACTATAAAGTTGTGGTCACATTAAATGAAAACTTTGTACATATGTTTATAATTATGTAAACTTTTGTTTACATGCTAAATTGAGGCTTTACCAAAATTTCAAGGTTCAAAGAATTTGCTTGGAGATAAAGTAGAATGTTGAGAAGGTATATAATCATAAGATAGTTAAATAACTCAGTAGAACAACTTGCAATAGGATATGCTTAGCTTTGAATATGACTGTTGAAAGTCACATATGGTAACTCTAGATCTTGATTGCCAAACCTGAAAATTATAAATCCACCTCGAGCCTAAACCAACTTGTCCTAAGTACGGTACCTAATGTTCAGTGGTTGTTGCTTGTTTATATGGTTCATAAGTGTTTCTCGTTTCTCATTGTCTTGCCTTGACAGAGTAAAAAAGTGAGACATAGGTACAAAAATGTATGCTGTTTCTGGTGGCGGCAGCAGCAGCATCTACAATGTTTTAGTTTGTTATAAGGTCTATATTATGGGGAAGCACAAGTGCTAGGTCAATCATATTTTGTAAACAGTTGTATAAGCTTTGACACATCTCATTGCCATGGAGATTATTTGGCCCTACCCCCTTAGGCATGGTCTATTGACTTTGAAACTTTTGCTTAGTTTACATGTATTAGTTTGTGATTAGATCAGTTTAAGCTGAACTGTTAAAAGTCCCATAACTCTAGAACAGCAAGCCAGAATTTTTCTTTTAAATCAAATCAAGCCTGAATTCCCCAATCCCAATAATATTTTAAAGTTTGTAGAAATTTTATTCAAGCATACGAAAGCAAGCGTGCATATAAATTTTCTTGGTTAATTTTGTCTGTTCATTGTAATCTCTTGTCAAAGTGCCTACAAATTTGTATTATGTGGAATTTTCAAATTCTTAGTCGCCCAACTAACATTATCCATGGAATGATTGATGCATTTAAATAATGACCAATGATATTTACAGCTTTATCCATGTAAGTTTGGGAACTGTACTGAGACATTCACATGTGCCCGACTCTTGAGAATCCATGTGACTGAACATCACACAAACAAACAATTGGTATTTGAATACAAGAAATGTCAGTACAGACATTGTGAAAGATTATTCGCTAGTCAGGAGGCCAGAAAACAACATGTTAAAGAATTTCATATAGATCACAGCATTAAAAGAGAGGTATTGTAACATGCCATACAATGTATTTCATTTCTGAACCACTTTTTTTGAGTGATGGTGAACCATCGGTCCCTATCAGATGTACAAATTTTTATGCCTTTTTAAACTTTTATTTTTTTTATTTTTGTGAAAACTGCTTTTTGAATAGATTTTTGAAAAATAAGAATTACCATTTTAATTATTGATCAGCAATAGCAATAATGATTGCACACAAACGTTTTTAAACTTACTGTACTTGTTCAACCTTCACTATTTTACCTGCTGTACCTATGGTTGATAATTGATATACATCAAAGAACCTGTTACTTATTTATTACATTTGTATAATGGAATAGAAGACAGATAGGATTTTAAAATCCATCTTGATATGGAGTATTAAACATATGTTAAGTTTAACTAAGTCATATTGTTGTTTTTTGATTCTGAGTTTCTGAAAGTCCATGAGATTTGAGTTTTTATTTATCTAAAGCCTGTCAGTTCTGGTCCATTACCAATATATTTTGACACAGAATACTTATTCTTTGAATTAGCATGTCATACACAACATCACATTAAACAATGATTTTGTAATACATTTTCACTTTGAGATAAAATATTAAATATTTCTTTTAGTATAAACCGACAATATTTGTTTATCTCATATAAATCCTGTATTTTATTGCAGACAGAACTGTCTATATTATAATTCCTAATTGGTCTAGACATTAAAGGGGCACTAGCTACGAGATATATAAAAATCTAAAGTATGATTTGTTTTTGTTCAATCAATAATAAAAGTAAAATAGTGTAATAATAATTCGCTTTTAGCAGCGATAATGAATCATTTACTTGCAAAATCATTCACTTGCAAGTGAATAAGTCGACCTCATTAAATCCGTATTCATGTGAACTTCAATATAACCCCTTAACTAGAGATGGACAATGCATGCTTTGTATGTGTACTGTTTATTTTAAGGACAGGAATGTCAACATTGAAAGTGAAACATAGGTAAATCATTTAATGACTGATTCGATCCACTAAAAATCTTTCTTCTACATGTAAAAACGATGAGAAACATGTATTTTTAATCTATGAAATAAAATTTAACAGACCTTTAAAATTTCAAATGCACGTGTTGGCTTAATCTATTTATATTTAATCATTAGTATATTTATGTTTACATCGCTTATATGGTCATCTGAGGTCAACTCGATATTTAATTAGATGGAGTCTAGACTAAAATACACACGAAACGAAACTACATATTATTGAGTCTATGCTCTGTAAAGTGTTTATTTCACACTTTTGATAGTTTGGATAAATGTTTTACATTGTTATAGATAAAATATGAACACTTGAGTCAAATCGGTGACCATGAATTTGACAGCTAGTGCCCCTTTAATAATACAATTCTCTAAAAAAAAATACCTTAGCAGACACAAATTTTCATTAAGGAATAAGGAAATAAATTGTGCGTCTTTTGAGAGATCTGAACAGTTTTATACATGTAGTACAGCTTAATGGTAGGTTACTAGTATTTGATGCTTGTATATGTTACAGGCATTTTCTAAATTTACACGTTTTGGCTTATCTAAAATTCCAACAAGTATTGAACTCGACAATTATTTGTTATTTCATCAAATACTTGGATGGAAGGCTGATAACTTCCTTTTTAGCTCACCTGGCCCGAAGGGGCCTGAAACTACTGGGCCAATTTTAACCACACTTGGCCACAATCATCATTAGGATATCTAGTTTAAAAAATGTGTCCATTGACCTGGCCAACCAACCAAGATGTCCATGGCTAAAAATAGAACATAGGGGTAAAATGTAGATTTTGGCTTATATCTCTGAAACCAAAGCATTTAGAGCAAATCTGACATGGGGTAAAAATGTTTATCAGGTCAAGATCTATCTGCCCTGAAATATTCTGATGAATTGGACAACCTGTTGTTTGGTTGCTGCCCCTGAATTAGTAATTTTAAGGAAATATTGCTGTATTTGGTTATTATCTTGAATGTTATTATTGATAGAGATAAACTGTAAACAGCAATAATGTTCAGTTGACCCCTTAAGGAGTAATTGCCCTTTATAGTCATTTTTTACCAATTTTTATTAATTGTGTAATTTTTTGTAAATTTTTACAAAATATTTTCCTCTGTATCTAAAGGGCCAAGTTTATTATAAATGGAGAAAATTGTAAGTAGCAAGAATGTTCAGTAAAGTAACAGTAAACAGTTCAAGAAATTTATATATTCAGATATTCAAGCCACAAAATGATGTAACATTTGTCAAGAAAATTACTTTACTTTTGCAAGGTGCAGGAATCTAATATCTGTTCTGAAAATAGAATGATGTCATTGTTAAAATTATCTTTGAAAAATTTGATGTTATCTTCCTTTGTCTGGAATTGCTGTTAGATCAACTACAACCAATGCACTAATTAATTTTACTTCCCACTGATAAATAGAAGTCATTTTTACTGTTCAGTGCTTGGTCTTTTTCATGATGGTCAGTCTCTTTTCTGTGTTGTTTGTAGATTGCTTGATGTCTTTTTGTCATATTTTGTCTTTGACTTATGAAAATGAATATTCTGTTTGATATATTCACCTTTTTAATGAAAGCCCTTCATTTTAGTCAGATAGGATAGGAGGTTTTTATTACACAATAAACAGCTAGGATTTTTATGTAAGATGTATTTAGAATTAATTTTGTTTTTGTAGGATGGTTATGGTGCATTATGGATTATAAAGAGCTCCCCAAACGAGAAAATTGGGGACAAACAAGGGATGCACAATAATGAGCGTATCCATGAAAATTGTTTTCAGGAAATTAGGAACTTTTTTGTAGAGGTTTATGAGGTCACAAGAATAATCGTCTCATCTGGTGATTATTTTGTATCCTTTTGTGAAAATTGTGCGTTCTATGATGCTCCAAGAGATTTTGACAAAAATAAATATGGGAAACTGTGTAAAGATGAAAAACAGTGTGATGTTTCTTATGTATGTCGGGAGATCAAAAGTGCATATGGAGATTTTATCGTTGATATCAACAATGTTAAAAGTCGAATGTTAAATAGCGGTGTTTTATTTCATGATTTTCATTTCGGGTGTTGTATCTTTATTGATGATGGTGAAAAATCTATGGATTCTGAAAGGGATATTCCTGTATTAAAAAAGATTAAATCAACAAGTGATGCAGTGCAAAAATCAATGGATTCTGAAAAGGATATACCTATATTAGAAAAGATTAGACCAACAAGTGATGCATTGCAAAAATCAATAACAGAAAATATTAAACCAGCAAGAAATGAATTGCAAAAATCAATATCTGAAAATATTAAACCAAAAGATGTTGAAGCTGACATTGGAGATTTGGTGTTTTTGTATGGTAAACCAAATCCCAACTACTCACCAGCCTGTCCAGAAACTGTGGAAGATAATTTAGAGAGTCCAGAAGGGGAGATAATTTACCATGATGACAGTGATCAAGATAATTATGCTGTTTTAAGTTGTGATGCATTTCCAAGTGAGTTAAACACTCCATTAGAACCAACTGAAGACGAAATAGACAGAAAGGATGTCATAAAAGTTGAAAGTTATTGGGAAGAATTTGGTGATGATTCTATAAAAAGAAGCTTAAACATTTCCACAGAGGATCAAATAATTGAAGGAACTATGAAGTCAGAACCTATTAATGAAGAAATGGTTCTAACTGAAAATGTGAAACAGGAAATAGTCAATAGTGGAAAAACTAAAACAGGTAAAATTGGGTCAGCAAAGTCTTCAAAGAAGTTGAACATGAAAAAACCACCCCAAACCGAGGGAAAAAAGGTTCATACTTGGAAAGAAGAGGAAATAGGGAGCTGTATTTCAATACCAGATTCGCACTTGGTGACAAGTGACTTTTTATCTGAAATTTCAGAAAATTTCAGTGACAGCGGTTTGAATGTTATAGAAGATAGAAACCGTAAGATTCAGAGGTCATCTGATGTAATCTGTGATACACTGGAAGGCGGGTCTACCAGTATAAAAAAAAATCCAAAGTCTCAAAAGAGTTTTAACAAAGATTCCAAGTCTCAAAAGAGTTTAAACAAAGATTCCAAATCTCAAAAGTGTTTAAACATTCCCAGTAGCAGTAGTAGTAGTAGTGCCTTGAAAAGGAGTTTTAGTGTACCTCTGGTTAACCACTTCTTCAAACAAAGTGAACCGTCGGCTGATAAATTCGTCAAACAAAGTGTATCTCCGGCTGAAAAATTCTTCAAACAAAGTGTACCTCCCACTGACACATCCGTCAAACAAAGTGTACCTCTGGCTGACAAAGCCGTCAAACAAGGTGTACCTCAGACTGAGAAATCGGTCAAACAGATAGAGAAAGGACAAAAAATAAATGATAAACAAAACAAATCCCCTCCCAAATGCTCAATTAGAAGTGAACAGAAAAGTGCAAAAGAGGAAAAGAAAGAAACTTTCAGTAAAAAGCTGTATGGTCCATTGCTAAATATTGAAGGAAATAAAACCAATAAAAAATTCAAAAACACTAGCCATTCTTTATATGAAGATGTTATGGACTTAAAAGTGGTAGACAACAGTGGAAGAAAACAGTCCCAAAGTTTGTTGTTAGATGAAACGAAAAAGAGTCATTTCGAAAATCCAATTGATTATACAGATAATGATGATGATTATGATGATGATATTATAGAACTAGATATCGGTAGAACTAACAAGAATTATGTCAAACTCGACAGAAGTCAAAGTGAAAATGATATCAGTAAAAATTTACATCATGATATAATAGAAATAGATGTTGATCACGAAAACTCTGATAGCAGAAATGTATATAAGGATGATATTATTGTGATAGATACCGGTGAGAATCTCAAAGACATGCATAATATTAAAGGTCATTCCAAGGACATTCCTGTAAACCTACAAAAAAGGAAAAGATACTCCGATGACATAATAGATTTAGGTGTTGGTGATGATAATAGAAAGTCATATAATGAAAGTAGAATTTCACATATTACCTCAAATCTTAATAATGGGAAAACTGAAAGTATCAAAACACTAAAGTCACATGACAAAGTGATATCAATTGATAGTGATGATGACGTCAGGTCACATGATTTGTATAATTATGATAAAAAACTAATAAAAGATGAAATCTTTGATGATTCTGACGATACAGATGATTATTATACTGATGAAGAGCACAGTGAAGTGCCCCATTCAGATTTTAAAACAAAAAAGTATTCCTCTATAAAAGTTAAGGAGAAAAATTGGAAATCATCTGACAAAACTGATTTTCAAAATAGGAAATTACTGGACATCAATAGAAAACCGGGTGATAAAAGTTATGACAAAATTGATCATACAAAGAAAAAATCTCAACCTTTTCAACTGAAAAGAAAATTTTGTGAATGGAAATTTCCCAAGAAAACTAATCTTTTAGGTCCAAAAATAAAAAAAGAAACAAATTCTCTGATTGAATCAGATTCCATGCAGAATGTCTGTGATCATAACAAATCTGATGCATTCCAAAAACATTACACACAGGATGAAAGTCGAATAAATGAGGAAAGTACTGTTTATGAAACTGGATCTGATGTAAAACCTGAAAAAGAGAAATGGATTGTAGAGGGACACGAAATTAAGGATTGTAAAATTAAAGTTTTTAAATTAGATGATAGTGATGTAGATTATATTTGTCAGGAATTAAAATCAGGACATAAAACAAATTATGCAAATTATCTTGACTCTATGCAGAAAATGGATGCACGTAATTATGATCAACTAATGAATGGCTGTTTAAAATTAAATATGAAGCCTAGAAGATTGAAAAGGATCATAGAAATTTGTAAAAAATTGTTTGAGATGAAAAAATATTTTCATGATAATCCTCATAAGAGAACAGAAAGGACTAGAAAAAGAAAATCAAACTCATTCATGACGAATGGAGAGTTAAAGAAGAGAAAAAGTGATAATAATATATTGGAGTTTGTGGATCTTGATTGGATAATGGATTCAGATGATTCAATGTCAATATCTGAGGAGGATGAGGATGAAGACACAGACTTTGATGATTTAGATTTTACAGATGTAAGATACATACAATGAAATAGTCCATCATTGGGTCATGTAATCATGTTATTTTAAGGCTTTATTATGCTATTTTGGTTGCTGTCTCATTAACATATATCTTATATCTCCTTTAATTCATTAACATGAGATAATTTACATGATAAAACACGAAAGGTCCAAATGTCAAAGGAGCATTGTCTACATTGCTTTACATAATCATAAATGTTGCAGCAAGGTCTTTAACAAGCTGAGATATATATATGCCTGAGAGTAAGGCAGGTCTTCATTTAACATATAAAGGAAACATATTTAAGTATTTGGATTTTAATGATAATTATTTTTACAGCAACTTTTTGGCCATAATGGTAAAAAAAAATGGCATTTTATATATCCATGTATGTAAATAGTAAAGTAATTGATGCAGTAATGAATGCACACACTGAATGTATTTATATGTATTATGTTGCAGAATGACTTGTTTTGCCCAGAGCCTGGATGTACAAAACGGTTTGCCAGTTCTGTGACTCTTGAACATCATATAGCCAGGAAACATGATGATCAGTCATATGAAGAAGTAAGTTCCTTTCATCAGAGCATAAAAATCTCTTTACCTGAAATAATCTTTCTTAATAAATAAATGCTCACCAACCATCTTGAAACTTCAATCAAATATCTAAAAAGTTTTATATACTGAAACCTGTCTACATACCTTAGCAAATTTTACAGAACCATAGCTTATATTAGTGAACAGTTTGGAATATGATGACTTCAATCAAACCCAACAACACAAGAAAACAAAAACAAAATATTTGTTAGTCATGGACTCATGCTCATTAACAACACAGATATTTATAGCTCATGTATATTAAGCTACCATAAGTCTCAACTTTGGATAGAAATAACAAGCAAAGATCTGCCTTAAATTACAACAATGCTAATATATATACATTTAGTATATGAGTGTTTTAAATTAAGATGATAGTTATGTGTTTTACTCATAAATTCTGTTCTTTGTGCATGTTTCCTTGTCATTTTTCATTTCTATATATTTCTTATTCTTCCAAGTTTGTTTTTTTTTTACTTCAGAAGCAGTATATTGTATCGTTTAAATAGGAATAAGCAATAAATTATGACTAGGAAATAAATATTGAGATATATACTAAGTAAAGGTTAAATGTTTTGTATTTGTAGAGAAAGTTCTGTCCTGTTGAAAACTGTGAGAGGAGTTACTCAAACAAACATAACTTAATGACACATATTAAAAAGGACCATGGTGAAGTTATATACAATGAAATAAGATCAGAATTATATAGCATGAAACCAGAACCTGAATCTGCAGTAAGTCTGGGGGGTCGGGGATATAACAAACATAACCTAATGACACATATTAAAAAGGACCATGGCGATTTATATACAATGAAATAAGATCAGAATTATATAGCATGAAACCAGAACCTGAATCTGCAGTAAGTCTGGGGGGTCGGGGATATAACAAACATAACCTAATGACACATATTAAAAAGGACCATGGCGATTTATATACAATGAAATAAGATCAGAATTATATAGCATGAAACCAGAACCTGAATCTGCAGTAAGTCTGGGGGGTCGGGGATATAACAAACATAACCTAATGACACACATTAAAAAGGACCATGGTGAAGTTATATACAATGAAATAAGATCAGAATTATATAGCATGAAACCTGAACCTGAATCTGCCGTTAGTCTGGGGGTCGGGGATATAACAAACATAACCTAATGACACATATTAAAAAGGACCATGGCGATTTATATACAATGAAATAAGATCAGAATTATATAGCATGAAACCTGAACCTGAATCTGCGGTAAGTCTAGGGGTGTGGGTTTTAGACAACAGTGGTGTTTTCTAGAGGTCAGATTAGAACTGAATGGTCTACATCTTTAGCATTAATCTTGCTAACTTTCAGTCATATTTCAGCAGAACTAATTTAACAAAAATCATTACTTACTATAAAACTTGAAGGTTTTGCATCTTTTGTTATATATGTGACACTCAGAAACATGTCCTTCCCCCCAAACGTGTCCACATCGATGTTAATGAACTGCAAAACATGTATAGTTGTAAAATGGCGCCAAAGCATGTCATTTGTATAAACGCCCAAACGTGTCCGATTTTTAATAAACACCCAAATGTGTCAAATCCCCCTAATGTGTCCATATCTTTATTTTTTTACTGGAAATGTCATTCGTGTCAATATTGTAAATACGTAGGTTATTTGGTTATTGCTTTTTCATTGACGTATACTCATTTTGCTATTTAATAGAAAAAAATAGAAAATAACTTTAGATCTTTATTTTTCAACCGGCAGAATAACCTGGGTAAAAGTGGGGACGTTCGTTAAGCTATTTTGGATGTAAATGTAAGCAGCCATTCTCCGTCAAATTGTAGATATAAAATCAGATACCTCATGTAGGGAGAAATTCCCATGCACTGAAGTCATAAAAAAAATCGTTTTTACTCTCTTTTGAATTTTTTAAATTAAAATCCCAACTAGTGTTAATCCTGAATAACCGTAAACATTTAGGTCCAATCCTCAATTCCTGGTATGATAATAGAACCTATCTACAGTATAAAAACGAAGATGTGGTGTGATTGCCAATGAGACGATTCTCCACAAAAGACCAACTGACACATAAACTAACAACTATAGGTCATTGGACGGCCTTTAACAATGAGTAAAGCCTATATCGCATAAGCAGCCATAAAAGGCCTGAAAGGACAAATGTATTTTTGCTAACATAATATTGTTCAAATAATGCATGAAATATTTGACACTTGATGTTATGTCTCTTGTTCCTGTGTCCTTAGTGATGCTCGAAACCTAAAATTTATTAAAAAAAACCACCTGACAACCAGTTTATGATTTGAAGTGCTTTTACAATACCAAAGTTGAGAAAAGGAAGTCAATTCTGCTGAAAGCCCGCCGTGCAATATTCAGATTAATATAAAAGCATCATCGGAGTTTATTAGTACAAACTAATTAACAAAGTAAACGATTTTAAAATTCAATTGTACTAAAACTATTTAAATCTATGTTTTCTCTAAATGAGCATGAAAAACTTGCAACTGGACAATAAGCAATTTCAATCAAAAGTTATCAATGTCATTTTGGACATACGTGTATTAGAGCTAAATGATGTGAGATATTCTGGCGTTAAAAAGTGGACTTGTTTGGGCGAATAACAATTATCGGACACGTTTTTGGGGTAATGAAATTGGACACGTTTTTGGGGAAATGAAATTGGACACGTTTGGGGTGAATAGACACGTTTGAGGAAATCAGACACATTTGGGGTGATGGACAAGTTTGGGAGTGTTACATATATATTAAGTGGCTAAATTTAAGCGTTGTCAAATACAAAATATTTTGTTTTCATGAAAAATGTTCTTTCTTTTTTCTTTCTTTTTTTGCAGGCAGTAGGACACACAATACATAGAAAAGTGGCACTCACTTTGTATAGATATTACTTTTTCATGAATTGCTCCTTAAATAATTTTAAAATCCATTGAAACTAAGCTCTTTATATATTATTTTTCAGATGGTTCGACCAGCAGGAACCTGTTTAATGCCAACAGTTTGGCGAAATCCTCAACCTTTAATACCTTCACATGTGAAAGAGAAAATATCTAAGACTTCAGCTACTGAGCCTCCTAAGAATGTCAAGGAAGTCCAGGACATCAAAAATATTTTATCAGATTTTACTCAAAATGGACGAGGGTCTTTTTACTCTATTTTATCAAATAAATAATATATATTTCTAAATGGACTTAAGACTATTTGTATGACTATAGCACATTTATGTTTGAAAAGCCAGAAATCATATGCCCTGCCATAGCAGAGGCAGAATGAAGTTTTACCCTCGTCTGTCTGTCTGTTCCTCAGTCCATCTGTAAGCTTGTCTCGAAATTTGTTTCAATTCTCTAACTTTATCTTGCCTTTACCAAAATTTTTGGAACCTATACACAATGCTAATAAGCACGAAACACACATCAACTTTGAATTTTGGTGGCATTTAGTTCTAGAGTAATGCTCTTTACAAATGAAAAAAAAAATGCTGATTTTCATTCTCTTACTTTAGTTTGCCTCAAACAAATGGAATGAATCTTAAAAGTAATACTTATTACCACAAAATACAGATCACATTTTAATTTTTTGTTGGCATCAATTTCACCTTTCTAGAGTTGTGCCCTCTACAAATGGAAAAATTTAGCAAATCAAAAAAAAATTTCGTTTTCCTCCTCTCACTTTAGGTTGCCTCAACCAAATATTATAAAGTTTATACACAATGCTTATTTTCACAAAACACAGATCAAGTTTGAATTTTGGTGGTGACACTTTTACCATTTTAAAGTTATGTTCCTTTACAAATGGAAAAGATGTTGAATTTTTTGTTTTCTTTCCCTCTTAAGTTTGCCACAACCAAATGTTATGTGATTTTTAAGAAAAACGAATATGATATACTGAAACAAACAACAATCACTGTTACAGGCTCCTGACATATATGGAGTGCAGCAGGGTTAGACATGTTTGTGTGTGCCTGATCAAACCTTTCAATTAGTGACAGTGAGGCAGCAGGGTTAGACATGTTTGTGTGTGCCCGATCAAACCTTTCAATTATTGACAGTGAGGCAGCAGGGTTAGACATGTTTGTGTGTGCCCGATCAAACCTTTCAATTATTGACAGTGAGGCAGCAGGGCTAGACATGTTTGTGTGTGCCCGATCAAACATTTCAATTAGTGACAGTGAGGCAGCAGGGTTAGACATGTTTGTGTGTGCCCGATCAAACCTTTCAATTATTGACAGTGAGGCAGCAGGGTTAAGACATGTTTGTGTGTGCCCGATCAAACCTTTCAATTAGTGACAGTGAGGCAGCAGAGTTAAACATGTTTGTGTGTGCCCGATCAAACATTTCAATTAGTGACAGTGAGGCAGCAGGGTTAGACATGTTTGTGTGTGCCCGATCAAACCTTTCAATTAGTGACAGTGAGGCAGCAGAAAACAAGTATTAACACAATAATAAACAAAAACAAAAGTGCACATACTGGAATGTCTCGCCTGCTTTACTGACCATTGATTTTATGTTGATAAATATAAAGCTTAGTATCACATAAAATTAACTTAATCCTAGAAAATTAGGTAAAGTTCAGATAAAACAAACTGTAAATACATTACATCGTACAATCATTCCACACACCAAATAAAGTTGACACATTGCTTATAGCTTCTAACAAATGATCTTCACAAGGAAAACAAAATTGATAAATGAATCATGAAAATGAGGTCAGATGAACCATGCCAGACAGACAAGTACATCTTACAATCAGTTTATGCATTACAGGGGCGGATCCAGCCATTTTAAAAAGGGGGGTTCCCAACCCAGAGTAAAGGGGGGGGTTCCAGCTATATGCTCCCATTCAAATGCATTGATCGGCCAAAAAAAAGGGGTGGTTCCAACCCCCGGAACCCCCCCTCTGGATCCGCGCCTGCATTAAATATTGTTATAGACATATTAAGGAAGTTCGCTTCTCAGTTTCAAATTAACTTTTCAAAGCACTAGTTTATATTGATAGGGAATTGATAAAGGAATCTAAAGAGCAAAAAAAAATATATAGGTCACCGTGCTTGTTTTCGAGATATGAGCCATTGAAATTTTGGCGGGAAAAATTTCTCTCTTGACTTTCCATAGCTTTATCATTGACAAATTGTAGTTCTCAAAAACTGTTAAAATGTAAATTTTATAAGACTTTTACAGATGGCTTATCATTATCATTATTATACATGTAAAAGATTTTCAAAAAGAAAAATGGGGGTCACCGGGCAAAGTTTTTCAAGGCATTCAAATGGATAAAACCAGAGGATTCCGAAAATCTGACAAAAAAATCCAAAACATGTCAAGCCAGCTTCCTTAAAGATATAGTTAATTAGAGAGTAATTAACATTACAAAAAATCTTCCTCAAGAAGTCACTACACCATGAGGCCAAGGTCAATGGACAAATGACAAACGGAAACTTCATAACATAAGACATCTATTAACAAAGTATGTAGCATCCAGGTTTTCCACCTTCTAAAATATACAGCTTTAAAGTAGTTTGTTAATGTTACCTGATCATTATCTGTATGGAGCTTTCTGTGACAGAAGTGGCAGGCTCACAATAACTTTTAAAATACTATAATCAGCAATAAAAGGACAACCCATCAATTACATTTACTCATTGGTCAATGTTTTTATGCATTCTGCAGATTAATCAAGAAATCAGCAGCAAAAAGAAATCAGCAAAATTGTTTTATAAGTCCCCTTCCGACAAAGTCAAAAGGGACTCTAGGTTTGTACTATGTCCGTCTGTTCATCCATCATTTGGGTATATCTGTTTTCCACACTTTTTTTCTTCATTCTTGAATATATTGATTTGATATTTGGTATATATTTTCATCATTGCAAGTGACAAATTAAGTTCGAGCTATGTTCTGTTCTCACGATTTTGTTCAGACATATGGTCCATGGACAGTAAATTCACTAAAATATTCAGTTTTCTTTGCTTGAAGAATTGGTATTTAGTGTTATCATGACAAGTTTCAGATCAAATTAGAATTTTGTTTTAGTGTGATAATTTTAACTGGTAGGGGGCTTTGTATTGCTGTGTATACTTTCAGAATGCTTGTTTTGATTATGTAACGGATGGTTAATCAGTCATCTTAAAAGTAGGCCTGAACCATCTTGTGCAACCAACTAATCATGTCATGTCAACATAAACACCATAATCAATTATAGAAGACAGATTGCTTCTAGGATCTGAGATATAAGACTTCACCGTGAACACTTTACCTTGATCACTGATACATGAAATGAGGTTGAAGTCAGGAAATTCCCTATTTGAGGGATATGTAGACGTTGAAAGAATGCTATATACCAAAAATAATTATCCTGTTACTCATAATAGTTGAGTATTTCACATGGCACAAACTAGCCATTTTCTGAACCATGAAAAGGAACCAAAGAACGATTGACAAAAATTTAGCAATATAAGGCATGTGCATACAAGGTTTGAAGCATCCAGGTATTTCTACTTTGAAATATTAAGGTTTATAAGAATATTTCACTCATTTTGACGCAGGCAAGACAAACCCCATATGAAACACTATTTGGTATGAACATATTGAATAATAGAATCTTGAAAAAAAACTGCCTATGTAAAGAAAATACAAACAAAGTATATAATTCTTTATTCTCATGATCAAATATTCTCACGACTTTATAAAGAACCAGAAATATATAATTCATTTTATTTACATAAATCTATAAATAAATATCACAGATAAAATTTAAGTCTTTTCATGAACAATTTAAAAATATCTAGAGTTATCTCCCTTAAAAACTGGTATTATCTCCAGTGTATAAAACACATCTCATCTTTTCTGATATACAATTTTAGGTAACAATTAAGCAAAAGAGAACTTTTGTAAGATAATTTCTAGACACAAGTTGGCAAATGACTTATCTAATATTATTAGAATGTGTTGAATTAATTGCCAAGCTGTGTTCCCATCTTTCTCCAAATTTGATACTGTGGATACCAATGGTTGTGGGCACAGGTGACACATGAATTTAAATGTGTTAACAAATTACAAACAAAAACAATGAAATCAAATTTCCTCAAAAATATTTTTTTCCCTTAAAATCCACAAAAATTGGTTCGCTTGAAAATAAATGAATCACACTAGAAATGTGTTGATTGTTGTAGAATTAAGCATAAGTTATATAAGTACAGAACTTAAACATGTGGCAGCATCACACTTGGACCTAGGTAAACCTTATTTCAAGGTCATTTATTGATATTTCAAGTCCACTGACCACAACAAGTAAAAAAACAATAAGCATGAAAAATAAATAAAAATTAACATAAACTTTTGGAATGTAATTTTCAAACAGATTGATGACATTTTTTTCATGATAAGATACATAATTTAATGATATACAGCTGGCAGTGCATATCACAGAGAAATACTACATCTCCACTCTCGTACTTCCAATTATTGCAAACTCATACAAGCCCATATACTCTCTTCACATCTTAATTTTTGTAGAGTTTTCTAATTTGTAAATAATTTTCATTTAGATTTTCATTTTAAAGATGAGCTAGCTTGTTCATTTTTCGTCTTATTTTGGCTGTTCCGATTTTGGTGCTTTAGCATTCATACTTATTGTGTTTTCAGCATCTTTGTTGATTTCATTGTGTGCTGCTATCAGATATTTTCTTTGTGATCTTTTTACTGTAAAAGAAACAAGAAATTTTATATATATTTTTGTTACAATACAATTTTAAATTTTAGTTTTACTATGATAATAATGGGTTTAAATACATTCTATAAGTTTTTTCCCAACTAATATTATTATCATTAAAAACTATTATGTAACTTACAGTGTTGTCATTAAAACATGAACCTTAAAGATATTATGTTTACCTAAGAATACTGTCAAACATTAGAATGTCAATAACGAAGTTTGGAACCAAAGGATATCTTTTGATCTTAGGATTATCACTTAAAAGTTATAAAGCATTCAGTCATAATAAACAAGAATGTGTCCCAAGTACTGGGATGCCCCATCCGCACTATCATTTTCTATGTTCAGTGGACCGTGAAAATGGCATAAAATCTCTAATTTGGCATTAAAATTAAAAAGATCATATCATACGGAACATGTTTACTAAGTTTCAAGTTGATTGGACTTCAACTTCATCAAAAACTTTAACCTGGACCAAAAACTTTAACCTGAAGCGTAACGGACAGACAGACGAACGAACGGACGCACAGACCAGAAAACATAATGCCCTTAAAAGGGGCATAAAAATAGAGGAAAAGCTCTATGAACATATTGACCAATAAAAGTTGCAGTTTACTCAAGTGTTTGCAATTTAGTGGTATTTTATCATTTCCTTTTGACAACCCGACATGTAATTTTTATCCACTAAAGGGAAGTCTTCCAACAAGTAATCTATGAGGGATTGTTACAGCAACAGAAATATTGTTTTGTTCCAGCTATAATTCAAGTATTATATAAGTTTCATTTTGTTCAGCAGCATGTGTCATTTACAAAAATCTTTATGTCAAATTTCATTGGAAAGCTTGATATTAACTCAAGTGGTTTTTTTTATCCTCAAAATTCTAATTTGGAATGTATTAATTACCTTTTTCTCTCATTGTTGTTTTTTGTACTTCTGGTATCAGGAAGCAATGTACAAGATCAGCTACTATTTCTTCAGAATCTAATTGAGTTCTCCTGGAAAAAAAGTAAATAATATATAAAAATGTAAAGTATCTGCAAACAAAGAAGGTGTCTTGTGAATTAAAAAAGTGCTTACATCTTACAACTCATTACTGCCATGATGCTGACCAAATACGGTATGGCGGATTATTTTCGCAGATAGAAAATTTCACGAATTTCATTGAATAAGGTATACGAAATATTTTGGCAAATTCAAAACTATTATCAATACCTTTGCATGTGATCGTTTTAATTGGTGGAATTTATTATAGCGGCTTTATTCTATCTGCAAAAATAAACGAAAATTTACACCCTGCGAAAATAACCTGCTATATGGTAATTCTGAAAGGTGTGAAAAAAATACTCTTTTTGGAAGAAGGTACTAACAGACAACCAATGTGATAATAGAGTGGGTTATAAAATAATTTATTGTTCCAACTGTCTGCACGACTTGAGCTGTCTATACTTACTTATCCTCTATATCATAAGCAATTTCATTAATCTTGTCTGCAGTCTCCATGATTTCTGATCTGGCCTGTAAGTCTGCAGTGTTATCTACTGAACCCATGATAATGTCCTCTAAATAAGTCTGAACGCTGTTCTGGTGTACTTTAACAACCTGTAATTCAAACAGAAACAAGTCAGTTGCTTCTTACTTATTTAAATTGCCACAGTATAACTCAACAATACAAAGTTCCAAAACAATTATTATTTCATTTGAAAATACAAAATAAGAGTAATTTGCAAGTTAATCACAAAAGAACAAATAGACTAAGGCATTTCAGTATATCATCTACTCATAACAATGGATATAATGAAATATAGTGTGGCTAACGTAAGCATCATGGAATTAGATTCATCAACTTGTCTGATTAAACCCAAAAAATTAAGTATGATGATCTTATTCTGTGTAAAAATGGCAGGTGTATAATTTCTGCAAACTAGGTGAGTAAATGGTTTTTCAACAGGATGTTATTTATAATCATTGTAGACGTGTTGTAAACAACAATTAGGACGCATTGTTAAGTAACAGTATTTTCCACACCAAATGTATATGTATGTACCAAAATTATCTTGAGAAGCAGGAATAACTTTACTTATTTCCATGAATAACTTTACTTATTTCCATGAATAACTTTACTTATTTCCATGAATAACTTTACTTATTTCCAGGAATAACTTTACTTATTTCCAGGAATAACTTTACTTATTTCCAAGTCTACATGCAAATAAAATTATTTGTCAACTGTGACACTGAAATTTACCTGTTTAAAAATTTCATCCTCCTCTCTTCTTCGTCTCTCTTCTACTTGGCGACGCCCACTTTCTTCAGCTTCCCTTATTCTTCTTTGTCTTTCTGCTAACATTGAGAAAGCATGAATTCTTCTCTCCTCCTGAAGTCTTATCAATTCTTTACTTAAGAAATCAGCCATATCTCCAAGACTGGCTCCCTCCATCTGACTAAGTGCTTCATCAACCAAGAATTCCTAAACAAAAAACAAACAATCTCTAAAATATTCAATCTTTCACATACACATTTTACACAAGAAATAGATAAATAATGTAGTATTTTATGAGAAGGTGGTGATCTAGTTTATTGGTTAAAATAAAAGTCTTTAATCATTAGGACAGATGGTAAATTAATAATAAATGAGATTGCATGAGAAATTTTAATTAAAAGGTAAATTTCAGACAACCATGACAGAGAAAAGATTACATGATAAACAGAGCCAGGTTCCCACCATACTTTCTGCAATAAATGTGAATAACTAAAGGGAAATAACTCATCATGAGGCAACTTAGAATTTTGGTTTGCAGTTCCATACTGAACTTTTATTTTATGTGCAATTAAATAAAGGATTAGGAAAACATTACAATAACTCTTAACATCAATAATGTTGTAAATCTACCTGTAATCACACTGATGTTTTCATACTTTTTCAGGATGAAGTTCAATATTCAATTAATATAAAACTAATTTATTTGAATATACAGGTACTTCATATGGTTACTACGGTTTTCTCAAGAATTTCTATGCATTTGTATACAACTCAAAAGTTAAATACTTTTAAATAAGTTATGAAAACAACTTTTAATTGAGTGAAATTTGCTTCAGTTGAAATTTCAGGACTTCTGACTTGGAAGTTTTGTCATTTCTGATTGATATTAGCAATCAGCGCCAGAGTAGCTGACTGTATATTACCTTGTGTTCATGTAACCTTCTCTGTCTCTCTAGAGCCAATGTAGCTGACTATATTACCTTGTGTTCGTGTAACCTCCTCTGTCTCTCTAGAGCCAATGTAGCTAACTATATTACCTTGTGTTCGTGTAACCTCCTCTGTCTCTCTAGAGCCAATGTAGCTGACTATATTACCTTGTGTTCATGTAACCTTCTCTGTCTCTCTAGAGCCAATGTAGCTGACTATATTACCTTGTGTTCATGTAACCTCCTCTGTCTCTCTAGAGCCAATGTAGCTAACTATATTACCTTGTGTTCGTGTAACCTCCTCTGTCTCTCTAGAGCCAATGTAGCTAACTATATTACCTTGTGTTCGTGTAACCTTCTCTGTCTCTCTAGCGCCAATGTAGCTGACTATATTACCTTGTGTTCGTGTAACCTCCTCTGTCTCTGTAAAGCCAATGTAGCTTGTTTCTCCTGTAGTTTCATGGCATGTTCAGCATCTTGTAGGGCATGAGTACTTCGTAATTCTTTGATTAGTTCCATTCTCTTTTCTTTACCCTCAAATATCTGCAAATATGCCAAGTATGACAATGAAACAGATAAAATTACCAATGAAAAATGTTATTTTGGAAATTTGTTCTCGTCTTGGAATAGTCATTGTATGCTGATCATGTGTTATAAACCCCTATAAATCAAACAACCAATCCACCTAATAATTTTCAAATATCATTTCAAGAAATAAGAACACACAATCGGGAAATCCTGGTCACGGCACCAATTTGACATATATTCTAAAGAATTAATGAAAAACATCTTCACATCACGAAATCTCAATTACATATGACCACAACATTGTCGCTACGTAGCAATGTGGAATATACCAATTATAAGAAAATGTCTATAATAAGAGAAAGTAATTTACAACAGTTAAGGTTCATCTTTTATTTCTCAGTAATCTTGCTGAATGCCATTTCATATGTTATAATTTGTTTAATAGAGGTTTGCAATGAGAAAATTGAGTTTTTTAGAAACAGATTTAAATATGTATTTTGTATGTAATAATGGAATAATGTGATCTCAGTTTCATGACTGCATCATTATGAATGAACTTACCATGTTCTGTATAGCTCTTCCTCTGATAACTTGCTGCAGGAATATGGTAGCCAGTTCCCTTTCTTCTTCTTCCTAAACAATGAAAAAATACCTGTTGTTAAAACTGTCCTTAAGATACCTTGTATAGATACCAACAACAAATGAGAGAATGTTTTTATTCTTAGTCAGTATGTTATTAAAATGATGCTATTTTCATTAAAAAAAAGAGTAAAAAAAGTTAAGAACACCGAAATTGCTTAAAATTACAAGTCGTGCAATTTTTCTAAGAATTTTTCCACAGAAAAGCATTATTTTGCCCAACTAAAGTAAACTAAATGATAAAATTTAAAATAAAATAAAGAATATAGCTTCTGTAAAATAAAAACAAATATCATTTTAATTAACTATATTATCTGAGTAATCTCCCCTTATAAAGCTATTGTTCTGTGAATAACATAGTTGGCTATATATCATTTTTTTTTAAAAGTGAACTGACTAAATACAGACTTATTGTTCTTACCTCAGAAGGTACATCCACAGATGGTGTAGGAGGTCTAGGAATTGGTTTTTCAATCTTCTGGAGAAACCTCAGTGGTTTAGGTTGATCTTCACCTTTGGTTTGTTCATACTTAATAGTCTGAAGATAAAGACAATTTAAATGTCAATACACTCAAGATTGAATAAATTTTGGGTTGTACTTTATTGATCAAGCTATAAAAAATTGGTAAATTCAACTTTTTTCATTCATTTTATTTAAATTTTTCCAAATGATAATGTTGAGATGTATGTTACATTGTTAAATTTCTTATACAGGTTTAAAATAAGAAAAACATTATAATTATAGATATGTAGAATTTTGCTAATAATTAGATAAATCCAGAAAAGCATGTCGGAGGCATGAAATTATTTTACCTTTTGTTTTAATTTTGTTTGCACTTGATGGTTAATGTAATCCAAAATATTGTTTTCACTCACTTGATACATATCTTTGAGTTCATTTTCCTGTCTGTCTTTCCTCTTGATAAATCCAGCTTTTACACCAGATCTTGGTTTAGGAGCTTTAATTCTGGGGTTTGTTACAAAGTCTGGTAGTGATGCCTCTAATTCCAGAAGACCTGAATAAGCAAAAGTAGTAATATAAAATAACAATAATTAAAATACTGAATGGAAATGTTTAATCATTGATCAATACCAAAATTTATGCTTACAGAAACTGTATTAAATAATTCTAATCTGAGTAAGTTTTATAAAAGAAATTTATGTTAACAGGAACTTTTGTATTATAATTCTAAACCGAAATTATTAAAAAAAAAATTATGTTTGAAACTTTTGTTTACAAAACTAAGGTCTTGCACAATATTTCTAGTCTTTATGTATGCTCATATTAAGACTTTCATTGCTATTACTGCAATACTGGTACCATTAAGACAAAATACAAAAATTACCTTGATATGTACTAAGATGTTTACTCTTGACAACAAATTGTTCTGATCCCCTGTCTAAGAACATTCCTATTCTTGTAAGTGGTGCATATGTTTGGGAACCATAATTAGAGAAATCCTGAATCACATCTCTTCTCTCCAATTTTCCTTCTACTTTGGCTCTTTTACCAGTCAGCTTTCTTATGGCTGCAAAAAAGTAGTCACTGGTCATAAAAACTAGCATTTAAGAAGAGGTTTTAGCAATTTTCATCTATTGTTTGTATACTTGTTACATACATTGAGTGTACCAGCTTTAGGAATGGAATTAAATCGTGTTTCTCATCAGTTATTTCTGAGTGCAGCTTGGAAATATTTATAGACAAAAGTTCATAAATGTTCCATGTCAAAGCAACATTACAACAGTTTATGATATCTGTTCTGACTGGTTGTCTATAGTCATAAAACAGCATTCCTCCCTCAGAGGGCGCCACTTTGGATAAGTATTTAAAAAGTCAGATCACAAATGAAGAATTCCTTTCAAGCTAAATTCAATTTCAGATCAAGAAAACTAATTACCATCATTGGATTTTTTTCCACAAAACAGAGTATTTAATAAGAAAGTTTTGATTCTTAGTCTAAATTTTTGCAACAATCCCTTAGCCTGCATAAAAAATAAAACCAACAACTTACTCATATGCATAAATGTGATAATGTAATGCACTTACTTTTTATGTGCTCATTTCTTATTTTCTTTATTTTGGCCTCTTTTTCTTTCTGTTTCTTTGACCTGAAAAGTTATCAATCATATGTAACTCAATTTTAATGTACATGTACATGTACTTGCAAAAAAATCTGACAGTAGGGAATTCAATATAATATGATTTCTATCTTACTGTAATTATGTTGCTAAATATTGCTTTAAAATTCCATTTATAGACAAAAAATCTATAATTTCTGCTTTCATACCAATATTTCTATTGAAGGAAGATGAAAATCTAAAATATATTTTATGCGAGCCAATACAAGCTTTATCCTTTGCTAATTTATCATGATCATAATTCATATCTTTTTTCTCCATTTTCCAAAGGAGCTAATAGCTTTCATATCCTCTTACCATAATTTATCTAATCTCTTTATATTCAGCTCTGCATGATTTTCTTCTCTCTTTTTCAGCAGTTGTTTCAAAACTTCTAATCTTGCTTCCTGCAGCCTAGAAATGAATTATAATAATGATTATCCTCTCATAGTAACTAACAAGAATGTGTCCACAGTACACGGATGCCCCACTCGCACTATCATTTTCTATGTTTAGTGGACCGTGAAATTGGAATAAATTCTCTAATTTGGCATTAAAATTAGAATGATCTTATCAAAGGGAACATGTATACTAAGTTTCAAGTTGATTGGACTTCTACTTTATCAAAAACTACCTTGACCAAAAACTTTAACCTGAAATTTGCAATATCATTTTCTATGTTCAGTGAACTGTAAAATTGGGGTCAAAACTCTAATTTGGCATTTAAATTAGAAAGATCATATCATAGGGCACATGTATACTAAGTTTCAAGTTGATTGGACTTCAACTTCATCAAAAACTACCTTGACCAAAAACTTTAACCTGAAGTGGGACAGACGGACGAACGAACGGACGAACAGACGAACGGACGAACAGACGGAAAGACGCACAGACCAGAAAACATAATGCCCCTCTACTATCGTAGGTGGGGCATAAAAATGTTAAAAAAATGAATATCTTATAACTCTGTTTACTCTGACTTTGCAAGTTTGTCAACTTATGTATTAACCCTTTCAACGCTACACAAAAAAATAGAAAAATGGCTGCTGCTGCTGCATTTTTTTGTGTTCATTCATTAGAACAGTCTATTCCTTTTCAGACTGCTGTATCTTTTTTATTATAAGAGATACAGAAAAGGTTGTTGCATGAAAAATGCTCAGGAGAGTATGAACTGTAATGTTAGGCAGTTATTTCAGTAAAAATTTTATCAGGTTACCTGCATTTTCAGGTAATTAACAGGTAAAAGGTGTAATTTATTACATTTGTGTTGAATATTGAATAAAAACTACTTTTAGTCTTCATTTATTTTGTTTTTTTATCTGCCATATAATAAAGAAGACACCAATTGCTCGATTCCGTAGCGTATTGCACCATACACAACGTATTATGTAATCATGGCACAAATCAGTGGCTTCGTCCTCAAAATTTTCAGTCAACCTCCGTTTTCCCCCTTTTTCTACGTCTCGTAATGATCGATCAAATCATATTTCCCACATGAATTGAATGTAATAAACACATTGAGATAACAAGAAACCTTTTAACTAATCCTCGTCGTCAGTTTAGCCATAGAAATGCTGAAATATTTCCATATTTACAGCTTCGTTTCCGATTTCCGCCATTTGCATTTGTCAAAATATTTGTTTTTATTTTCCTTCAATTTTCCTTCTTCTGCATGATTTTACAATAAAAATTCCGGGATTTCAAGCGCAAATGAGACCTTGCATATCCTCCATTCATACAAGGAAAAATTAGAGAGGACCCGAATGAAAAACGAATGGTTTAAGAGTCCTTATGAAAAATCCGTTGTCATCGCGGCATATGCCGCGAATAGCAGTGGTGGACGGCGTATGTCATCGCGGCATATGCCGTGTTTAGCGTTGAAAGGGTTAAGAATTGGATATTGAATTGAGTTTATTTTATTTTAACTAACTAACTAACTAATCCTCTTAATGCCGGCTGGCATGTAAGGCTTATTTTATTTTAGTTTCCTTATATTTTAAATTATTTTAAAACCAACAATATGTTTTAGTGCAACAAACTATGGTTTAATAGTAGACAGTCTATAAATCAATCTTCTTACTCACAACTGGTAGTTTGTTCTTTTGCTAAAAAATCTATGTTTTTGTCTTAAAATTATTTCTTAAATAGTTAAAAAATGAACACTAAAATTATGACTTTATATAGTTAAATGAGGTCTTAAATAGTTGTTAATATAGATCACAAGAATGCTTGATCAATCATAATATTATTGCTATTTTGTGCATTTTTCCTTTGATCTTTTTTTTTGTGATAATTTTTCATATCATGCTTTTCGCTTGAGATGGAAAATTATTGCTAGAAACTACGGAGACATGTGGCGTTGCTAATGAAATTGACATGAAATTGACAACGTTGTCATAGGTAAAATAGCGATAAACAGATGATCATTGGTCATCTCAACTCGATTGCTTTTCTCACCATCGCCGTACCAGTTCAAGCGAGACGATCAATCTAGCTGAGATGATCAACGATTATCTATAATTATAGTAGAATAATAATAACTTTTCTATTTCTTGTTCTCTCAACGTCCATTCTTTTCTTTCCATCTCATCCATCATCTTCCTCCTTTTGTCTAACTGTGAGACATCACTTAGTGGGGGAAGAGTTGCCTCCCATGCTCGTTTGGCTCTGGCTCTCTCAATCATTTCTACTTCAGCCAATCCAGCTGGTAATCCCCTTCCTGAATAAAACAAAACATGGAATAAATATAGCACATTGTTTGCTGTTCCTCAGAAATTGTGGTACATGTATTAATATACTATTATAAATGTATTCTTTATAAAAAAAAAAATGTAAGCTTTTAAAAGATAAATAATCAGGATATTCACTTTAAATTTGTTGAAAGCAGAAAATATATTATTGGTTCGAAAAGGTCTTCTGAACTATTGTGGAACCATGGTCTGATAACTCAAACAAGTTTACAGGACTGAACAGCACTTTCCAAGAAAAATTTAAAATGCTGAAAGTGTTGAGTTTCTTACAAGTTTCCTGACTAAAGTGCTACCGATGTCAAAGGTATCTTTAGAATACATTAAACTGATTATGTAGATACAAATTTAAACCATTGAGCTGTCGTCTACATATTTTAAGTGTAATCTATGCTACATACCATGGCTGAGAGTGGCCAATGTGAGTAACTCTGGTGCTGACCCAGGTCTGACAACGTATTCTGGTGTATAAGGATCTGTTTGGGCCTCAGAGTCCCTATAGTCTGTTTGTGTCATCATATTTTTGGTAGGTGGCGTAGGTGCCCTCTCTACTCGCAGTTGTTCTTGTGCAGCTAACGGATCTTGTCTGGCTGTGGCTAGTAATACTTCTGGTGGTATTTGTTGTAAAAATGGAATAATCGGCCTAGAAAAAAACAAAATTTGTTAACTGTTAAAATGAAATGAAATATGGGTTTCTTTCAAATTACGAGCATTGCATAACTGAAATTCATTGTCACTTAAGCTTCTTTTTAATAACCAAATTTATTTTTTTTAATTTTCAGTGAAGATCAATGAAGGCTTTCTTATTTTACATACACAGATCAGCCAGTCAAGGTTGTTAAGAACCAACCAGTAAGTTACATTGAAATAGATAGATGCAGTGGGGCTCTCCAGGCATACCCCAATAAATCATACCTTTTAAAGAATTTATATCTATCTGCTCCTCCTACATCAGCTGAGGAATATGCTTTTGCAGGAACTTGGACAGACGGATCAAAGTTAAATCTGAAATAAATAAAAAGTAGAACATATCAATAGTATTTTTGGTGTATTTCAGTATAATTAAGGATTTATAGTTGAAGTTCATAACTTCATATGGCAAATAAAAATGATAATTTGAAGTAATTATAGATTTTTGTTTTTAAGTCATACTTCTTTTTTAAATGATCACCTGCCAATGATCTAGTTTTCACTTTTTAGCTTTTACATAGTTCTCTCAAGGAATTACAAATCATATCCCTGCACAATGAAAATTATTGTGTTGTTCAAATTCATAGCATCATGGTAAATATAATTTTGTAATAAAACCTTGTTTCATAAATTTTGAATAGGAAGAGGAAGAAAACAATTGCATCAAAATTACATGTTGCTAAAATACCCTTAGAACACTTTTTTTTTTATTATACAAATATCTACGAGGGTCTTTCTATTTCATTGGGAGGCTTAACTCATGGTATTTCAATTTGTATTTTATAGCATCCTTACGTTGTATGCCTTATCATGGCTTCTCTTGCTTGGTTCTGATATCCTCTCCATTGTCTTGAAATAAATTTAGGAACAGGATCCGTAACATCCAACCTCATCTGAAATCTCGGGTGGTGTCGTAGTTCACTGAACATAGTAGGGTACAAAGGGACTCTTTTCTAAAAAAAATAATAAAATAATACAGTGGTCTCGTTAGCCCAAAATAGAAGGGCGCCGCGCCCTGGGTGCCCTCAGCCGCGCCCTGTGAGCCCTCAGTCGCGCCCTTCTGCCCTGATGCCGTTTTCCAAAAAAACCCTTGTGCCGTTTTGGTAAAATTGCCTTTGTTTCATCGATTTCTTATCAGAAGTTGAATTACAAATATGACACCTGGTGAATGCCCCCAGGTAATGAGGTTTATCATGTTATTACAATCAATTATTGTGGATAAGACTTCAATTAAAGGTGTTAATTACTAGGTAATTTAATTAAGACAATGTACCTTTTTGTCATAAATATGATGAATGTGTCGGCATTTTCTTTCGATCTTCAAGTCACAATGAAAGTGTATGCGAATGAATTGAATTGAAGTAATCAAAATAAAACTATGCCTTCTGACACAGAAACATCGTACATCTCAACTTGTGAGCGACAAGCAGACGTAAACATGGAAATTAATTTTGGAGTTATTTCCCCTGAAAATGCTTATTACATAATTGTGCCCCTAAAATATTATCTAGTACTAAAAATAGGAAAAAATAACCAATTGAATACAAAATTATATAAGAATGTTACCTTAAGGATATTAACTGTCTTTGAACATACAAAAAAAAATATATTGCAATTTATTTTTGATAATCATACTTTTGGCAATCCATGTTTTATTTATTCTCAATAAAGAAATATGAACTATAAATTTGTTTGAATGATGTCCAACCTGTCATGTTACTAAAATGGAAGTGTGCAGTAATACTCTCATCACAAATCAACTTGATGAAGCTATACTAAATAATATATTCTTATACACGAACAATAAAAACAGGTTTTGAGGGCCAAGCTCTAGATGACATTTTGAAATACAACTTCTCTGTCATGTACATGTATGGTAAACTATGAGATGTTTAGTTTATGTTCTTTCTTTTGGAAGCAGAGGGGGTGGGGAGAATAGTAAGTTTATTTTGCCTCTTTTGGTTAATAGTATGAATGTGTATTGCCATGTATTATGAACATGATATAGTATGAATGACTTTTCTTATGCAAATTTTATAGAATAAATAATCCAAACAACAAGTTTATAAATGCATCTTTATTAACAATATATACAGTAAAAAAATATGTGAACTCGTGATACACGCAGGGACGTAGGAAAAAAAAATGAGCAGTGCCTTCTATCATAAAAAAGTGCCCTGCCCTCCCCTGGCACCCTGCCCCTTTTGAATTCTAGCTAGAGCACTGTAATATATATTTTGTGGACACTATTTCTTTGGTAAATGTATTATGATTGTATAAAATTGCTATTTATAATTTACAAAACTACAGTCTCTACTAGTACTCTATTCCTAAACTCTGTCAAATACTAATAAGTTTTCTTACAAGCATATGATATCTGCATTTGTGCTTGTTCTTAAATCTGTTTCTAAACATTTGTAAAGACATTTCTTTCTTTTTCTTCTATCTGAAAAATCTTTTACTCCTTGCTTTGATTTTTTAATGTTAAGATGGATATATTTTTGTCCAACTTCAATCTCTGTAAACATAAATAAAGTACTTACAACCCTGTCAGTGCTGGTGTGCGATTTAAACGTGGCTCTTGCATGATCTCGTTCACTGGCTACCACATGTAAAGGATCTGAAAAGGTTAAGCATTAACATGAATCATAAAACTTTTGGCAAGTTAAAAATTCATATACTACCATGGGTTTAGACGATCATCATTATCTTTCACGTTGTATGGTACTTTCCTATTTGTAGGTAGCACTTGTTAACAAATTTAATGAGATCAGGAGATGCATGCTTATTAGAAGCATAGGAGGGTAAAAGTACCACCTCCTAATGAAATGCCCTTTACTATACTACATCAGCAAGAGGGGAAAGCTAAATAATTCTGATTAGTGTGATTATGCAATAAGCGAAATTATCCTACCAAGTTCATAAGACTAGACACACAAAAGTTCTTCATTCCTGGGAATAAGATTTGAGATGACAGCCCCTGTTTACTATATAGGGGTCCCTGTTGAAGTGTTCAATAGGATTAGGGTTCAGTTGAATGATGAATAGCAGTAAAAATTCTTGTATGACAATAAATTTAAATGTACACCTTCTAAAGACAATAAAAACATTGACTAATTTTGACTAGTCACGTTAATTTTTCCCAAAAATAATGGTATTAAACAATAAGTATTAGAGACCTCGAAGAAATCATGGTAATTTCAACAATTTTGACGCTTTTGGAAGCCAGAAATGACAGGTTAACACCTGACATTGAAGGGCATTCCTATCCCTGTCAAAGAATTCCAAACTTTAAACTAACCATTATACCCATAAAAAATCAAAACGGTAGCTCAACCCAACCTAGAACTAACATAAACTAACCTTTACAACGAATAAACCTTAAACATAATGTACAAGGTCCTATACATGTTTTAAAGTTAAAAAGAATGCCGTTTTTGGGACTGTTTTGTAGTGTTTTTTGTTTTGTTTTTCTTCGGTTATCGCATATTCAACTACATTCTACAACTTAAACAACTAACCATACAGATAGTCGTGTCTCCGTGCTGGCTGAAATCCAGGCTTTCGTAATGTTTGAGTTTGGGTTGCCATTTTATCGCTTAGTTATTAAGTTTTGTCCTGTCAATTGATCATTTGGGAGCGCTTCATTTCGAAAACAAATGGCCGTCCATTTACAACGTTGCTATGGAGATGCTAAATTAACGTGGTCTTATTAAACAAAATAAAATTGTCCTGAGACATTCTTTTATATACTATAATCTTTTAATGACACTCTACGATAACGTAATATGATAATAAAATGTTAAAAAATTAAAAACGAAACATTTATATAAATACAAAACTAAAACCGGGCAACCCAAATGGATTTCCGGAAAATGTGTACTATGCGTGATATAAAATTAGCTATTACAAATGTAAATTAAAAAATCAATATTACATCAAGCAGGAACATATATATTGATATAGATACAGCATCAAGTGACCAGAAATTAAAAATCGCTTTTAAATATTTGACACGAATTGACACCAATTTGGAATCAATTTGAAATCATGACTGATTCAGCTAAGATCCTTTCACTGAGATATACATGTAGATTTTTATTAGAATTTTAGAGAACTTATTTTCGGTTACAAATATTTCAGTAAACATGATGTGCTTCTCATTTTTAGTGCTTATTAGACAGTAACTGAATTCGTGTAATTTGCACGGTCTGCATTTCATGTTTGCATAACATGCTCAGTGATACGCTTTGCCTCCAAATGCTGTGCCAGTTTTGCTAGTCGTAATATTTAAAATATCCATAGTGATTAAGATTGTCACCAGCATGACAATGTTGACTGATTTACCCACTTTTTTTTTTACATTTCTACTAACTATGTCTGTTTGTCAAGTTATATACGGCTTGCAAATTGTTGTCAACATAATGGAACTCTATGTGGCTGTCATACAAGTGAGAGGTTTAGCTAGCTGAAACCAGGTTTGGTCAACCATATCAGTCTACACAAGGGAATGCCTGCACCAAGCGGCAGGAACATGAGTTATTTTCTATTAGTTTGATATGTTTGAGCTTTTGATTTTGCCATTTGATAAAAGACATTTCGTTTTGAATTTTCCCTGAAGTTTGTTATTTTACTGTCCTTTTCTGCTTTCAATGTTTTATGTTTTGTGTTGATCAAATACTTATGTCGGTTGAACAGAGCTTATACATATTTGTATTGTTTTATGTACATCAGTTTAAAAGATGTTTTATATTTTATGCTTAGTAACCCCTCCCTCTAAAAAAAACCCTCAAACAAACAAAACCTCGTTATAAACAAATATAAAAAAATAAGGAACATGCAGAAGAGAAAAAAGCACAGAAAAAAAAATTAGAAAAAAAACTCTACGGACGGTTTTTGAAGAAGCTACAATCCTTAGTCAGTGTATAGGACAGTTCAAGTTTGAATATTTTTTTTTTGTTACCATTTATTGTTGAACCTGCTGCTTTTTTCGCATTGGCGAGACAGCGATCATACATTCCGTCGTCGTCGGCGTCCACAAATATTCACTCTGCGGTTAAAGATGTTACAATTTTAATTACTTTCTTAAACTACTAAACTTGGACAGAACCTTGTTTATGATCAAAAGCTAGTATCTAGAAGGAAATTTTATAAAAAAAAAAATGTTTTCTGGTTTTTTTTCGTATCTGACTTATAAATGGACTTAATTTTTCTGCCAGAACCATTAAATTCTCTCTGTGATTAAAGTTTTCTAAAATTTTAATAACGTTCTTAAACTATCCTGGATTTGTACCAAACTTGGATAGAACCTAATTGTTTATGATCAAAAGCTAGTATCAAGAAGGAAATTTAAAAAAAAAATATTTTCTGTTTTTTTCCCCCGTATATTACTTATAATTGGACTTAATTTCTCTTCCAGTTTACGGATTGGATCTGATCTCAGGTGAGGAGGTGGAGAGGAAAGTTATTTATTACTTATAAAAGCACAAGAATTGCACATGTATCAAATCGGAATTATACAACAATTCGAAGTTATATCATTTTTATAAAGCGGGAACAATTTCACTAAGTTCATAGAATAATTACTCTCTCAGTCTAATTGTATTTTGGCAGATATATAAATATATACACATGTGTATGTATGTCTCTAATTTATGTTTGTCAATTTTATAATGAAATAAAATTTGTTATCTTCTTCAGAAAGACCCAAGGACCATGATTCTCTCTTTTGACGGATTTTTTTGTATGACGACCTTGTTCAATTTTTAAAGAACACTTACTTATGCTTTTAAAAGCAACATTTGATATTTCTTCTTTGTCAATTCATAACATTAAATAGGTTTCCAATTTGTAATTTTCTTTTGGCTGGCTTATTGTCGGTCAAGGATTTATCATCACAAAGAATTATAATACCTTACAAAACAAGATTCAAGAGAAAGAACAAGACAATTATTACAGAGATTGTAGCTTCCTAGTTGGCACTTTAAGTTGTACCATCATTCATCATGATACTGATAAAATATTGTAATGCAAGAAATGATGTCGTGTATTACCTTTATACTGTCTGGTTATCTTCTTCTATTCTCTTCGAAAAAAAGAGAAAATAAAACATGAGTTGTCTCCCTTACACCACTGTGGCTATTTAAAAATGTGTTCTGTTTTTTTTTGTTGCCTCTTTAGAATATGTTACAAAATCAAAAACAAAAACAGTCAGAAATTTACATTTACATTATGATATCTGCTTTTTTATGACACCCCATCAAGGGACCACGAACTGAATCTTCACACCCTATTATCATCAATTATTATTTTCAGAATAAGAATTGAAAGATTGAAAGATTTGGAGGGTTTTTGTGCAAGATCATTCATTATAACTGAATCTACAGTATGTGGAAAAAGGTCTCATGTATATTTTATCTAAATCAAACAATTTTCGAAAATGATTTTAACTCATTTTTAAGTTCTCCGATAAACCAATAATCTCAGAATATACATAATAAGAGCTTTGTTCGTAAAATTGTAATGTATACCTTCAAAACTGTGTGTTTCAATGTATGATATTTACAAAATTTGACAATTTTATACAAATGAACCTGAAGAAAAAAGTCCCTTGACTTACGTGGCTTTTTATTATATTTTTGAGAAAAGCATGATTAAAACTACATTTTTCGGCAATGAGTAGGTCCGGTAAGGGCCGATTTTGGCCTCAAATTTTAGATTCATCTGATGAAAGATTTTGGACACTTTTTAAACACGTAAGTGTCTACTTAAGTCGATTTAATAAGTTTATGTGAAAGATTTGAACTGAATTAATCATTAAAGACGCTAAAATTCTGGCTTAAATGTGAAAAATGTATTAAATATGCCATATGTCACTTTCAGATGTTTTTTGGCAAAAATGAAAGTGGCCGCATCCGTGTTCCCTCTCAACCTTATATATGTTGTATAATATAATCAAATACAACTTACATTTAAATATTAAGAATGAACACAAATGCGGCCACTTCCATCCAAGACGGAAACCGTCTAAAATTTAACTCAAATCATGAAAATTGTGAAGATTTTAGTAATTTAACATGACTTAACGATCGATGCTAGTACCCGCTAAATGTGTATTGTATTGTCAAAAGCAGCCCATATTTATGTAGCAGAGATATTCTACTTACCAATAAATAGCAAAAAGTTTACATTTTAAAAAAAATTGTAAAACTGCTATATTTTGGGGCCAAAAGGGGTCTGTCTTACTGGACCTACTCCTTTAAAAAATAAATTTAAAAATAAACCCCAACCCACCCACCCTTATCTACTTACATGTGGAAAATTTCATGGACGAGACATATAATATATTGGTAGAGAAATACCCTGATAGTATTATAAAAGTGTAACAGAATAGAGAAATATTGAAAGATGGAACCAATTGTTTATCTACTATGTAGCAGAGTTTATTTAAGATACAGTGTTGGTCAGATTATTTCTATCAGTTCATATACATGTGTGGACTATATATATATATGTGTGTGCGACACACCCTTATTCGAAAACCAATAAATCATCAAATGGTCTGATTGTAGTAAAATTGTGAAAAAAATGGACTGGACATTTTTCTCTATCTTTCTTTTTGTTCTTTCTTGTTTATTATTTCATTATTACTTTATATATATATATATATAGCCGTCTATTGAAATATGTCTGGAATAATTCAACGACACAGCACACACACTGTATGTTAACTTTGTTTTCTTATTCTCCTCGACTACATCAAAAGAACACGTATGACTGTTCAATATCCATTAGAGCATATATGATTTAATTTTGACCTAACCATAACAATTTTAACACGAATAACAAAATTACTTGTTGCCACGAATACATTTAAGTTTTTTATAGTTATTTTCCTTTTATGTAAATTATGTTGTATTTTCACATTATCCATAGTGAAATAAAAAGAATTATATTGATAATTACTCATTATTATGTGTTTGTTCTGAGGTGCCTAGATTTTATAGCGATAGTAAATCATTCTTAATGGATTGTACTGTTGTGTACCTTGGTGTATAAAATCAGACTGGTGTGACAGAACTGTACCTTTTATAGTAACTCAGACGAGAAAACAACATATGAAGACAATAGATAAAATCTAATGGAGGTGTTATTTATGATTTATATATATTATAACAAAAATGTTTTATATTTTTTTTTACATTTTATGAAAACAAGAATATTGGTCAGGTTACAGCCATAAAGCGTTTGTCAAATTTGAAACTCCTTAAAATTTCATATCCAGTAAATGACGATTATTTGATTCAATACCCTTCCAATTATCAAGATAAAATTCTCTGATTTTTTTTTCAAATGGTATATTTTCTAAATCGTTTAGAACGTCACGAAACTGGTAAACTCTAAATCAGAAATAATAAACTATCTGATGAACTTAGATTAAATGTATAAAATGCCCGTACATTTGTTATACTTATTTTAATCATCTGTATTTAGATTTAGTTCCACTTGCTCTAGACACATGTTAGATTTCAGCAGCATTGGGGAGATATATTAATGTACATTTTACAGCAAATCACGGTGGCAGTGCGAATGGCAGGGGTATTTCCCTTTTCATGTTTTGTGACAATTTTAACAGAAATCACAAGATATTTGTTATATATATATATGAGTCTAAATTAAGTTTACTGGTTGGTAGATTCTTATAGACTCTATATATATAGTGATCATATGATTATCTTTGTGTCATCTTCATAATGTCCTCGAATTTGAACAACAGGCGGAGAGGTATATATCAGATATCAATTAAACATCAAATTTAACAGTGATTTCATATATATAATTATATTATTTTTAAAACCAACAAGTTTTTGTATGTCTTTCTGTGTTGCAATGTTACATATCTATTTCAGGTTAGGGTGAAGGTTGGCGCCTGTTAAAACCCGCCGCATTTGTTTGCACATGTCCTAAGTCTGGAACCTGTTGTTCGGTGGTTGTCGTTTATTGATGTGGTTCATAACTGTTTTTCGTTTTTATATAGTCTATTAGATTACTATAGACCGTTGGTTTTCCTATTCGAAATGTTTTACACTATTAATTTGTCTTGGCTTAACTGGATACCTGATGTATTTTAAGGGTTATTGTAAAGAAAGAAAGGCCATTAACATGCTTTCAGATCAGGACGAAGAGCATATTATTCCTCTACAAAAAATTTAAAGGGTGTTTATAGGTTTCTTAATCTACGATTTCTACTATCAGATAATGTCATACATGTATCATGGAAAACATTTTTTTTCTTCAGTCTTTTAATAAAACAAAAAGAGACAAATAGTCAGGAATCTGATGTTTAGTAGTTGACGTTTGATGTGGTTTATAAGTGTTTCTCGTTTCTCGGTTTTTTTTGTGTATAGATTAGACTGTTTTTTTTTACCTATGAAAGTTAGTATTCTATTCTATAAACTGTTTGCTTTATATGCATGTCCATTATATTATACTATATTGTATTATGGAGAATACTTCATAAGTATGATTTACTTGTGTCTAATCCATTTTTCTTTAATTCAGCAAATAAAATATGTTTAAACTAAAAACTGTTGGTTTTCCCGTTTAAATGTAATTTTCGGGCCCTTTATTGCTTGCTGTTCGGAGTGTGAGCCCAGGTTCCGATTAGAAGGCCATACTTTGACCTATAATGGTTTGACTGTTTACACATTATGACTTGGATGGAGAGTTGTCTTATTGGCACTCATACCACATCTTCTTATTTTTAAGTAATAGAGTTTCCATGGATTTTCAATGAACATGATAACATTATGGTATGAAGAGTTATACGTATTATACATTTATTGCAAAATCATTGGGTCTTGTATTTTGAGAGATTATCCATCTGCTAATATGTGTTCTTTTTCTGAAAGTATTGTAATTGTATCCTTTATTATTTCACTGAGAGAAAGTAAGAAGGCTGTCCTATCTGTGATGATGGGGACATTAAGATGAACAAACTTACTTTATACAAAGCTACAGATATGTCTTATGTTCAAAGATTTAAACTACAGCCTAACAGTAGAACACCGTTGAAAAATATTTCTATCTAAAAAAACAATTGACCATCATTATTATTCAAAATGGCGTTCTCTTTTAGTGTTTAAAATAATGAATGTAGTTTAATACAATCTAATATGATATAATTGGTATGTAACTTTTCACTCTATCATGTCTGTTTATACTAATTTTTTTAGGCAATATAGGTCTTTCACTTTTAAAAACAGTTAACTTATATAGCAAGATGTAATATGTGTTTCCTTTCCTGTTGTTCGGTTGCTGTCTCGTTATGTGTTATTGTTCGGTTGCTGTCTTGTTATGTGTTGTCATACACCTACTACAATTTACTTTATAATTAAAGTGTAAAACAGCAACAGAACCAATTCTACTGTGCCCGGCCAATGATTTGTTGTTGTTCGTACTTATGCATGCTTTGTCATTCTACTGACGGAATATGTTATCATGAACATGAACACGATATTATTTGACATGTTT
Organism: Mytilus edulis; assembly: GCF_963676685.1. NCBI lineage: Eukaryota > Metazoa > Mollusca > Bivalvia > Mytilida > Mytilidae > Mytilus > Mytilus edulis. The sequence goes on from NC_092348.1 coordinate 6,622,021, forward strand.
AACCTTCAAAAGACTAAGAGAATATGCTGCTGATGGAAGATATCTTCTACTTATATTACCATTTTGCCTAGACACGTGGAGAATAAGATCTTTGCACATTGTGTATTGCTTATACTAAAGACTTTCTGTGTCTTTTTTATGCTAGTTTACTGTTTCATTGACTTATACCAGCTTCCTTCATTCGTACACTGAGTTCTGCATTTTATATGATTTTTAGTTAAACACTTCTAGCACCAATAAGTATTATAAATCTATGGAAAGCCGTCCTCGCCATAGTTTTGGTGATAATGGCTTGCCATATAAATCTATATATAGTAGTTTTGAAAACATAAGCCTGCTAGATACCAGTGTTTATAAATGTGAATTTGTCTTATACATTTGTGATTAATAAGCTCTATTAAAAAAGGTTAGGGAACAGATAATGTCTTTTAAAATGCATCCCCTTTCAAGATGCCTATCGGATGTATTACATAATTTGGAGTCTTTTCTAATATTGAAAGCATAAAATCAGTTGTCCATTTGTGAGGTAATTTGCCTTTAATTGCCATGTCTTTCGTACATCAAGTAGATAATTATATATCGAACCTTTACAAACGTTTTGTTTCGTAGCAATGAAGTGCACCGAAATAAATTTTAGCTTCTTTGTCCTACCATAAAACTGCAAATGAACATTAAATCTTCTGACTTTATATTTAGTTTATACAAATATTATACCACCCCAACACAAAACGATAGCGTATAATTTGGACAATTTGCAAATAATTATAATGACAAGTCTATTATAGCAATTGTTTGGTATTTCTGTTGACAAGAATGGCTTTCGGATATGGAGTGTTATTGACGTTACCAATCTTTTGTCACAGAGTGCGTCTCATAATAACCTCGTTTCTATTAAGAATGGTTTATAGGAATCAATTTAACATTTATATTAAATCTTGATAACATTTCATAGCCATAACAATCAATCGTTTTATCATAGGGAAAAATGAATTGACGATCTTATTCAATGTATGCCTGCCATCGATTATCAATTTTAGTTGCTTTGTGTCTATTTATCTCAAAGAGAAATTTTTCTAGCATTGTAGAGAACCTCAATAGATGTGTAGTCCGTCTGAGTACCGAGTTACAAATGTTGCAGATTGGACACGCCCTATAAATGATATACTCAAGTATTCTAGTTTTCATTCACTTATTGACAGTTTCAAGTTTTATATTATATGAATGTATTTTACATAATACATAAAAGAAGGTAAAGAGAATCGTATAAAAAACACCAGCAGAGCACAACAGACAACAGCACCCACCAACTCCCGACTTAACAAGAATCACTAAAAATACAACACAGTACAACAGACCACACCAACCGCCAAAACCTGACTCCTCCGAAAACAACTGAAGACGTACTGTCACACTCAGTGATAATGAATAATCATTGATATGGTCATATTTATAAATTAACTGTTTACAAAACTTTTGAATATTTGAAATACTAAGGCTTTTCTACCTCAGGAATAGATTACCTTAGTTGTATTTGGCAAAACTTTTAGAAATTTTGGCCCTCAATGCTCTTCAACTTCATACTTTATATGGCCTTTTTAACTTTTTTGGATTCGAGCGACATTTATGAGTCTTTTGTAGACGAAAAGCGCGTCTGGCGTAAATACAAATTTGAATCCTGGTATCTATGATGAGTTTATTTACAACCACTGGGTCGATGCCACTGCTGGTGGAGTTTTAATTCCCCGAGGGTATCACCAGCCCAGTAGTCATCACTTCCTTGCTGACATGAATTATCATTGATATGGTCATATCTATGAATTAACTGTTTACAAAACTTTTGAATTTTTGAAATACTAAGGCTTTTCTACCTCTGCCTCAGGAATAGATTACCTATGCTGTATTTGGCAAAAGTCCTAGAAATTTTGGCCCTCAATGCTCTTCAACTTCATACTTTATTTGTCCTTTTTAACTTTTTTGGATTCGAGCGTCACTGATGAGTATTTTGTAGACGAAACGCGCGTCTGACGTAAATACAAATTTTTATCCTGGTATCTATGATGAGTTTATTATCAGACAAACAAGATCAAACAACAAGAAACAACTCATTGTACAAACAGCAACATCATGTGGATGCACTGAATCCAAAATATACCGGACTCATCCTGATAACTTCTTTTATTATGTGAAATTAATCAGGAAAATTGAGTATCAGTTAATAGAGGTAGTAAATCAACATCCAATATCAGATTCTAAAGTGAAATCGCCGTTTGATCACATAAATTTAAACTGACATATTCTTGTTAAAGGAATAACTTAGTTCCTATAAGTGATATTAACTTTGAATTTATAACACGATCAAGTTCATTTAATGTGATAAAATAACCCATAGTGAAGTTATGCTGGTCAAGCATTGGTTTCACAAAGGATTTTTAATTAAACCCTTGATTGCCTCTTAATTGAATGGACACTTATCACTATAAAGAAAATGGGAACTTGAGGGTTGATTTTTCATGGTCTTTTTAAACGGCGCTGTTTTATAGTTGGTTAAATAATGGATCAAAGGCATGTACATTTTTGTAGGTTTTCAATTGACATTTTTAAATTTCAAATTTTATAATAGGAAACCTTTGTACTTAGCTTTGGGAAATTTCTGATAAATTGAATTTTACTGAGCGTCCACAGCGCATATTAAAGTTACCCACAAAAATGTCGATTCTTGCAAGAATCTTCAAATATTTCGAAAAGAACAGATTAGGTGAACAAGTCAAAGAAACAATTCATATACTACCCATATACTACCCCTTCAAGATAAAACCATAAAAAATATATATCTTCTTATGCACTGACAATGTTTGTGAATTAATAATATAACAATTGTAGCCTTTGTATGAGGTCGATACAGAATATATCGACCGACAGAAATATATTGACTTTAGATTTCGTCCTCAGTCGATATACTTCTTTCATGTCGATATATTTTTGCATCGACCTCATTCGAAGGCTACAATACAATACAATACAATACAATACAATACAATACAATACAATACAATACAATACAATACAATACAATACAATACAATACACAATACAATACAATACAATACAATACAATACAATACAATACAATACAATACAATACAATACAATAATCATTGTATCAACCTCATCAAAAGTCAATAATTGCATGACTTGCATAGTATTATATGTCTCTGTTATCAGTGAATTCAAGACGGTTGTCACATTCAGTCATTGTGACAAGTTTTCATTCACTTGTTCCTTAAAGGGCGCTTTTGTTTTAAAATTGGTAGATAATTGCATTCTAGCTGGGACTATATATGATATATATGTAAATGAGATTCTCTAGTAATATTGAACTTTTCTTTTTCTGAAAGCATTTTATAGAGCTATTTTTCAAATTTAATTTTAGAATTATATAAGTCCCCGTCACTGAGAAGGGGGGTTCAGTAGATGATTTAGTTTTGTTCCTTGTCAAGTAGGCTATCTTTTAATTTTAAATAGGGTACTGTGGTATTTCGAGTGTGTGTTTGAATGTTTCTTTCCCCTACCACGACGTTCCCATTCCACACCGGCAGCACTGTCAGTGGCCTTTACTATCAAGTAATGGTAGGACAAACATACGTTTTTGATACTTACTAAACAACTTTGAAGTTGTTACAACCCATTTATTAATTCTGCAAAGTCAACTTTTACTCGAATATGCGAATTTGCCAGTGGTTCAGCCTCATGCCATGCGGCATGCGGTAAATACATTTTTTCTTTAAATTTTTTTCAATACAACTGTACAATCACAATGAGTATTAATGTCTGAATATGGTTTGCAGAATAGAGCATAGTTGATAGAATTAATAGAGATTAAAATGCACAGAAAAATGCTTAAACGAAGATGAAGACTCCGCATGACAAAATAAAAAATAAAAAATCAAGAACCTGAATGGCCTGAATGATATAAACTTTCAATAAATTTGCTAAACTCTTGGTCATAACATCAAAATAACTTAAAAGAAAAACTTAAAACAATCAAATAAATCCTACAAATGCATATTTTGAGGGGAGTTGAACAAAAATTTTGTGTGCTTTTCAAAGCCAAAGGGAGATAATTCTCTGAACATTTTTTTTTACCAAACTCCAATTGTAAGCATATGTTTTCACCTTATGCAAAAAGTTTTGATTATTCCTAGGATAATTTTTTATTTTTTTTATTTTTTTGTATATTTCTAGCTTGATAGATAGGATCACAACAAATTGATTGATACTAACAACTAGTGAATGTGCTTGTCAAGGATTTTTTATTTGCACTGTTTGCTCCTTTGGAGTAAGCACTTGTCAAGGATGCACCCTTTATTGCTTAGATATAACAGATGTCTTGAGTATGTCTTCATCTTACTGAATATACTGTTGGTTCACTGTTGTATACTTATAATCTGATAATGGTTTACTTTTTACACAGAGTGACTTGGATGGAGAGTTGTCTCATTGGCACTAATACCACATCTTTACTGTTTATCAAATCTGTTTGCATTGGTTGACATTTTCATTTTTAGGGAGGTTTAAAATAAAATCAGCTGGTCTGTTTCATTCTTCATCATTTGATATGACAATCATTATCCATAATTTTTGTCTTTTTCCAAAACACCTTGTCACAGATCTCATCTTATTTTCTTATCTTGCCTTCTGTGTTGATTGTTATACACTAGGCCATACTGATTACTGAGTGTTTTGAACATCCATTTCTTCAGAATCTATTTACTGATCTCTTCTTTTATCTATGTTTAATTGTAGATAAGGATTTTCTGATAGCTAGTTTATTATAGTGAGCAGGGTATAAAGAACATCTTTCAGTAAGACACAAAGTTTACACAGTAGCACTATGAATAAAACATTCCTATCAAAGGTTGTGGTTTTCTCCACACACTCTAGATTCCTCCAAAAATAAAAACTGGCCACCACACAGAGCGCATTTGTTTCTAACCTAAACGATGTAAACGATTACGCGCGTAGTCGTTTAATCCATTTGTTTCTTACATTTTTTGGTCAACATTGACATCGTTCACATACACGATGTACGCGCAAAATAGTCACGTAGTCGTTGATCGTTTATCGTTGAGACGGGTAAACGATAAATTTGATTCTGCATCTGTCGTTTAAATAATTACGAGCAAGTGTTGTTTTCGCAGAGTCCTGGTTATTTATTTCCCGCACTTTTACCTGTTTGTTTACAGTGCGTGAGTGTAATCTATTTCTGTCTGACTACGTGGGGTCGATAAAGTTTATTAAACGATGTATTTGTTTCTAGCAGCTTAACGTTTACTAAACGATAGTCATCGATGACAAAATTTCGGGTTAGAAACAAATGCACTCTTAATAGCCCATAAGCGTTGCATAAAAGTGCAATAAAATAAGAATCTGAATTAAACAATGCCAAGCGCAACAACATGTATTTAAGTGAACCCTACCATTATTGCACCATATTTGTCATTTAAGATTTATTATTCAGCCCATTCCTCTTTACCTTTAGTTTGAAAACTTGAAGATCTGTCTTCTTTGTTAGATCCTCAACATTGAACACTTGATCCTTGTCAGGTAACAAGTTACCAAAAAAAAATATAAAGAGTTGAAAAATGTAAAATAAATAACATTAAGCATGAAATTTGTCTGTCAGCCAAGATATTTATACCACCATAGATAAAATGTAAAAGATTCTTTGTCTTGTAGGAGTAACATATCAAGTACACCCAGATAATCAATTTAGAAAAAAATTACATTTGATAAAATAAGAAGATTTTTTGATAAGTTGAAAGTAGATCATTGTTGATAATAAAATTTTGATACCTCTTGTCAGATGCCATGACTAATACTGATATATTATTGCCCTAGTGCAGCAAGTTTGGAGAAAACTTATGATTTATTACAGTTCGTGCAGAAAACACATACCCACCACAGCTGTATAAGTTACAATGCTGTATTTTATGTTCTGAAATCTATAGTTAATCTTTGATAACAGGGATTAATGAATTACATGTAGCATGTACTTTGCCCTTATCAAAATTTTAGGAATTTTTTAAAACCGGCAGGTGGAATCCAACCCTTTTCTGCATGGTCAGATTTTAAATGAAATGTACCTGTATGTCATAAAAACAAACACTTTTGGTCAAAAAAACATGTTGTTAGTAAAGACTTGCAAAATGATGTTCCTGGTTCATTAAGGTTTTGGGGAAGTATTGAAATTGAGGAAATCTTAGTTATGTTGATTTTTAAGTCCATATTATACCTCCCTGAGGTAATTTTTTAATGTGGAAGATAAAAAAAACTAGCAAACTTAGAATATTTAAATTAAGCTATTATTAGACCTGGAGTTTTTATCAGTTTCTGTTCATCAAATCTTAGACTTTCACTTTCATTTTATGAATAAAATCTAGAAAATATTTCAGATAAAGATATATAACAATTTAAAAAATTGATAGAACAAACACAGTTTTTGTTGTAACCTGATAGAAATCAAATCTGAATTGCTTTTCAATTTCATTGTCACAATTGAAAACTGGAGTTTATGATTTATAACATATAATCAAATGGAGACATATTTACAATGAATTCTTAAAGAGGCTTGACATTGGATCTCAGTTAAATGATACCAATATTATTAAATGTGATACAGTTATTTTATAAATGACCATGATAAATTACGACTGGGGAATTCCATAACAGGTGATGCATTTGTAAAGGTCTGCAGTCATTTGCTTTAATGTAGTAGTTTTATGAAAACAAAAGACCTGGCCAGTTGATAAATGATACATTTAAAGTGAAAAATTGATCCCAGTGTGCAACTGTAGAACTGCATCATGACACAATGATCCCTGCCTGTTGTTGGTCAGGTATTCTTTACCATTACAGCTTTGGACAAAGCAGACGACATATAAACAGCTGCCCCATATTATATTTTTCTAGACTAAGTATGATGAAATTCAAAATTCTGTCAATGATTAAGTGTATCAATAAAAGATGATGTGGGTATACATTAAAACAAGACTATCTCTTCCCTGAAGTAGAATTGAAGGGTTTTCTCACAGCATAGCAGGGTTGTTTAGAATAATGTCACAAAGTTTTGGTTGTAAATTTTAAATTCAGATCTCAAATCTTGAGTTATTATTTTAAGATTTGTATAAAAAGCTTTCATTTCCTCTCCCTGAGTTGAGTATAAACCTTATTAATCACGTTTTATAGCGTATCTTGATCATTATATTACATTTATTGTAAAACAAATACTTGTTTCTAGACAACTATCATTATTATTGCACCCTAAACTTTAATAATTCACAATTTATGGCAGTGTCATGAAAAGTTACAACACATTTATATCTAACAATATTTACATAATGTAGCAAGATGAAAAGATTCGGCTATATTTACGAAATTAAGGGCTGTTATCAGTATAATATCATACATTAATAAAAAGCATCCATCTGATTTATACAAATTCAATACCAGACTTCTACTTCCCTTATCACTAGATTTAATCTTAATTTGAATTTAAAAAGAGATGAAAGTTTTCAAATATTGTTTAATTATGTTTGATCATATTTATTTTAGAATCAAACACATTTATAGTAACATATTTTGAGTACTATAAATTCAGAAATTATTGTGTGTATGTACTTACTGGATTGTTGAACAACTGAGACAAATCAGTCAAATGCGAGTTTAATTAATGAGATTTCAAGATCTCATACAAATAATGATATCAAAATTCAAAATGCAAGGTCTTATTTTTGGTCCAATATCTTGTCACATTTTTTTCAATAATAAAAACGTCTCAAACATTTCTAGATTTATCATTTTAAGTCCTTAGTAGAAAATTAAGATATTTTAACTTTAGATCACATCTACCAGTCTCACAACTTGTTATATTTTTACTGGTTGAATTTTTTCATCTTAGCACTGGACAATTTGTCAGTTTGTAAGCACTCACAGGTGTGCAATTTATGCCTGATATTTATAAAATTTTAAATCTGTTTTTTTTTTTACTGTTTATATTAATGAAGTTGGAAAGTCAGTGATGATCAACTATTTTTGAAGGAGTTATGTCCCTTGCAAGTATTCATTATATTTAACATTATAAGCACCTTAATACCTACTTTTCTTTAAGAAATTTTATAAAAAAAATATGTATCAAGGTTATGTTATGTCGGTAATGTCACAAACAAGTAAGTTAAGAAATCAGTACAATTCAACTAGTCTTACAGAAGTTGTGTCCCCTTGAAATGAATTTCTATTGAAATAGCATTGTATAGACTTTCAAATAAAAATTTCTTTTCAGATTTTTGATAGGAATTTATATGTCCTTTGAAATAATAATCATAGGAAAAATACACTTTTGGTGATCTCATTCATATTTTTCTTATACATGTATTATTTTTATGAAAAGTTAAGAGAATCTCAAAAATATGTTGGAGCTATTGCCCTTATATACACATGTACATTAATAAAAATGTATTGGAGATTAAGACGGTTCTTTCATTAAACTAGGATAAGCAGTGTTGTTAATTCTTTTTAGAATAGGAACTTTAATAGAAAGAACATGTAAATCTCATCTGTTAAAAATACAAATTTCATGCTGCAGATTGTCTGCCAATTTTTATTTAAAATTGAAAATTTTGCCAAAAAAATATATTCTATTTCTCTTATGTTTCAATTCATGAAATGTTTTTGAAATGTCTTTATGAATCATTGCACTCGTAGGTTAAAAGTTTTTGACATGATACAGTTTATTTTAGTCATAGGTACAACATGTAAAATTAAGAACACAAGCTAGGGTACAACTCTTTCATGATTTGTGGAAATGACTATTTTTTGACAAATTTCAGAAATTTAGAATCATTACCTATCTAAAGAGATAGATTTTGTTTGTTTTAGTCAATGATCTGTAAATGATGAAATACACATACAGTTGTAGATCATCAATCATAGAAATCAAAGCAGATGAGTAATTCAAGTTGTTTTTTATATTGATGGATAATGATCAGTCTGCTTGTCCTTTTATGGTACATATATACAATATTGTAATATTGAAACTATTTTTCTATAATATGTTTATGTGGATTTTAGGTGGCTGCCATTAATGATATTTTTTATTTTAATTATGACATATTATAATATATTAAAAAAAATAAAACTTTTCCATTCTCATCTTTCAAAATAATTTTTCAAAAACATTCAAAAGTTTTGGCAGATTTTTTAGTTGTTTGTCAAAAGTAATTACAAATAAAAAAAATTGCTTTGGGAATACAGTAAGTATTTGCATCTGGAAAACATTTACATCTTTGTTTTTCGTTAAATTTTTGTACATTAGTTTTCTCAGTGGAATGTTTTACATTTGTAATTTTTGGGCCTTTCATTGTGGACTATGCAGTATGGGGTTTGCTCATTGTAAAAGACCTACAGTAACATAATAGTTGTTAATTTCTGTGTCATTTGGAAAAGTTGTCTCATTTCAGTTAATATTTTAACAAAAACTCCAAATAATCAGCTGTTTCTGTTATCAATCAGAGCAATCTTTAAAGGTCTTAGGAATGGAAACTCTAGTTGCACTATGTTTGGAATATAAAAAAGTTTCTTAAATTTCTACAGTAATTTTATGTTCCCCAGAGATACACAAAATATTTTTATTGGAGTAGAAAAATAAAGATTATTCATTACTAAAATTTGCATGTTAGAAATCATAAAAGTTGGCTGTCTTTGCAATTTTACTTTCGTTTTTATGATCAACTGGATAGAAAGTTACAGTGTAACATATTACTCATTGGATATTTTCTACACTTTATGAGAAATTATGAAGGTGAAGCCTGGGAATAGAATTCCTAATGATATTGTAATATTGTTGACAAATAAACCATGAATAGGAGGGATTATATATAATGCATGTCATGGAATAATTAGCTCTCTGACTTCATTAGCCAACTGTCATCAGGATCAGTCGGACATCACAGGTCATCAAAGGTCGTGCATGTAAAATCAACATGTAATGCCATATGTGGTGTCAAAATTTACACTTCAATTTTTTCATTTCATAGCTTCTCATAATATTAATTCTCTTTGAACTTTGGTAGTTACTGTAAAAGGTGACGGAAACCCTAGCGTGCAGAGCTGACGGATTCGTCCAGGTGAAAAACTAAATTAGTAGGTAGCCTATCTCACCTGTTATTTACCTGTGACCATATTTGGTGTCAAAGGGTGGCCTACTGATGACTTACGTGAAGAATTTAGAATTATAGAAATTATCGAGTAATTTGCTGTAATTTGACAATTATTCTCTAGGTTTCTCCCACTGTTGTCAATAAAGATGGTAATTTTGATTTTTTTGATGATCTGTAATTTTAAAGTAACATTTTGACAGTGGTGTTTATTCAGATTGAGTTGAGTTTAATCTGCATTTATCATCTTTAATTTAGAATAGACAAATCTGTTTTTAATCTTAGTAAACTTATTACAATTTAGCATAAGTAGACACACATATTTTGTTACTAGTTAAGTGCCCTTCTGATGTGTGTGATCAGGATGACAAAAAACAAGCCATTTGTAAGACAGAGATAAATTTTTTTTAGTTTCTGCTCTAGAATTGAACCATCAGTAACCAGTCAGAATTTATATTAGAGGCATACCTCTCTACATAGTAAGCTCTCTTTTTCTGATTTCTAACTCTACCTTTTTTATTCACACCTCTTTGCTAGTCAATGTGTTGTTGCTAGACATATTTTTTCTATATCTAGTTTTATTCCTATTTAGATTTGATGAATAAGATTTTGTACTGAGAGTGCAAGTAAACAGAAAAAGAGTTAAATCATTGTACAGTACCACACACAGCCTACAATGACTAGTTAAGATCATTGTTATCATAATCTAATATTTGAATTAATCTATATCAAATTGACTATAATTATCCAGGATAAGTCACCTAGGTTTATAGTTACACAATAGATATAACTCATCTCTTCCTATGACACTCAGGTTCACTTCTGCCTCTGGTAATAATTTGATCCTATTGAGAACAAGAAATTTTTCTAATTTTGTGAAATGTTTTGAAATTTGAGAAATAAATAATATTTTCACATAATTAATGATTTATGGATGCATTATTTCTTAAAACATAATTCCTTTTATTGTATCATTGGTCAAAGCCAGATGGTATCAGGTTCCTGACAATTCTAACTCCATATTGGGTCATTAGTTTTATCAGTATATGATGTTCCTGGTGAAAGTTATAATCCAGAAGAGTTCATTGAACACAACAAATATGTTTGACTTTAATTTACTGAAAGTGACTGTTCTAAACAAGGAACATTAGATCACTTTGTTTAAGACCATTATATAGTTATCTTTAGGGACGCATACAAAGCTACAAGATTCATTCACGCATATATTTTTTTATGAAACGTAACTCTGTCTGTTATTTTTTGCTTTATCTTTCTGCTTAATTAGTTACATTCAATTATACCAATATTTATTTTTCAGCATCCAGAAATATAATTTCAAAAAACAATAGTTCACAGAATTAGCGAAGAAAAAAAATACAATTATAGCTACAGAATAAAGTACACCTAGATATGGATGTGAAAAGAACTTACTCAAGACAACACAGAAAAGATATGTTGAGGTAGGATTTTATGGTAAAGCATGATGAAAGATACAAAATGAAAATAAGTGTCTAGTTATCAACTGTATAAGAATGATGCATGTCAAAGAAAACACTAAACCTCTTACTAGACTTTCTTTGCAATAACAGAACATGCTGAGCACATGCCCAATCCATTCCCAACTGAGGTTACAGCAAAGATTGCATGCATACAGGTTCAAATGAGACATGTAATGTTTAAGGCAAGCACTTTAAAGTATAGTCTGAAAAGTTAGATTTAAGAGTATACTCCCAAAAGTTTTACATTACTTAAAAGTATAGAGACAATATTCAATTATATGGTAAATTTGTCTCATAAGTTATTTGTTAAGTGTATAGTCTCTAACGCTATACATTAGAGTAAAGCATGCTCTGAAAAGGGGGAGGGCTGCATTAACATGATCATTGTCTTACCACTCCTCTGAAGATGAATAAGTTTGTATATGAGCTCAATATCTTATGACAGCCATACTACATGAATTCATTCTGATTTGCAGGATACTACATTCATAGATTTGTTTGGGGAAAAGAGATCATCTATGAAATACAAATGTTTTGTTGCTTTGATAAGAACAAATGGTGCTGGAAAATAAGATATCCTCTAAGACGAGAAAATTAATAAATTTACAACATTTAACTCTAAAAGTAGTGACCATATGTTAATATGGTAATTAAAAGTGCATGGGCTTCATCTCAATGTCTAAATGAAATTTACTAATAGTTACTTTACTATTTATAGACTATGGCTTATATATTGGCTGAGAATTTTTTTTCTGTGTGGGTCTGATCAGTTTCAAGTGATGTTTTAACTTTGACTGGTTAAACCAGTGCTTATATGAATGAAACTAAAATCCATTCATCTAAGCCTTGCTTTATTGTTCACAAATTGATTTTTTGAAAAATATGATACTGTTTTTGCTCAAAGTTGAAACTTTATAAAATAGAAATTGATCTTTTCACATAAATAATGATTTGTATAGTAAGGCGTCATTGAAATAGATTAAAGAAAGATAAAGATCTATATTCTCTGTGTTTTGTTTATGATAATGTAATTAATACATCATATTCAGAAATAGTAAACATATCCTTCATTTAAAATGATGACAAATTATGGATTGAATTTCAATTTTAAAAATTGTCCTTGTGGGTAGAAAGTACTTTAATGTTTCAAGTACTAAGTTGGCCGGCTGGAAGAAAAACAGTTTAAAAAAAATTAAATTTCATTTCGTTGGATTCAATGATACATGCTTGTTACATATTCAAAATCATAGGCGGATCCAGGGGGTGGGGGCCTTGGGGGCCTGCCCCCCCCCTTTAGTGGGAAAAATTTGGTTGATTATATAGGGAATCACTGATGCATGACTGGAGTGGGCCCCCCCTTAGGTCAGTCAGAATCCAGAGTGTTACAGGGTTTGTTTGATTAGTCAAGTAAAATGTGAAACTTAATTCCTATTTATGTCACTGGACAGCAAGGTTCAGCATCTAAAGAGTTGCTGAATCTGTTTCAGAAATCAGTATGATGTTCAACCTTATTTCTAAATAGTAATGTTATATGACAAATGCTGAAAAGGAATAGACTTTTATCGACCATCTTGTTGGTGAAGGTCTTCCAGTACCATAGTTGTACATAACCTTCTAACATTTATGCTCCCTACTAGAGCAGATAAATTCCTTAATCTGATTAAATTAGATAATAGTATCTGTTGATCTTTCTGTGATAGTTTGTGTCTTGTTTGATTTCCTGTAATTTTGTGTTATGACATTATAACAGCCTTATTAATGTCTCTGATGATTTAAAACTTCTTTTAACTGACATATTATTTAAGAGCTGTTACAATTATGATCAAAGTAAATAGTGTGAATTCACTGTATCAAGAAATATAATTGTGGAAACTTTATTGCTGCTCCGTTAGTCTGGAACTGGTGACATATCATTTTGCATAGTTAATACTGATTATTCATCCAAATTTATTTAAATATATTTATTGTTGAATATGATATGCTGGTAACTGTTCAACCCTCATTTAAAAAAGTCTTTACAAATTTCATAAAATATTTACTTGTTTTTTATGTACTTGGAATATTATGTATAAATAGTAAATAGTGCATGAACTTTCTTGTGTCCTATTGTTAGTATGAAACAGGTAGAATTTTAAATGGGGTATCCAAACTGAAAAAGAATCCACCATTACTGTATTAGTGTAGTGTAAGTTGTTTACAAATTTAATGCTTGTAATGCTTTAGCTTACGCTTTGTTGAATTGGGAATCCAACTGAACATTTGTATTAACTGCCAGCTTTGATAGTTAACTTGTTTTCTTGATTGGCTTAATAATATGTTATTCAAAGTTTAAACATTTTACAACAAAACTGAGAAGTTGGTATTTTAATGGTAAAAAGCTTGTATCTTTTACTCAAATACACATCTTAAAAATACAACAGAAATACAATCTATCGGCTATTTTAAGGTTTATGACCCCTTCTGTAGCCACATCATCGGCTATTTTAAGGTTTATGACCCCTTCTGTAGCCACATCATCGGCTATTTTAAGGTTTATGACCCCTTCTGTAGCCACATCATCGGCTATTTTAAGGTTTATGACCCCTTCTGTAGCCACATCATCGGCTATTTTAAGGTTTATGACCCCTTCTGTAGCCACATCATCGGCTATTTTAAGGTTTATGACCCCTTCTGTAGCCACATCATCGGCTATTTTAAGGTTTATGACCCCTTCTGTAGCCACATCATCGGCTATTTTAAGGTTTATGACCCCTTCTGTAGCCACATCATCGGCTATTTTAAGGTTTATGACCCCTTCTGTAGCCACATCATCGGCTATTTTAAGGTTTATGACCCCTTCTGTAGCCACATCATCGGCTATTTTAAGGTTTATGACCCCTTCTGTAGCCACATCATCGGCTATTTTAAGGTTTATGACCCCTTCTGTAGCCACATCATCGGCTATTTTAAGGTTTATGACCCCTTCTGTAGCCACATCATCAGCTATTTTAAGGTTTATGACCCCTTCTGTAGCCACATCATCAGCTATTTTAAGGTTTATGACCCCTTCTGTAGCCACATCATCGGCTATTTTAAAGCAAATATCCAAATTGAGTAGAAAAAATATACAAGATTTAATCTGACAAGGTCTTTTATAGTCTGGGCTAGAATAATTATTTTCCTAAAATGGTATCAGTCCTAACAAATAATATGATATAGATATAGGAAGATGTAATATGAGTGCCAATGAGAAAACTCTCCATCCAAGTCACAATTTATAAAAGTAAACCATAATAGATTAAGGTACAGTCTTCAACACAGAGCCTATAGGCTAACATCACAACATAGAAAGACACTATAAAATACCAAACAGATGACAAATGATACACAGAAACATTGTCAAAAGTAAAAAAATGTAATATTGCACACCTTATTTTCAAGGTTAATGCCAATCTCACTTAAAAAGCTGAAAAAAAGTAGGCCTCAGGACTGAGAAAAGAAAACCGGTTAGCATTGTTATCATATTAATGTTTTTTCTTGCATTGGCAGCTGGCTGGGATAATAATGTTAGTATTGTATAATTACTGTCTCTACACCATGTTGATAGCATTTGTGATAACACCCCTTAGCATTTGACAGCATTTTGGAAAAAAAGCTTAAAAGAATTGGAGAGTCTGTAGAAACAGTAATTATACACTACCAATGTGCTCACTTTAGAGATGCTGGAAAATACTCTAGCTATAGCTTGAAATCAGCACTAGTTTGTGAAACTCAAAGAAATAAGAAATTAAAGGAGATGGGGTATGATTGCCAATGATACATCTATACACTAAGTCTGCATGACGTGCATGTAAGCAATATAAAAACTGTTGAGTCTTTGATTGGTAATTATTGTAAACACATATAAATACCTCTATTTAGATTTAGAACCTTTAATGCATCCCTGATGTATTTTAATGGTTATTGTAAAGAAAGAGAAGACATTATAACATGCTTTTTATAAGGATGAAGGGTATATATTTCCTGTATATAAATTTAGGGTATTTATAGAATTCTTAATCTATAATTCCTTTTACCAGATAAAGTCATATCATGAAAAACATTTTGGTTTTATAGTCTTAAAATAAATAGACTTAAGAAATAATTCTATACTGCCATGCTCTATGCTCATTTTAACATGGGTGGGCATTATATTTGTTAAAATCTTAATACCGAGCGTTAGCGAGGTATTAAATGTTTACAAATATAATGCCTACCCATGTTAAAATGAGCATAGAGCATGGCAGGATAGAATTATTTCGATTCTAATAGGAATATTTGAACTTTTTCACTTCGAAACTGACCTATAGTAGACGCTCAGAATGTCGCCATTTTAATTTCATGACCCAAAAACGTTATATAAAATTAGTAGTTTATCAACAAAAAAAGAACAGAAACATTTAAACTTACTTTTAGAATGTTTTCATTTAATTTCCTTAGTAGCGAGCAACACCAACAAAAATGTCCATTTTGATTTCTGGCGTTGTTCAAAATTCATCTGACGTTGCAATTTCAATTGTGACGTCAATCACGTACAGTCCATGTTCTATTTGAATTAGAACATGGCTTTGTACCCAAAGCTTAAGAAGACTGTCATATTAGAATTGGTATTGGAGATTTATATCATATGTTTCCAAATTATTCTGGTTATCAAATTTAGAAATGACACAATAATGTTAAGCAATGTGATGTGACACAACACTACACTGTGAAGGAGAGCTGTGGTGTAGTGGTTAGATTATCGTGACACAACACTACACTGTGAAGGAGAGCTGTGGTGTAGTGGTTAGATTATCGTGACACAACACTACACTGTGAAGGAGAGCTGTGGTGTAGTGGTTAGATTATCGAACACTTATATTAATCCCATTTTACTTTGCTGGTGTGAGTGCCTTGTAGCGGCATTAACCTGCACTTTTTCGAAACCTAAAAGGGTGTCTACCACATTTGAATTTCTAATTTTATCTCTCAAGAAAACATTCAAATCATCAGAACAAATAGTGTCACATTATTTTTAGCAAATAGATATCCTAGATATTATTAGTCTTTCAAGGTGAAATGAATCATTTTTTTCTGGGCTCAATAATTTAAAATCTTTATTTTGTGACACAAATGTTAGTTGATGTTGGTCAATTTTATAGATATACTCAGACAAACATTAAATATTCTGCATTTATATGGTGGTCAATTAAACTGAACTAGCTTGAATTCAAACCAAAAAACATTTCTTGCGTATTATCATTTCCCCATTCTCACTTACAACCAAGGCCAAAAAATATGAATACCGAAGGAAATTCATGGTTCATGCGCTCCTTGAACAAAGAACTGTTATGGAGATTCACTTGTTTAAAGGTTCAGTGGTATCTATTCAGATAGTTAGAGGTTATTTAAATGTCTTATATTGAAATATGATATGTTTTAGTGATCTCTATACAGAATCCTATTTCTCTACAGTATGGAAGACTACACCTTGGGACACAGAAGTAGACATTTATGTCAACAATTTTCTTTCATTAGGACTGAGAGAAGAGAGTTTGAACGAAGATGAATTATGATATAAATTTTGGTAATATGTCAGATTTTTATAATCCATGGTGATCTGTCTGATATGACCTGTCATAATTTGTTGTTTTTTCACGGATTATGGGTTTTGTTGAATAGAGAGTTTTGAATATCTTATTACTTATTTGTCTATCACTCAAGTATAAAATGATGCAGCAAAATCATATTTGATATAGCTTAGAAACTTAAGTATAAATGATGCAGCAAAAATTATATTAAATATTGCTTACATACTTGTTAGTATTAATAATTTGAGATATTTTAGTTGTATAGAGAAACTCAAAACTTAAACTTTTGTCTGTAAAATTTATAGATAAAAATGTTTCTATTGTAATGGTTGAATTAGGGGCAAAGTTATAACAACTAGTATGTTCCCTTATCACGAATGACAATAATGCTTTAATAATCTTTACATGATGTCGGAGAACAAAGTCTTTCTAGTTTTTCTTTAGAAAAGTTTTCCTTGTGTGTGGATGATCTAGGAACTACCCCTGTAAGCATCCTGTTGCAGTCTTAATTAAACGTATTTCACATTGTAATGCACTTTTATACCAGTTGGTCAATGAAAAAGTAAAGATGAACTTTAAGACTAAACATACTTACTCTGAGCTGACCATACTATGTTCTTCCTCCAGAGTGCTGTTTGTTAAGCAGACAAGCATCCAATACAAGTTTGAAGTCATTGATTGCTTTGACCTTGTGGATCTTCCCAAGTACCTTCCTTACTTAATGAATAGTGCTTCATATGTTCAATATTTACACTATTATTTTTGAGCTTATACAATGATTCACAGGGACAGATCTAGAATTTTTAAAAGGGGATAACTTCCAAAAATGATATATATACTGCTGAGCAGAGCAAGTGAAAAAAAATGGATGATTTCCTGCCATAAAATGATATGAAAATGCTAATTTTTTTCTAATCAAAAAGAGGTATTTGCACTCTTTGACCCCCTGAATCTGCCACTACTTCATGTAAAATTTCAGTAGGGCTTCTAATTAATGTATTGCTTATGCTAACATAGACTTTGAAATTAATTTTAAAGAAACATTTGTCTTATATTTTAAATGTGAGAATTTCTTGTGTGTTTTTACTAGTGTATTTGTATGTCTTGTATATATGTTTGTTTAAAATGTGTGTTTTACTTCGGTGTTTTTATTTCTTATATGTGGTACTTGCCCATTACAAAAGGTCTTACGAAGTTATGCTTGTATGATAAAATGTGTATTGACTCTAAAAGCTATTGTTTTGTTTTAACAAGGACTCTCATGGTAGCGTTATGGGTAAAGAGTACTTCTTAAAAACAACAATGAAAATGTATTTCTTAAAATGTTGAACATTTAGGTCAGATTTTGAAGGAAATTTATAATTTTACTCATGGAAGCTCGTTTTCCTTGATAGGTAAGCTCCTATATGATCAGTTTACTTTGTTCTAGGTGTTTTATTTAACTTTACTTGTTTCTATAATTTCTCATATGTAAACTTGTGTAAATACTCTTCCTATCAGAACCATATTGAATCACTTTGTAAGTTATACAGTTACTTCATTACTAACCGATCCAGCCATTTTCAGAAGGGTGAGTTCCCAACCCAGAATAAAGTGGGGTTCCAACCATATGTCCCAATTCAAATGCATTGATCTTCCACAAAAAAGGGGTGTTAAACCCCCTAACACCTCCCCCTTCCTCAGGATCCACCACTTAGAATAATATACTTGCACAGAGCCATCACATATCCTTCTCCACGACTTTTTTCTTTGAGACCCCCTTAGTGTAAGTCATAATCCACTTATAAGTTTGTACCTGCCAATTAGTGTTAATATATTGATTCACCTTGTCAGAGGTTGTTTGTTTAGATCCTCGAGTAGCTTGACCTTTTCCAATTGTCCAGATTGAATTACTAACAGAAGTATTGGTGAATAATGTCAGGTTATTTATGTGCCAATGTTCTATATTTGTATATTTTTCCTGATTGATGTTTTAAGTTTTTAAACTATATTTGAAAACTAATGATTCAAACAGTCTCATAATTTCCTTAGCTTTTGTGGAACAGCATATTACTGAATGAAAATGCTTCATCATTTGTTTATATTAGTAAACAAAAATCTTCTTTAGAAGAACTTAGTAAATTAAAGCCAACTATAGTCTTCTAGTCTCTTGACACTAGAGTTAATTTTTCTACTGATCAGTTGAAAACAGGAAAAGTTCAGATACAATATTTTCATTCTGAATGACTTTTGTTACAAGATTCTTATAATTGAAATATGATTTGAACTGTAAAATGAAGGAGTAGGGGCATTAAGGCCTGGTTTTGGCCCAAGAAAATAAAATGTTTGACAAGTTTTTATACGCCCGTCGTCTTTTAGACGGGGCGTATTATGGTATACCGTTGTCCGTCCGTCCGTCCGTCCGTCGTCCACACTTCGGACAATAACTCAAAAACACTTTCACCAATTTCCATGAAACTTAAGTGAATTGTTTATATCTATTGACGTAAGCTCCCTTTCGTTTTTTTTTAATTTCAGATTGTTTTGGATTTATGGGGCTTTATTCATAAAAAAAGGGGGGATTTTCAAAACTTCGGACAATAACTCAAAAAGGCTTTCACCAATGTCCATGAAACTTTGGTGAATTTTTTATATCTATTGATGTAAGCTCCCTTTCAATTTTTATAAATTTCAGATTTTAAGTTTTGGATTTATGGGGCTTTATTCATAAAAAAAGGGGGATTTTCAACACTTCGGACAATAACTCAAAAAGGCTTTCACCAATGTCCATGAAACTTTGGTGAATTGTTTATATCTATTGATGTAAGCTCCCTTTTAATTTTTATAAATTTCAGATTTTAAGTTTTGGATTTATGGGGCTTTATTCATAAAAAAAAGGGTGATTTTCAACACTTCGGACAATAACTCAAAAAGGCTTTCACCAATGTCCATGAAACTTTGGTGAATTGTTTATATCTATTGATGTAAGCTCCCTTTTAATTTTTATAAATTTCAGATTTTAAGTTTTGGATTTATGGGGCTTTATTCATAAAAAAAGGGGATTTTCAACACTTTGGACATTAACTCAAAAAGGCTTTCACCAATGTCCATGAAACTTTGGTGAATTGTTTATATCTATTGATGTAAGCTCCCTTTCAATTTTTATAAATTTCAGATTTTACATTTCCGTGTTATGAATTTTTATGCTTAAAAAAGGGGGGATTTTCGAATTTTGGACAATAACTAACACTTTCACAAAATTTTATGCAACTTTGATAAATTGTTTATATCTATTGATATAAGCTCCCTTTTCATTTTTATAAATTTTAGATTTTACGTTTTCTTAAGTAATGAATTTTTATACCTAAAAAAGGGGGATTTTATGAAACTTTGGTGAATATATTAATGTAACATCTCTTTTGATTTGTATATATATTTCTAGTTGATCATATAAATTCATTTAAAGCATAAAAGACAAGTTAAAAGAGCAACGGGCGTATCATGCGCTAAAGCGCAGCCCTTTATTCCAATTGGCACATAATCTTTAAAAATGCATAGGGTCAAGAAATATCAATGAAAAACATTAAGATTCTTATGTGATGACGTCACAATTACGTCATAATATGTACTGTTTTCACAAAAACGATGAAAATTCAGAATTTATGCAGTTTTCTATCTTTATTTCTGTTGTGGAAACATCGTGCGCAGCCAAGAAACAACAAAATAATTTACCTGAAGCTTTATTATTACTATTGACAAAATCTCACGAAATATAAAGTTGTTTCTTGGGTGCGCACATACTTTTCCAATCGAAAATATACTTAAAAATTTGATGAAAAACAAGGAAAAACACAAAATTGTACAAAATATGCAAATTAAGGCATGATTTGTTGCCATGGTAACTTGTTCAATGTCCAAAATTATTTAGTTTTTCTAAATACCTTCTACCTGAGATACTTTTCAGTAATTTAAAAATATGTATGATAACTTTTAAATTTGCAGTAATTTTTGGGCCAAATTAGGGCCTTATTGCCCCTACTCCTTTATAAATATATTACAATGCATATTGATCTGTATTATGTGTAATTGCATTTTTTTTCCTTCAGATATGACCAGGGAAAGCTTATTGATCAGCGAAAGAATATTTTCAGTAAATTTGGTAATTTTGTTTCTTTAGCAACAGTTGCTTCTCATTGTACTTACTCATAACAATCAGTTCACATAGATTTTTTTGAGGTTTTGGAACACTCAGATTCCCGATAACAAATCTTGGACTTTAGATACTATTAATTGAGCTAGCAGCATTAGAATATGACTTGATTTCTAAATGATATTTTTTTTAAATGTTTTATTGTTATACATTGTAATTTCAACTAGTCAGGAAATGTTGCTAATTTTATATTTTGATCAGTTTTCAAATCAGCAATTTTCATATTTTCATCATTGAAACTGATTATGAGTGAATTATAATGATAGATGATTGTGATGGTAGTCACTAGAGTCTGGTCTGTATATAACATCTGCTATAAATCTGCTTAGCATGGCTTAGACCATATCAGTATAGTGCTTATTGTCAATTCTTTTGTCTTTTTAAAACACTTCCTCTTTTAAGGACAAGGGAACCAATAATTTTGCCTCAAAATGAGCAAATTAATCTGTATCGATCAATAGGCCACACAACAAAGCTTCTTCTCTGCCTACCAGTAAATACTCAATTTATAACTACTTGAAGCCAAGACAACACTTTGAGGTTGAATACACCATGAAGTACCAGATACAGCAACCAAGTAGAAGATGTGTAGCCATGAAGAAGAATTGAAAGCCATTATTAAGCACAGCACTGCTTTTTCTTACAGGGTTTGTAACTATACATCAAGAGGGGAAAAGTGTTAGTCCTTGTCAAATCCCTTATCCTCATTGGTGAATAAGCACCATTTTGTTATAGTAATTTTATTGTTCTTTTTTTATCCACTCTTTATATCAGGTTTGCTTTGATGGTAGCTTCACATTGTTATTTCTCAACTTTAGCACACTATTCTTACCTCGTTTTAACCTCATATATACATGTAAGCGCTGCACACTATTCTTACCTCGTTTTAACCTCATATATACATGTAAGCGCTGCACACTATTCTTACCTCGTTTTAACCTCATATATACATGTAAGCACTGCACACTATTCTAACCTCGTTTTAACCTCATATATACATGTAAGCGCTGCACACTATTCTAACCTCGTTTTAACCTCATATATACATGTAAGCGCTGCACACTATTCTTACCTCGTTTTAACCTCATATATACATGTAAGCGCTGCACACTATTTAACCTTGTTTTAACCTCATATATACATGAAAGCGCTGCACACTATTCTTACCTCGTTTTAACCTCATATATACATGTAAGCGCTGCATACTATTCTTACCTCGTTTTAACCTCATATATACATGTAAGCACTGCACACTATTCTTACCTCGTTTTAACCTCATATATACATGTAAGCGCTGCACACTATTCTTACCTCGTTTTAACCTCATATATACATGTAAGCGCTGCACACTATTCTAACCTCTTTTTAACCTCATATATACATGTAAGCGCTGCACACTATTCTTACCTCGTTTTAACCTCATATATACATGTAAGCGCTGCACACTATTTAACCTGGTTTTAACCTCATATATACATGAAAGCGCTGCACACTATTCTTACCTCGTTTTAACCTCATATATACATGTAAGCGCTGCATACTATTCTTACCTCGTTTTAACCTCATATATACATGTAAGCGCTGCACACTATTCTTACCTCGTTTTAACCTCATATATACATGTAAGCGCTGCATACTATTCTTACCTCGTTTTAACCTCATATATACATGTAAGCGCTGCACACTATTCTTACCTCGTTTTAACCTCATATATACATGTAAGCGCTGCACACTATTCTTACCTCGTTTTAACCTCATATATACATGTAAGCGCTGCACACTATTCTAACCTCTTTTTAACCTCATATATACATGTAAGCGCTGCACACTATTCTTACCTCGTTTTAACCTCATATATACATGTAAGCGCTGCACACTATTCTTACCTCGTTTTAAGCTCATATATACATGTAAGCGCTGCACACTATTCTAACCTCGTTTTAACCTCATATATACATGTAAGCGCTGCACACTATTCCTACCTCGTTTTAACCTCATATATACATGTAAGCGCTGCACACTATTCCTACCTCGTTTTAACCTCATATATACATGTAAGCGCTGCACACTATTCTTACCTCGTTTTAACCTCATATATACATGTAAGCGCTGCACACTATTCTTACCTTGTTTTAACCTCATATATACATGTAAGCGCTGCACACTATTCTAACCTCTTATTAACCTCATATATACATGTAAGCGCTGCACACTATTCTTACATCATTTCTCTTTGCTTGAATGATTGCTTCATCTGAGTGTGTTCTCTTTATAACCTGAAAAAAACCTTATTTGAATATATATGTTTTCTCTATGTTATTCATTTGGTATTTAACATACTTAATATTCATTCTTGCTCTCAGATACTTAATTTCATAAATTTTTTGGGTGAAGGTATCAGATATTAGTCTTAAACAGAAAATAAATGTTCACAAAGCTTTTTACAGAATTTTTCAAATTTGCAAAATCAATGATATGACTTTTTTTATCCATGCAAATTGGAAACAAGGAAAATACATGCATGTACAGAAGAAGGAAGAATTATCCAAATATGATAACTACTTTAGATTTGTTTATATAAATTTTCTTGGTTCAGAAAAAATTCTACCAGTGTTCTTTATTCTGTTGTTAAAAATAAAATAAATCTTGTCTATAAAATTTTCAGCTTATTTTGGCTTTATAATTTACAGTACTTTTATTATATGACTAAAGACTGTTTCTGTTCACAGTGTTGACACAAGCAATTTGTACAAAGGATTATGGGAAGACGAAAAAAATATTATTATCTAGCAGTGATGTCTGTATTGTTTGTTTTCACAATGTGTACACTGCATAACCAGCTACAACTATACAAGAACTCTGTAGAAATCCAAAATGAGGCTGGTTACTTTGAAGACAAACTTAATGTTCAATCAGATTCTAGACATTTGCAGATAAATTCAGTTTTGGATAAAGATAACATTTTTAACTATAAAGGGAATGGATCTTCTTGCTTTCTAAGTCCAGAAACTAAGGAGCTTAAGTTTCAAACAGTAGCAGAAGATATATTTTATGTTTATTCAGCCTACTTGGATAGAAGAGTAGCTGACCATTACATAAGGATTATGTCATTATTAAATAAAGACTTTAACAAAAGTTTAGATATTGTCTGCTATTTAAGGGGAGATAATAATGAATATTATCTGGTTTCTGCCACTAAATATGTATTAGCTGAAAATCATAATAAACAATATGGCGGATGGGTGATGTCCTGCCCTATACCCGACGATTTCAATCCGTGTCAGGTGACTGTTAGTGCAAAGGTCAAAGCAGAAAACTATACTAAATCATTTCAGATAAATAACATAACAATGAATTTAATTGATATAAATCCTGCTAATGCTAGATTTGACTATACTGTATGCGTTCCTCCTTTATACGGAGATTTCCTTCCTCATAAGCTGATAGAATTCATGGAATTTACTAAATATTTTGGTGCCGAAAAGTTTATAATTTACCATCATGACATTCAAAACAAAAAAAGTAGAAAAGTTTTTGAATATTATTCAAACCAAATAACTGCTATTCAATGGAAATTACCTGGAGAAATAGATCTAAAATTGATAAAGAATCATGGTCAGCCTCTAGCTCACATGGATTGTCTCTATCGTGCCATGAGTATAACTGATAAGTTAGTAATCCAAGATATCGATGAATTAATCGTTCCCCATGACAAGAACTTATTTTGGAAAGAAACACTTTCACCTTTATTTAACAAAACTGTGATAGGAATCAGGATACAGAGTGCATTTTTCTACAATTGCACGTCAAAAGGTGATGTTGTTGCACTGGGTTGCACAACTAGATCCCAAATGTACAGCCGTTCACGAACAAAAGTGATAGTCAATCCATCTGCTGTGTTTGAAGTTGGAATTCATCATGTGAGCAAGCCTTTAGTGGAAAAATACAGAGTTATTGTTCCTGATCCATGGATAGTTTTACTTCATCACTATCGAAGATGTTTAAATACCTTTGGAATGAATTGTAATAATTGGGTAAAGGATGAAACCATGATACGAAAATATAGTGCTGTGAAAAATAGAATATTACAAGTTAAACACAAAATTTAATTAAATGTTTCAATCCTATAGTTTTATTCAGAAAATATATCATATGTTTTTTACTTTATATTCTCTAAGTAGATTTGTCTTCTATTATTACATTTAGAATAAATTTCAGAGATAACATCTACATTATAATAAGTCAGCATGACTCAAATTGTCATTGAACTCCTTGTAGGAGTTATTGCCCTTGAGTTACAAATTTTAACAAGTTTTGTGTGTTTTTGATTATTTACTTGGACACAGTAATAGAGAGAAACTGGTAGCAGCAAAAATGATCAGCAAGATCAAATTTACAAACAAATCAGCTCATACTGTCAATTGACCTCCTTATATGAGTTATTGCCCTTTGATGATGATTTTTACCCCTATTTTGCCCTTTTGCCTAATATTTTGTACAAAATTATTAGAGATGGAAATAGTTAACAGCAAACATTATCAGCAAAATAAGATGTACAAATAATAAAAAATCAGAAATAGCCTTTAAAGTAATGATTTTTTTTATTTGCTTTTTTGAAATACTATTTTACGTGCAGGCAGATAGAAACTGTAAGCATTAAAACTGATCATTTAGATACAATCTACAAATCTGTCAATATTTAAAAAATCGTCAATTGACTCCTTGTAGGAGTTATTGTCCTTAACTGAAAGTAAAAATGATCATCTAGATAAGAAAATAAAACGGTGAAAATGAATATAAAAATGGTATAATTTACTAGATGAGTAATTCAGAATTGTAGGAGGCTCTAGCTTAATGGTGTGTTTACCTTTATCATATTTTTTTAACACCAACTATCAGTAGGACTTTTTCCTCATTTATATTCTTTGCTTTCAGTCAGAATTAGGATAGGATACAGTTATGGGAATGAAAGATGTGGGTCGTATCATAATTAAGAGATTCACAACCCAACAACACAAATATATAAGACACAAAAAGAACAACATATGGTTTTGAACTTTAGACTGGTGTCTGACATAAAGTGTCAAGCTGTAAACTGTCCCAATTCTGTGAAAATGATTCAGTTTTTTTCAAATTTTATTTTTACAGGTATTGATTTTTGTGATCTTTTGTATCAAATGAAATGTGTTTCTAAATAGCCCAAATCAGAAGTAACGTCAATGTGTAAGAAGTTGTAGTAGTTCATTGAAGTTTAAAAGATTTGATGTTCAGTGCCACAGTTTCTTTAAGAACATGAAGCACCATCAAATTCAAAAGATTAAATGATCAATGTCACACAGACTCTTTATAAATACCCTCGACAATCCTAGACCTCAGTTTAGACCTGTAGTCTTTTTATATCTTTAAAATATTCAAGTGATTTTGAAGTGTTTTTCTTAAATCCTTTGATTGATTTTAAATTTAAAACACAAGTTTGTACAACAAATGACACTGTTTGTACACCCGGGTACTTCAGCTCTATATAGTTTATAATTGACATGACAGTATTGAACTATACTTTTATGACGGTTCTTAAAGTTTGTTTGTAAAACAGTTGTTTGAATTGAGAGGCAAACATTGATATCAAAACCTATATATTTTTTCCGTTGGTGGTTGGTTTCGTGTCCTGTTTTAAGCCTTTAGTATTGTGAATCATGTCCATCAGAAGTAATTTAATGTCTGTTAAAATTATTTTATATAGGAAGTTCCTTATGATGATAAGACTTGCAGATTTTATTTTTTAGTTGTATATATTTGGTGAAATTCCAAGTTCAGGAATCTCAAAAGTGGTTATAAATATTTCTTAATTGTGTCACATGATTTAAATTGTTAGATGTGAATTTAGATGTGGTATGATTGTCAATAAAACAACTCTTCACAAGAGATCCAAATGACTAAGAAATTAACGACTATAGGTCAATGTACAGCCTTCAACAATGATCAAAGCCCATGCCCCATAGACGGGTCATTTATCAATTACTAGATGTCTTTGATAATGAAAAAAATTGTTACTTTTATAGCACCTTGGCATATTGTCCTATTAAACTCCACATCTATTTTCACTAGTCTAATAGTAATATGGAACCTAAACATTGATTTTTGTCACTGTACAAAATGTTCAGTGTTTTTTTGCCCCATTGATGGGCATTATATTTTCTGGTCTTTGCATCCGTTTGTTTGTCCGTCTGTCCCGCTTCAGGTTAAAGTTTTTGGTTAAGGTAGTTTTTGATGAAGTCAAGTTGATTGAAACTTATTACACATGGTCCCTATGCCAGGATCTTTCTAATTTCAATGCCAAATAAGAGTTGTTACTCCATTTTCACAGTCCACTGAACATAGAAAATGATAATGCGGATGGGGCATCCATGTACTGGTGACACATTCTCTCTTTTTTTTTTAAATTAGTTCTTATGATATAGACCTTTGAGGCATCCTCACCCACATAAAAATCTCAACACCAAGGCAAAAAGGCCAGTTGAATTGAGACCATGAAGACAAGTGAGCAAGTTAAATTGAGACCACCAAGACAAGTGAGCAAGTTAAACTGAGACAACCAAGGCAAGTGAGAATGTTACATTGACAATGAGACTATAATCGAGGCTAGTGAGCAAGTTAAATTGAGACCACCAAGGCAAGTGAGCAAGTTCCGTTGACAATGAGATTATAATCAAGGCAAGTGAGAAAGTTAAATTTAGACCACCAAGGTAAGCGAGCAAGTTAAATTGAGACCACCAAGGCAAGTGAGCAAGCTAAATTGACAATGAGACTATAATCAAGGCAAGAATATGAATAAGAATAAGAATTTTATTTGTATAAAATCCAAAATAGGATTGTTACTAAAATACAAAACAAAAACAAAAACAAAAACAAACAGACAGACAACAAACATGAAGGCAAGTGAGCAAGTTGAATTGAGACCACCAAGGCAAGCGAGCAAGTTAAATTGAGACCACCAAGGCAAATGAGCAAGTTGAATTGAGAATGAGACTATAATCAAGGCAAGAATAAGAATAAGAATAAGAATTTTATTTGTATAAAATCCAAAATAGGATTGTTACTAAAATACAAAACAAAAACAAACAGACAGACTACAAACATGAAGGCAAGTGGGCAAGTTGAATTGAGACCACCAAGGCAAGTGAGCAAGTTAAATTGAGACCACCAAGGCAAATGAGCAAGTTGAATTGAGACCACCAAGACAAATGAGCAAGTTAAATTGAGACCACCAAGGCAAGTGAGCAAGTTGAATTGAGACCACCAAGGCAAGTGGGCAAGTTAAATTGAGACCACCAAGGCAAATGAGCAAGTTAAATTGAGACCACCCAAGACAAGTGAGCAAGTTAAATTGAGACCAACAATGCAAGTGAGCAAGTTAAATTGAGACCACCAAGTCAAGTGAGCAAGTTAAACTTCAGACCACCAAGGCCAGCGAGCAAGTGACCACCAAGTCTTCACAATTATCTTTTGCAGCTACATGTTCAACACTTATCAGTTAGAAAAGGAGTAGGTTCACTAATTTTGGAAATCGGCCTCATTTTTTCATAAAAAATAAACAGCCTTTAAAAACAAAAACTGAGTGGTATTTTATTAGGACCCATCCCACCTTTTCGTCAAATGGTAGTCTTAATTAACTGTCTTGCGTGTGTTTTGTGTAGATTTCAGCGGCCTATAGCAGAAATTCTTAACGGCCCAAAGAAATTGTTTGAAGCCTGGACCGTAGGGTCTGTTGCAGGGTGTGAAGACTGTGAACATGCTTCATCAAGACCATCAATACATAGTACCTAATACTCTGATTTAAGATGCCTATCATTTCATGTTGAGTGGGCAACTTTCTATTTCCTTTGTGTAAATATAAGTGAAAGTCTTTGGTCTGGAAATTCTCATTTTGTTATCTTTGTATCAAGACAGACATGTGACAGATAAAAACATCATTGGTTATGCAAACAGGATATATAAAACTTTAAAAACTGTTGAAATGAATTTAATTCCTTTATTTTGATGCATAGAATGGGTGAATCTAACAGCCTTTTAATGCACTTTTCAATTATTTTTAAAATTAGCATATGCACACCATTTTACTTAAATTTTAAAGAATTGAATGCTGTCTGATGTACTTAGATATGTAGATGGGTTAAGCACTGCCGGTCACCTTAAACTTCAGGTAGCTCCCGAATCAGCCATGAACGAGCCACGATTTCTTTGATGTGTCAGTAATTCACACCTTAATTTTCACTGTAATCACCTGATACTTATCATTAAAACCTGAGATTAAAACATAAAGTGCATCATATTTTATTACAATAACACATAAATATGGACAGAAATTGCAGCTTTTTTAACAGTTTTCATGATGTTACTAGATAGAGATTGTAAGGATGAGAGAGTTTATATTTTTTGGAGAGTTATATTTGGAAGAAAGTTGTTTGTGTGGATCACTTCATGATTAAATTTATAAAAAAATATGATTTCATTTGTTTTTGAAGGCTGAATTTGATACTCAGTTATGGTTTGTTAATTATAATAAATGTCAATGCCACTTTTAATACACAAAAAAATAGAAAAGAGAAAGTAGAAACCATCACTGGCTTCAGTCAGAGGAGATCCCACACCATAGGCAAAACAAAAAAGACTTAATACATAAGTTAGAAATCATAGGTTAAGACTATAGGAAAACACCATAGGCAAAACAAAATAGTCTAAAGACAAACAACATTCAACACTGAAACATAAAGATTATGCAACATGATTCCACCAAAAAAGGGTGGCGAGGGGGTAACTCTGGTGCTCAGGAAGGGTAAGCATAGTAAGCATTGTTCACGATAAATTAATAATGTCCATGAATTCTTCAATTAAAAGCATGCAATAGTTTCTGAATTTACAGTAACCAAGATATCAGATATCATCATACATGCACTTAATTGTGTTCCTTTGTGACAAAGATATTCAATACAACTAGAGAATAATGTCGGTCACTGTATCTGTCTTAAAGGAATATGTCTGTCCTTCTAAAAATGAGGTCAATATACACTTCTTTGACCTATATTCAGCTCAGTTCACAAATGCTTTTAATTACGTTTTTCAAATTTTAAACTTGTCATGAGGAAGCATCTAAAGAATTTTTCTATCCTGAATAAAAGCAGGTCACTGTGACCTTGAAATATACAATTGAAAAAAGATAGTTTTGAAGTGTCAATCTAACAATACTTAGAATTGAATCATTATTGGTTAGCAGACAATATATATGTTTTAATCATCATTAAAGTTATTTAAAAGTTTTCACACTGAGTACCTATGCAGCAGTCACATTTGTTATCAGTGATATATAAACACCAGACATTCTGTCAGTTTCAACTTTGATAACTTTATTTTTTGCTTTGATAATTTCCTCTTCAAATTTTGGCTACTGATAATATTTTTTGGAATTATCCATCAATTTGATTGCAATTCCAGAAGTAGAAGATAAGAATTTTTGAAGTCTATGATGAGTCTATTAAAAGTTGATGTTTTCTTAGCACCTGTGTCTGTTTAGGATGTGAGAAATCTCTGTAATTGTGGGAAATCCTAAATTTCAAGCAGGTAATTAATTGTTTTTATTGTTAATTAGGTATTTACACGAGTATTATTACATTTGTAATATTTGAAGCAGATGAATTTAATTTATTTCTTTATTTCTTTCCTATTTAATTTATTGTTTTTGTTATTATATTGTTGGCATTTGTTTAAGAAAAATGGTTTATTTTTTTTTATTGTAATGAAACTCTTAAAATTGTATAACAGTAAAATATGTCTGTATGTTTTAATACATGTGAAAAATGACAACTTTTACAGAAATTAATGTAGTGACTCATGAATGAATTTATTGTCACTCAATAAGATTCATTCTCTCAAATGATAAATAAATACTTCATTGATATTAGACTATTGTCAATATTATAAATAGGTGTAATCTACATCATGTAGATATTTATTATTTACCAGATTCATTAACAGGTATTTATACCTGCTCTTTATGTAATTAACATCTATTGAGGTAATAGATCAAAGGGAATCTGGACAATGGTCACTATTACAACCACAATGGTCAATATTACAACTACAATTCTTGTCTTTTACTGAAATTGATTGGATTTTTTCTTCTATTGTTATAAGATCAATTCAGATATTGATATTAGAGAAATTAGCATTTAAACTGACCATGTAGAAGGTGAAATGTGAAAAAAAGAATTACATCAATTTCTATAGTGTTATATAGATGTAGTATTTTCATACCTAAAGTTTTATAAATTTCTCATGCTATTTCAATAAGTAGGAATAATGTGAAAAAAATCTGATCTCAGCATGGTTCCATACTTTTGGTATTACTAACACCTTTACTATAGTAGTTTAATATTGATTACTCACATTTTATATCTAGTAAGGTCTCATAGGCCAACAGGAGGCACTTAATTTTTCTAAGGACGTATAGCAGTGCATTATTCTTATATTTATAATTATGAATAGAGAATCTGTGCTCCTTGATGATTTCAAAACTAACAAATTTAACTTTTCACCTGAAATTGAGAAACACTATTAATCACTTAAATATTACTATAAATAGATTTGGGATGTAAGTCAATAAGACAGCAATCTAACAATATAACTAATCCACCAATAACATCTTTAGACTAAGGTCTGGTCTAAAAGTTAACAACGGATACATGTAAACATCTAGGTGGTTTGTAAGGTTAGCTGATCAAAAAATAAAGTTATGTCCAGAGCAGAGGTTTTACAGTGAAACACATGACTTCCATGGAGCAAGTGGTTCAAAACCTAAAGCAGCAAAAATGATCAGCATGACAAAATGTATTCACCCTGAAAATCAAAGGAAAATCTGACAACTCATTTCAGAGTTATTGCCCATGAAATATTGATTTTATACCAATATTTAGCAGTTGTTGGTTGTCATAGTAAAAACTATAGGAGCTAGGTCTTAAGTGTAAATTGTAAAAATGATGGACAACACAAAGACTAACTACAATGTATAGTATGTGCATAGTTTAGTCCTAGAATATGCTAACTGATTATTTTTTCAACAGGTAAGAGATACAGGCACAGATCTGCGTCTTGTTTGTATGCTGTATATTTTTTTATAGCTATTTTCATTTGATATCACAGAACTTCAGATTAGTTCCTTGTGTATCTATTTTTATCAGAGTAGGCAATCCTAATGCTTCAGTTATATTAATTTACTATCAAGTAGATAATATTAAAACAGAATTACATTTTGATGATATGAAAACTATTTGTAGATTTTAAAAAGAGATGTTTTCTGTGATTTCTGATTTAAACTCAAATTTTTCAAGATTAAATAAACATCATTTGCTAACATCTTAGATATTTTATAGAGCAGAAACTTGAAGTAGGTACTGTAAATTCAGAAATTATTGCATGCATTTATTTATTGCAATTTATGAAGAATGGGTAAAATTGTAACTTAATTAAGTTGATTTTAAGAAATCTGCATACATATATATGTCTCAGTTATCAGAATACGAGATCTTATTTTTGCAATACTCAGCCAGTCACATTATTTGCGTCAATATAACCTTGCTATAATTTCTGAATTTAAAATGTTTTTATTAGCACACCATTAGGCGTTTGACCAATACAGTGGACCATGGAAGTACTATATTTCATTTTACTTCCATGAACAGACCAATATGAAATTGTAGAAGTTCTTTATAGCCATGGTTCTTTGTCTGGACTTTTTGAGGTATGTCATATTAGACATTTTGTTCTAGTATCTACTCATTTGAAGGATTGGTCATTTATATTTATGTTTTATTTGTTTGTAAACTTTTAAAATTGATTGTTTCAACCATGAGTCAATACTGATATAGGAAAAGCTGTTACAGTTTAAACGGCTTCTCTTTTATCCTTTTAAGTTTATACTTTACATTAGAAACTTTATTATTGACTTGGACAAACAAAATCAAACATATAACAGACCAAGAATAAACATTATTTTATAGCTTCCTGTCAATTTCAGAATCATATAAATGCTTAAGATATGTGTCATATTTGGTTATGTCCAGTGTGATTTTGTTCCACAGATTTTTCTTTGCATTTTGCAGACTTGCTCAATGTTCATTAAAATCATTTTTTTTACCATTTGGAAAGTAAAGTCTATTCAATTAATTTACCCAATGTTATCAATTCACTTATCATTGGGCAAGTTTAAATTTGACCAAAAGGTCAGATTTAGAAAGGTTAGAACTGACTAAAATAAAATTGGCGCAGATTTGTCTCGAATGGAAATTTGAATGAATGTCTTCACGAAAAATTGGAAATGTAAATGGATGAGGTTTTTTCCTTTGAATCAGATCTTGGCATGATACATTCATGGTTTGATTAATTCAATGAAAAGTTCATATGCCAGTTTATATAACAGAATCTTTTATACTGATGTCTCAAGAAAATATCTATTGAGTGTACAAATAACTAGTTATTTTAGGCTTAGATTATTAAGATGATTATTATAATGTAATATATATCTTTATTTCCTCCAATTCTTAACTAATTCAATTTTATTTAATTGGGGGTGATTCAAAGGACTGAACAGTTTTATTGCTGTTCTTCATACAATTTCTGAAGTTTTCATGTATTATGAGGGCTTGATGTGATCTTAAATAAAACTTTAATAATGCCAGAATATTTTTTAAGTGCAACTCAGATTTTATGTTTGTATTCAAGAAGAAATATTTTATTTGCCCAGAATGGTATAACATCTCATATTTCTTCAGGTTTTTTCAGGTTGCAATTATCACATTTTTACCTGGTCACCATGGAAACATTTTTGTATCAGGTTTTTATCAAGTATATATAGAGCTTAATGATACAAAATAAGCCTAAAACAGACAATATATAACTGCCAATCAATGGCAATGATTCAGATCTTATCAAATACAAAATGTTTTATTCTTCAGATATTTATCAGTTCTTGTTAATTTTGCCATATTTTTACCTCATTTGAACTTTACATTTATTTGAATTAAAGTATTTTTGCAGAATATGTGACTCAGAATTCAGTAAAAATCAAATGATCTCTTATTGCTTTATAATCAATGGGAGTTAAACTGTAATATCACGCATAATTCACGTAAAATTTTAAACAGACAAACATTTTCCCAACCCAATCTATTTATTAAAGATTAGAATAGATACAAACCAACATTAGGTGACTATGTGTTACATAATAATACAAGATGTGCAACTCCCAAGAGCATTATCCATAATCATTGAGGTGATCTAACATCCTATATTGATTGCTTGTTCAGTATATAAATGTTCCTGCCCATTGCTACTAATGTCATCAATTTCCTGGCTGATGGCTGATGACAAGTGGCATGCATTGTGGACCTTTGAATTATTATTACCTTTTTAAGTATTAAATGGAGAACATTGATATGTTAAGATGATTTACTCTTCTTTCTGTTGAATTTAGACCTTTGGTCTGATTTAATTTAAAAAACAAATTTCTTGCAGAGTATTTGTATAGGACTCTTGTCATGAGATATAGCTGATTTGCACTGATATGACATGCAATACTTAGGAAGGGGGGATGTCAAGGCGGGACAATTTTCTTCATTTTGAGAGCAGATTGTAAGAGCAGGGTGAAAGAAGGATTGAATCTGCTGACATTATTGCAGTCTTCATGCTTACCCAAAGGCCCAACCCACAGGCAAAAGCTTGTATAATAACTTTCCATCCAATAAAATTTTCTGCTACAGGTCAAATAGAATCTTCACAATTTAAAAAGAAAAATGAGCATCGGGTTACATATATATCGCTTCCATATTCCAAATGTCCAGATATTACTTATTGTAAGAAATCTTTCTATAAGGAGGAGACCTTTTAGAATCTGCACTTCACCTCTGTATATTGAGGCAGGCGATGAAGCATGGTGGTAATGGGTGATGCTTACCATTTGAGGCATGAAAATCAATTTGATTTTAAAGTACTCTGCAAGAAAGAATTTCCCTTCAACACTGTGGCAATTAGGGATTATAAGAGTATTAAATTTCTGCATTTATTCTGCAAAGATCATTATCAATTTTGATTAAGTCAATTTATGAAGAAGCCAAAATATTTATTTGTTTAGTTTCCTACTGTTCAGATAACCAGATGGAAGGGATATATAACTTCATCATTTGGCTCATTAGAAAAGATGATCGGTTGTGAAAATCAAACAATTTCCTGATATTTCAATCACATCTCTTCAAAAGAAAATTATATCCATGTGAATTATTAATTATCAAAATTATCTTTGTGAACTTTGTAACTGTATCTGCTATAAATTCTATATTAAAAGACATTTCATTGTAATGTCGACCTGATTTTATGTTATTTTCATGTGCCATTAATGGCTTAAACATAAATATATTTTGTCCTTGTTAATGATTTGTGTATCCAATATATTCACTCAATAATCAGAACAGATATATATATTCTTCATGATTTCTTAATTATGAAGAATTAACATGCAAAACAGAATTGTGTAATTTTTGAAGTCAAAATTGATATGAGTAATTTGAATGCTTTATTTTTAATATTAAAGGTCTGCAGGTTCTGACACTGATCTTCTGTTTCATCCTGAATATGTATGAAATATTTGCCACTGGACATAAAAGCAAGTAGAAACCTGTAAAACCTAGTCAGTTTAGTTCTAAAAGAAAAGTATTATACCTCCTTTTAGTTTTATCCATGTTTAGAGATAAACAGCTGACATTAGGTTTGTGCTTAGATTAGTAGGGTACAAGTCTAGTAGTAATTCTATATTTTTCATTAAAAAGGTAATAATAATCCTATTTCCTTAAAGTCTATCCTTATGGGATCTATAAATGGAATTTGATGACATTTTGGATTGAAAGAGTATTTGTTATGTACACATCTTTCCAAGGTTGTAGCTTGTAAGCATTTACCTAGTAAATATTATCAATAGATAGAAACAAAGATGGACCACACCTCCATAATCCCCCGTAATGATATGATGGTTATCAGTCTTAATAAACTTTAGGATACTTAGAACAGTCTATGGTATGATAGAAATATTATGTTATATATTAGACCATGTTTGTTTTTCGGTAAATTGGAATATTGTCATAAAGATAACAGGCTCCACAAAAATGTCAAGAGATCATAAATGTACATGAATAATCACTTGTACTAAGATCACCTTATGATTTACCATCAATTTTCTTATTTTAATAATATCTCAGTGAAGTATTACATATTGTTCCATATTTCGCATTGTTTTAGGTGCCTATCGTTACTTTTAGAGTTTTACGGAATTTAAGAAAACCTAGTTACTCCATAATGTCAACTACATCCACCGTACAAGGGAGATATTGACTTTTATCACCATGAAATTATTACATTAGATTTACAATGACACATGACGGATTAACCTTCTTTATCCAGACTAGATCAAAGTGATTCTGTTTATGTTTTAAAGGATTACACCTTATTATATTCATGTTGATTCATAATCCCCCGCTGACACAAACTGTGGCAATTCCAATTTTTAATCGATCCGTTGATTTCAATTTAATTTCCGTTGACTTCATTCCAATGTTAGGAATCATTTTCCGATGTCTTTTTCACACCCATTGAAGAATCGTAATACTTCAAGTTTTAAGGTTTAGTATTAGCATTTCTGAAATCAATGCTCCTTTTATAGAGAGAGAATGCTTTTTGAAACCATTGACAGAAAATAGGATTTGTACAGATTAAGGATTTTGTATGACTGTGCATACATTGACTAAGATTTATACTCGTAACAAAATCTCGTATGATAGACGTAAGATTGTACTTTGCCTTACATTTCATATCTTCTGTTGCCTTCTATTCCAGCTTCCTTCAGTACTGTTGCCTTTGATGCCAGCATCCCTTATCTACATTTGCCTCTGAAGTTTTGGTGATTTGATTGTTTTGATCACTATAACTTTATAAAAAAGAAGATGTGGTATGATTGCCAATGAGACAACTATCCACAAAAGACCAAAATGACACAGACATTAACAACTATAGGTCACCGTACAGCCTTCAACAATGAGCAAAGCCCATACCGCATAGTCAGCTATAAAAGTCCCCGATAAGACAATGTAAAACAATTCAAACGAGAAAACAAACGGCCTTATTTATGTAAAAAAATGAACGAAAAACAATTACTGACCTCTAGATGTATTATGTTTATAGGTTGCATCCTCAAATTGACATGTACTGATTTGTTCATATTCTTTTTTTTTGGTTTGATGGGATTTTTGAGTTTCTCTCTTATTTATTCCATCATTGATTTTCTTTCCCATTGTGTCTGCAGCACACAGTATATATTATGCATGTCTTTAATTTATTATGTATTTTGGTTCAAAAGCTCACTCAAGGCTTGATGTTGTATTGTTATTTAACTTGCTGGCTTCAAATAAAACTTTTTATATTTGATTTGATAGATGCCTCATCTTATTGTAAAGATGTGGTATAATTATTATCCAACTGAGACAAAATGACTTGGATGTAAGCAGCTTTCGGTCACTTTACAGCTTTCAATAATGAGCTAAATAAAAAACTGGTAAAAAAATCATACTAACTTTCTAAGTTGAAATATACACGTGCATTTTTACTATAATCAAACAACTAAACCTAGTGAGTGCTCCTTCCCCTTTATTATCTTAATTGAAGTGGAGGACTAAATAGAAAGAGTCTATACTTGGTATTTAGATAAATGTCTATGTCCCTCTTCCCAGTGACCATCTGTCTCCACTTTATTGCCTTAAATGCAGTTAGGATTCAATAAAGGAGTCTTTGTTTGTAATATAGACAAGATAAGTATGTCTCGGACTTCCCTGTTAAGTTACAATACTACCTATTTAATCAGAAAATAACATGTACCAACAATTATCATTGAGAGTGGTCCTTACCAAGTACAAGGTACAGATTATTGGCGATAGCTAAACTGTTACCAAGATATTTCATATTTACTAAACATCTTCATTTAAGATAATTTCACCTCCTGTTGTTCATAGGAAGCTTTTTTCCTCCTCAAAAACATTATAGGTAAAAACACCATCATGACTCGGTTAAAGTACAGGTAAATATATGTTTGTTAGCTTTGACACCTCTGCGTATTTGTATAATGGCTCATCTCCGGGTATTTGTAAGCATTATAAACAGCGGGAACATCGTCACATGTTCTGGGACATCAAAAATATGTAGTTAATAATGAGATGATAACACTAAATGATGGATCAAAGTATTTACTGAAAGACATAAACTCTTGTCAAGGCGGCAAATATTGTTTTCTAACAATTCAATTGTGTGCTCGCATAGACTTTAAATTAAGGCTTTGTTTTTAAACCCTTAAAGCTGATAATTTTTTTTTATCTAAAAACTCTTTCTCAGGCTATTTTTAGGTGCTTAGCTTTTTTGAATTTTGTTAAAAGAAAATTTTTAAAAAATTTAATGAATGGTTACTGGTCATATGGGACCTCATTTTACTTTTCTTTATTTTTTGCTTGTTTTAGAATCTTTATTTTCCAGAGGCTAACGCAAAATATTTCCTCATTTCATCCATTGAAAAGCATTATTTTTTGAAGATTTTTACCCTTTTTAAAGTATTTGTGTAACCACAAATACTAAGCACTTGTAAGAACTATGAAGTATTACATAAGGTACAAAAGCATAACATCTGTCTCTGAAATCTTTGTAGTTCATGAAGGTGATTTGAATGGTATATAATTTTAAAATGCATTTTTTGAAGCCAGATAAGCCTGTAAAACATGCTGAATGAAACAAAAGGTAGTATTCAGATTCATGGAAATAGAAATATAACTTTGAACTCTTATTAAGGAAGGCTATGATTTAAGATAGAAAAACCTCCAAACCTTTAATTTTTCTATGAAATGAACCTGAATCAATATAATTAAGAATTCAGTTGTATTGTTACAGTTCTGTATTTAAATTTTTAAAACTGCAACTCTCTTTCAGATTTATTTCATGTTCCTGTGTTTGATTTACTTTTGTCTGCTCTAAGGATTGCCGCCTTCAAGTTAAAGTCTGCACACAAATGGTAATATATTATTTGATACGCCCACTTCTGAACAAATCCACAACTGTCTGAATCTAATCTAGCGGAATCTAAGTGCATTTTATATCCATAATTACACCAGGCACAAGCCATCTGTCTTTAACATGATATCGTACTGCCCTCTGGTCATTCAAAAAGTGACCCGTCATGTACTTAATGAGCTCTCGACCAGGTCATGGGTTGGACAGTGTTAAGGCAATCATACTAACACTGCTGTAGCGTATCCTTTAATCAGGGATTAGGAACAAAGGGATCTACGATTGTAATTGTCTGACGGAAGTTTTATTGGTTTTTAAAGACGGCCAGTTTTCTTATGATATTATATCCATATCTTATTGACATTGAGATGGGTATCGTGTCACCACTTCACGTTTAATTTGTCTAATTAACTGATCCTATTAGAGATGGTTCTACCTGAATTAATACCTTTGATTTAATATTTTCTCCGTTTGAAGTGTTGAAGAAAGTGAGAAATTACTTTTTGATGATAACAAATGAGATGTGTTTTATTTGATTTTGACCTCAACAAGCTATTTTAAGACAATTTATTGGCTATGAGGAATGCTTAAGATAAAAAATAGAAAATGGTAAATGCTCAAATGCTTAAATGCCAAACTCATACATGTCTCTCTGTCTTATTTTCCTCTGTATTGAGAAATTGCAATGGTAAATTTATATTATCATATTTAAGTTTTAGACCTTCCATTTCAGGAAAGTCTTGCGAAAAATTTCCTTTAAAAGAAATTATCTGTTGTTCAAGATAGATAGGTCAAATAATAGAAATGCAATTTTAATGTGATATATATAGACACCTGCCGTAAAACAAAGTTACATTCTATCATCAAATTGATTATTCGTCCTTGTTGTTCAGAATTCAAAAGATGAATGCTCATTGAGACAACATTAATTGCATATTTTAAATGTAGGCATTAAAAAAACAGGTGTTTTTTTTTGTTTTTTGTTCTTTGTTTTTTTTCTTCGGTGCCAATTTTGTAAAAGAAATATTATTAAATTTTGCTTTGTCAAATTTATCACAAAAAATAATTGTCTTTCTAATTTAAAAAAGCAGCTTTTCATCATGTTTTCTGTGAGCTTAGAAACGTAGATAGAATATCCAGTCATCATGTTTTCTGTGAGCTTGTCTATATTTACTGTTAAAAAGTAACAAGTCTTTGAATAGAACTTTATTTTTAGTGACATATTTGCTAGATTTATCATTTCCCTGTCATTTGAGGACAATTGATGTTCTATTTAAAGTCAGTAGGAGGAAAGGATAATACTGTTTTTTTAAGAGATGAAACTTTAGACTTGATATTTTTGACAATTTGAACAGTTTATATATAATTGTATACTTAACCTTTCTTTGATGAGAAAGCTATCTATGGTATCAGTATCATATGATGAATGGGAACACCCTGCGGCATTCTGGGTAAATTATTTGACTAAAAAATATAATGGCCTTCCTTTCTTTTTGTAAGCCCTGCTGGAAGGCTTTGAAACAATTTCTTTTATAGTTATTGAGGACGTTCTTCTGATTAATTTATCAAGGAGGTTTTCATCTTTGCATTAAATAGAATTTCGGTAGTGATTTAAATAAATTTTAAATTGTAAGTAGCTGGATGCGTTACAAACCCTCAAGGAAATACGGTCACTTTACTCTGTTATTACGGGTATTGACAATTATTTAACCCATTCTTCCATGATAAGGTTTCATCCCCTTAATGATAGCTAAAGATATCTGGGATTATATCAGATAGGTAATTAGATGTGTTGACAATTATTACAGAATAAATTACATTTATTTTAATGCCTTCGGTGTGAAATTTAGACGTTGGAACTTGACTTAAGTGTGAAAGTCTTATATTTTCCCTTCTGGCATTAAAGACCCTGAATTAAATCTTAACTAAACAGCGTCAGATTAAAAGACATTATCAAATAAAGTCATGTCACCTTTTGAATTTTTCTACAAATTAATTTAAATGATTGAAATATTTATCCATCAGGTTATCTATTGGGTGTTCAATCACCTTAAAAAACAAAGGATGCCATGAAATATAGCCTTTTAGGTTCCTTCGTAATATAATTCCAAACAGAAGAATTATTAGATTCTGTTGAAGAGATCAATTTGGAGACGTCATGTTTAAGACAATTTAAGAATAAAGAGATTTTAGTTATAAAATAAATGGAGAAAACATAAGTTAGTTAGTAGTTTTCTCATTTGAATTGTTTTACATTTGCGATTTTGGAGCTTTTTAAAGCTGACTTTGTGGTATGGGCTATTCTTATTGTTGAAGGCCATACAGTGACCTATAGTTGTAAATTTCTGTGTCATGTGGTGTCTGGTGAAGTCTCATTGGCAATCATACCACATCTTCTTTTTTTTTATAGTAATAGTAACAGCACAAAATAAGATAATAGGAGTCAACTGTTATGAATGATGTCTTCTTCCAATTAATAAGAATCTGTAAGATAATAATCTTCTTGGAAATTGTTACATAGAAACTGACAATAGGTTTGAGAAATGGCTTAAAACTCAAAAGCAGCATAAACCAAATCATTTATCCAGTAAACCAATTCTGTGTTTCTAAAAACAAGCTTTCAGTCAAACAAAAACAGGTGGATAAAGTTGAGATTAAATACATCTTTTAAAATAAATTGACCTCAGTCCCAAACAAAGACATTCTTCTTGCCTTTGGCTAAGTCCATAATCCTCATAAAATAAATATAGCATTAACTGAAGTCAATAAAAACAAATCCATTGTTTTAATAACAAGCTGTCCATTACTTTAAGACCATTATCCCACTATATTCAGATTGGTTAGTTTTATGGTCAGCTGTTCCATATATCTGAAAAGGGAAAAAAACTATATTAGCTAAGACATCTAAATTCAATTATCTAACTAACAAGGTTAAAGATTCCAGTCTATTGGTCAAGAAAAAATAGAAATGAATTTAATTTCAAGATATGTGATAAATTCTTGTGATGTGGTGTGGTCATTGTTAAGATTTAATGTTTAGTACATAGGTGAGAAATTGTTTAAGAAATTGGCTAAATTGTCCAAAATTAGCACTCTGGACACCTGTTGTGATACCGTCTTGTGTCAAGTACCAACATGATTCACTGAAAGATTTCAATCATAGTCACTCAAATTAACTGTTATGTTGAGCACAAGATCACCCCTTGTATTTATGAAAATGTTTTGGTTTGCAGAAACTCATTTTATCAAATAACATATTAGAATTGCACTTGTGAATCAATTGTTCCTTCAGGAAACTTTAGCACCAAAAACGCATATATAAAATGAAATGGTTATCGAATTAACTACCCTGCACTTTTGCAGAACTGATTAATGCATCTTCATATGAATTTGATTAAAATAGCACACTGTTACCTATAAGTTATTCCATTAATTCATGTTATGAGCAAAAAATAGTACCCATTTATCATTGGAAAACAATACAAATCTTTATTTCAGATTTTCAAGATATGATGCATGGCAGTTAAAAATATCCATTAAAGCCTCATCGTGAACCCAAAGAAATATTTAAACTGGTCAGAATAAAATATGAGGTCATAATGGTCACTTCACTGGTCATCTTGGTCCAAGATTTTTCATTTTGTTCAGTGAAATTATAGACATAAAAATGGTGGTATATACAATTAGTTCAAGCAGACGACAGTTGTAATGTTTTCAATGATTGACATTGTTGACCTGGTACATTACCATCAGCAAGAATTCAGTTATTAGTTCTGGACACCAGTTCCTGTCCACGTTGACAACTTAGCTCCTTTGTCTGATAATAAATTTCTTTGTTTACTCGACGGCTGCTGCAGTGCGTTTGGCTTCAGATAAATGCCTGTAATCTCTCTGTTTTCTGTAAAGGATATAATTATTTTATATTTACAAGACGGCTTCCTCTTATTGAAATATGACGTGTAAATGATATCCATCTTTGAAAGACATCTTTACCCAAAGTATTTCATTTCTGCAATAAAAAGTGAAACCCGACACTAACCTTTCAGAATCTGATATCCCTATTTAAAAGTTATCAAATCTAGA
Source organism: Mytilus edulis (assembly GCF_963676685.1). Classification (NCBI taxonomy): domain Eukaryota; kingdom Metazoa; phylum Mollusca; class Bivalvia; order Mytilida; family Mytilidae; genus Mytilus; species Mytilus edulis. The sequence continues at coordinate 6,665,729 of NC_092348.1, forward strand.
ATTGCAATCAAAGTGGACTAATTATGGATTTTCAAGTCATAAAAATGAAGATTCCTACAGCTTAAAGATTTCAAAGTATAAATTAGGATGGTAATGTTGATAAAATTATAAACACCAAAGTACTTTCTATTTAAGGACATACAGGAAAAACAGCTGACAAATATGAGAATTGGTAGTTACTGAATCAGTTTATGGAATATTAATCATTTGAATTAGCATTCTTCTTTTTCAGTGCAAATCTTTGAAATTCTTAAAAGGAGAAGAAATAAAAAGAAAACATTAAAGAATGTGGTGAAATTGAAATTTAATGGAAATTTAAGGAAAAGGGGATATATTTACTGGTTTGCATCAAATTAATTTCTCTCCATATAGCTGCATTTCCTATAGTCACACCTAGGTGGTTTAGGTGTAGGAACCCTTATTTTCCAGATTTTTTTTTAATCAATAAAAATTACAAAAATCAGGCTCCCACTATCCATTTGAAAAGTTTAAGACTCGTGTCTGTGCTCAATGTCTTCTTTGATTGATTGATTGATTGTTGGTTGCTTTACACTTTATGTCTTCTTTGAAGTAAAAGATAGATTTATTTTGCAAAATATAGATTTATTTAATCCCAGTAATCTTGTGTATACATAATAAAGACTTGCACCACTGGAAGCAAGTTGCAAATAATCTATTTTTTGTATTACAATGTACTTATATATTATGGCTAATAAATACAAAAGATATCTTCTCTCACTTAAAAATTTTTCATTATACTTTGATGACAAGTGCTTTTGTATTTGAAAATTGAATTTCCAGCTGACTGCAAGTAGTTTATTTAAGCCTTTTCTGCCGTGTACAGAAATTTACATATTAATACTAAATTTTAATAGCAATATTTCCTTTTATTCATACAAAGTACTCACATTTGTAACTTTTTAACTAACTTTGCCATTTTTGACTGTAAGCATGAATAGATACAAGCATTTGAAGGTTATTTGCTATTTATTTTTGTCAATATTTTTTCCGGCTCATAAAAGGATTCGTAATTTAAAATGAAGACATACATTTGAATGGTGTCATCAAAAATTTATCTTTATACTTTTTAAAACTCACTTTAAAAGACAGATAATTGCTTAAAAGTAGTCTTGTCTGTTTATATGAAAGAGAAAAAAAAGTTGATTTAAATGAACAATCAGTGATTTATAGTCCTAGTTAGATTTAAAATGATATCATTTACCAAATCACTGATACAAGGACACCCGTTTTAGATTTTGATTATTTGGGGAGATATTAAAACGAAATGATCAAATAATTGCATAATGGATTTAATTGTGCAGTTAAATTTTGTGGAGGCTTATATTCTGTAAAATATTGAAAATAAATTGCATTTGGGAATATCTCCATTTATATATTGAATAGGACTATTTGACAGTCAGGCCTTGGACTACAGAGTAATAGTCGTGAGTGTTTACTTTGTAATATGAGAAAAAAAAATACTTTTGTGAATGTTTTATTGAAAATTTATTTTATAGTTTCCATTTTTGGGTATCTATCAAATTTATGAAATAAGAAAATATGTAAATATATGCAGAAGAAATTATTTAAATTTTGATTTGTAGCACTGAGTGCTGAGACTGAGTGTCATAATGGCAGTCATCTCCCAAAGAATCAATTGACCAAACTGAATGCCATTTGATTCAAAGCCACATGAATGATTTGTTTCATGGATACAGAAGTTTATAAAAGGGGGGATTTTATTCATAAATATGTAATTTATTCTTTCAATCTTTATTTACAAATGACATTTGTAATCACATAAGCAACACGACGGGTGCCGCATGTGGAGCAGGATCTGCTTACCCTTCCGGAGCACCTGAGATCACCCCTAGTTTTTGGTGGGGTTCGTGTTGTTTATTCTTTAGTTTTCTATGTTGTGTCATGTGTACTATTGTTTTTCTGTTTGTCTTTTTCATTTTTAGCCATGGCGTTGTCAGTTTGTTTTAGATTTATGAGTTTGACTGTCCCTTTGGTATCTTTCGTCCCTCTTTTAATATACTATAGTAAGAAACTACATGTAAATTCTATTGCTTTAATCTAGAATACTTGAAAAGCAAAAAAATATGGTTATATCTCAAAAATAGATTTTAGGTAGGTTAGTGCACAACCTTACAATACCTATAACATAAATCTGGTCTACAGCCATTTATGGACAGTCTGAGAAGCAGCATCTATTGTATTAGATTGAAGTACTATACTGTTGGTATGGTTCTTCTATGTTATGGGCAGTGTCAGTACTGATTATAGTATATATAGGACCAGATCAAGAAAGGTGTGCAAAGAATATTAATTAGTTGTTAATTGAAAGTAATTATAGTCTCAGTGTGAATATGATTTGATGGTGAGACCTGCAGGGTACTTGTTGACCACATTAATTAGGATAACACACTGATTTCAAGATATTATTTCTATCCATGATTTACCATACAATGATTAGAGAGCCACTAAGATGACAACCAAAGGTTTTCTGATATGGAGGGACATTGTATTCTAAATAACTATGATAGGTCTTCACACCTTCATTATTTCTTGTGCTTTATGGATGTATCAAATGCTGTCACACTATTGGGATGTCTTTGCACCCTCTTAAGTATCGTGACCTATTCAGGACCATGATGAAATTCATTCTTAAAAAAGACAGTAGGTACTGATTTTTTAAAACCCTTCAGCTAAGCATACTTTCCCTCTTTTTCTCCTTAAATATTCATGTAAATTCTAACAAAATTGTCCAAGGGAAAGAAAAAGAAAAGTTTAATGCCATTGAATTAAATGTTTGGGCTAGAAACTAGGGATTAAAATTTAGACCTATTATCCTTCAAATGAGGAAACTGATCTGAGCCCATGTTTGTTTACTATTGAGTTATCTAAATTTGAAACCCATTGAAGTGCACTATAACCTAACAAAATATTTGTTTATTGATAGAAAACCAATTATCTATTACCTGTCAAAGTATGTAAACAAAAGATAAAATCTAGTGACCAAAGTTTAAAACTGTAATCAGGTACAGGGTGATAAGATAGGGAGGGACCCTTCAATCAACCCTGTTTACTTTTCTCCCCTATAAAGAGGTAGCCGAGGATAACGTGTCCTTTAGAAGTGTGATTTTCACATCTATTGACTAATCCTGTTAATGTGTTAAGATTGGACAATCTTAGAATTGTAATTGAAAAATAAACATAAGAAATTCTTTGTAATTGATATGTTTCTGTAATTCAATTAAATGGGTAATACTTTTGATGAAGTTTTCATTCTGGGTCTGTTTTGTCTTGTTTGAGCTAGAGACGTGTTTCTATAGTATGTTATTTCTGCTTTCAATACTTGTGATAAATGAATTGGCATAAATTTAGAAAAGCGCCAGAATTAAAAAATATAAAAAAAAAATTGTTTTTATATTATTCCATATGATATTGTACACAAAGTTAATAAAAATTATTAGATGAATCAAACTGAGCATTTTATGGGTAAATTTTTAATTTGCCTGAGCAATTTTGATTTTAACAGCTATTTTTTTTCTCAAAAGTTATTATAAAAAAAGAAGATGTGGTATGATCGTCAATGAGACAACTCTCCACAAGAGACCAAAATGACACAGAAATTAACAACTATAGGTCACCATACAGCCTTCAACAATGAGCAAAGCCCTTACCCCATAGTCAGCTATAAAAAGCCCAGAAATGACAATGTAAAACAATTGTAGGATTCAAACAAGAATATCTGTAAACATATGCTTGGCTTGTGCTATAATTGGCTAAGATTGTGATAGTTTTTATTTTGTAAATAGAACAAAGGTTAGGTAGAGGAATATAAATTGTAAAATTTGATGTATTTTTTTTTTTTAGATAAAGTTCTGTTACTTTGAGGAGGTTTTCCCACTTTTATGAGACAAGAGCAATTTGACTTAATACTCCATTAAGCTGTTTTAATTAGAAGACTTCCATCATCTTTATCTGACATATAGAAAAGTATTGTTTATTTTCTGCTGCAAACAAGACTTGCAACTATAAAACAAAGAGGGATCTAAGCGTGTCTTGTCAACTTAATAATCGCCCAATTACCCTAGCTAGAGGGTATCTCATATACTGCCATCTAGAAAATCCAATTTTCTCCTCTTAATCTTACAATAACACATAAATGAGAAAAGTTTATGAAACTATTATATGCCTCATTTCCCCTCAGTGAGGCATGCAAGGGAAGTTTGTGTAAGGCTTTGTCAGTCACTCTGAGCCTGGAAATGCTTCAAATTAGTCGAAAGTCAATTTGATTTATTTTGGCATGAGTTAATTGCATGCGAAATTTATGTTAAAGTTATGGTTTGACTAGATTTGAATTTCATAAGGCAGGTGGCAGATTTCTTTCATTCTAAAATCAATTTATCATGTAAATTGCTTTGTTTTCTTCTCATTCATTTCACAACCTGAATTAATTTTGGATGTTTCTTTATATTATATTGACTTATGAAAACTAAAATAGGTAAAGAACATGATATCATAAGTTGGTATATACTTATTAGATATAGTTGTGGTTTTATGACAACTTTCAGTATTGAATGTAATTGTTAGAGATCCTATTATATGATGCATTGTACATTTCTTTTATAAACTTGTAACCTACTTGACCTCTGAACGTCTTTTCTTGTTTGTGTCATTGTTGTTTTACTTATGTGAGAACCCCACATGTCCACAACTCCTCTTATTTATTCCATCAAGGCTGGAGGTATTAACCAATAACCATGTTTGATGCTGTTGAGAAAAATAGTTTAGGATAGATAGGAAAAAAATGAAAAGTAAAAATTAATGATAAAAATAAGAATAAGTTTAAATTGTTGCATAAGTTTAGCTGACTATTTAATGTCTCGCAGCTGATGATATTAGCAATGTTTTTTCTTAGGCTGAAAAAAATTGTTGCAATCCAGAACTTGAGTCTGATTTAAGAGAGAGGGGGGATAGGGAGGATAATTGTAATCTGTATACTCCTAATCAGGTCTTCAATCTCCAACAAATATAACATAATTTTATTAAAACAAACATTGCACTGGTGTCATACAAGAAGAAGTTTATACACTTTATCAGATTAAAAAAGATATTTAGTGCTTTTTAACATAGTAGTGAAAAGTTATGTCGGGTGATAAATTAATGAGATAAAATTTGATAAGACGAAGATAAGCTTCTGTAACATTCCCTGACAGATAAAAACTATCAGAAATCTTTGCATTTTCAATCATATTTCACTTGAGAGATTTACTGCATGGAGAAGTCTTGTAGTAAGATGTACTGATAAGTCTTGAAAGTTAGGAAGATAAAAGGCTCACCTGCTATGAAAGTGATGCAATAAAGATGGAGAAAAAATGAACTTATCTCAAAATATTTACAGATTAAATCATTGTTGATTTGGTAGCTTCTGATAGCTTCAACAGCTGATGAGAAGTGATGGGTTTCTAAGGGCATTCTGTAACTTATGGTTTTCTGTGACAGTGGAAATCTATGGTCCCCAAAATGACAAATTGAGAATTTATTCTGAGTGGAGTCCAATATTTAACTGATTGAAAAACAGTGGCCCTCGATAGGAAGTCAGTGAATTGACCCTCTGCAAACCAATTAGACTTTTAAGCTAAGCACACAATATTAAATAGTAATACATGTGTAGCAAAGACTTGTTCTCTGGGCATCAAAATTCTAGTTGTGTCCAGCTTAATTAAAATTGTAGCACTAGAAATCCTGCTAATCGTGTCATTATTGATTAAAAGCAGTATTCACATTCATACACATTAACATGTTTACTACCTAGATATGGTTGAAATATTAGCCACTGGACATTTGGCACTCGTTTATTTTTTCGTTTGCCAAATCATTTTTATAAACATTTAATCCATATAAACACCACATAATCTGCCTGGTAACTTAATGATTGCACTACAATTATTGATGTCTGATTAATAAATCAAAATTAATGTATGCTAATTGGTATGTTATTAAGTATTTCAAATCATTACGTGCTGCTAACAATGCATGTTTGTACCAATACATTAAAATATCTAGACAACTAACAACTAAAATTATTTATTAAACATATTTGACATTATATGTAAGTGAAGTATTGACAACAAAATAGTTTAAGATGCACAGACAAGAAACCTGCATTATAACATGTTCAATACATGTCGTTGTACCTTCTTGTACGTTTTACATCACCTAATGTTAAATTGTTAAATCATTTTTATTTTTATTTGTTTTAACTTTGTCTGAAATGTTTTGTCTGGAAAATTTTATTGATTTGATGAAATTAGGGTTGAAAATGGTGATTAAAAGATATTTTATTTGTATTTTAATCTATGTTTTGTATGGATGGTATGCTACATAATCAGAATAAAACTTCTCAGTGCCATTTGGCTAAAGTTCACATCCTGAAGAATCCAGTCTTGTATTCCATATTGTATCAGATATCAACCCTTGATGTGGGAAAACTTGATCTGATACTGGATAATCTGGATTTGATATTTAGAATATAAGAAGAGCTTGCAACAACAGAAACCATTCTAAAGTTAGAACCAATTTACTGTTTGATATGTCCAGTGATTATATACTTTGAACAGGCTATTATTTGAACTTAAAATTATTTTCAATTATGGAATTTGCATAATTTCTTGTATTTAAAATTTTTAATAAATTCTATGTTTATTTGGTATCATAATCTTTTGAGCGGTTAATAACACTTTCCATACAATGTATTTTGGTTAGATAGTGTTGTGCGCGGCACAGTACATTCTATTGAAAATATACTATTTTCTTTGTAATAGAAGTGTTGTGCGCAGCACAGAACATTTCAGTACAGAATAAACATGGAATTTATTAAAAATTTCAATAACAAGAAATCAAGCAAATTCCATAATTAAAAATAATTCGAAGTTCAAATAACAGCCTGTTTTTGATAAATAAGATAAAATTGAAATCACAATAAAATCGAGACATGACAAGACAATATAGATTGATGGACAGTACATTTTTTGAAAAAAGTACAAACTATTGTGAATAATTTGGCAAGGAATATATAACCATGGGCGATAGTTGTCTCAGAGGCAATCATACCACATCTCCTTATTTTTATACAAAAAACTTTATTGAAGCACTAGAGAAGGCATCAGCAGTATTTGAATGTCCACATTTTACAGAATACCAACACCCACCGAGCAATGATGATATTGTCAAGTACCAAATTAAATACATTAATGAAACATTAAAATAATTTGTACCCATCATTGGCTATTATTGAACTTAAAAAAGTTAATGTTTTTGTGATCTATTTTTACTTGCTTTATAAAATAGAAAAAATGATTCAAAGTTATTTTACAGTTTTCTTAAGCGCCAATTGTTTCGTCATATATAAGGGCTTCCCGTTATCTACTTAATGGCCCCAGATTTTATCATCCGATCTTAGATGTAACAGGTTCAAGATTAAATTTTTGATAATATTATTTTTTACAGTTGCCAGAGATTTTGTCTCAGTTTCATCAGATGAATTGAAGAGAGAAGAGGTATATTTTGCTGTGAGTATTTTATATTTTATAATTTTTAACAAAGGATACAAGGTTAATTTGACTTTCACTTTTATACAACCTTGACCTGTGGCCTCAAGGTCAAATGATTTAATTTTTTTTACATTTTTAAAGTAGCACTCATATACTTTTTTTTCTTTTCGTCATTTGACATAGGCATTTGATATTAAGATCGTGTTTAGGCCTCTCAAGACAATGGGTCACACACTATTGTATTGTAGATTATCTCTAAACTTGAATTTTGACCACAAGGTAAAAATAAGGTAGATTTTTGTATTTTTTACTCTTGTTTTTGATAATTGCTATCTTTGTCCATTTGAATATAAGAACATGTGGTATGATTGCCAGTGAGACAACCATCCATCCGAGACCAAATGACTTGGTTGTTAGCAACTCATTCACAGTTAGGCCTTTAACAATGAGCAAAACTAACACTGCGTTTAGATTAGGTGTCACATGTCACATATCATTAGAGTTGATCTTGACCTTTGATCTTAAAGTGAAATAATTCTTTCTTCGAACTATTTTCATGCCACTGACCATAGATGTATTTATTTATTTATATAGGCATTAGTAATTGGAATATGAGTGTATCATGTCAATCCCTGGGTTACTTTTAAAGATCCCATTTTCCTTTTCCTTTTATAATTTTCAAGATTTTAGATATGCTTTTCCTCTGGTCTTTTCTGTTTGTAAATCCACCAAGATAATTTTTTAAACAAAAAAAATAGTTTTGTTACTCAGAGTACATAACACTTAATATTTAAAAAGAATTGTACAACTTAAAAAATGTTGAATTATTTATAATCACACAATAGCAGTTATAAAAATGTATATAAAGAAAATATTCATTATGTTTACCACAAATAGGGGTTACATTTGATAATATGCCATAAATTCTGCTAATGGGTAATATACTCTGCTTCACCGTTCATCCAGCTGTGTCCCTATACCAAATTTCATTAAAATCGATGATGAAATATGATTTATGTTTAATATATGAAGATGACCAGTGTATTAAATCCCATTTTACAATGAAATATACCCTCCTAACGTGTGACATTAATTGGCTATCTCAATGGAAATCAAATTTTAAACCAGATAGGAAGTTTATAGGTGAGAAGCTTTTGATTGCAATTGATCATACATAGTTCATCATTATAGCTGCGTACTTAAATTTTCATAACAAACTTTGAAACACATATGTGTGAAAAAAAAAGCCCATTTTTTTCTTTCCGATTTCCCTTCATTCTTCATCATGATTCATCTTCACCATCTTACCGTAAGAGATAAATATATGAATACTCCGATCGGTTAAACAATTTGTATTGACACCCCATGTTTGACAAAGATACGACGGGAATCTTATTAACTTCAAAGTTGGACCTGATTAATATGCTAATCCCTATTTACAGTAGCGCAACATTTTATTTTCATTTTATGTATATTTTCGTGCACAGTTGGATGACCATGAAGTGAATATAGCGGTGTAACATTTGATTTTTTCCGTGTTTTGAATTCTCTTTGTTGCAATTGGCTTGACATCCTTGGAAATTATCTCGGAAAATAATGTTCTAATAAGTTTCCCTTTTACGGCAATTTTATGAGCATTTTTTATTATCCATTTTTAGAATCTTTACAAAACTGAGGCAGATTGAATCTATTATCCTCCTGTATGACTGTTTAAGAATAGCTGCACGACTTTATTCTTAACAGGTTTTCATATAAATCATAAAAGCTTCATCTCATTGTAGAAAATAAAAGCAATATTTAATACTAACTTTTAATCTTTGAGTTTTAGTATAACAATAAATTTACTAGTGAAATAAAATTTGTCTCTTTTGAATGTGTAGTTAAAAAATGAGTTAGTATCTTTAATGATTAGAAATCAGCAGGAAATAAGAATATTTTCATGGGTTATTTCACCAATGTCACATTAAAGTGTGCATTACCATGCTTGAAATTTGGGGATATAATTAGAGTTCTCAAATATTTGTCATCATCTGTTTGCTAGAGACCTAAATAGGAATAAATGAAGAAGGCTACTTAGGTCAATGAAATAGCATACCAGTGACGGTAAAAATAGAAGCCATCTTGAGTTCACGTCCAGTCTACTTGCTGGAGAACTAAAATAGGAATAAATGGGAAAGGGTACAAAGCAATGAAATAGTATCCCTGTTACACAAAGCCATCTACAGTTCACATCCAATCTGAAAAAATATATAAATGTCTACTGAATATGAACTCTCCATTGCAGGGACTACAAAAGTATATAAAGTCTACTAGTCAATTAAAGGGTTAAAACTAATGTTTTTTTTCTATCAGTTTTAGTTTAAACATATCTGTTTTATAGTGGATTGAGAAACAAGTTATTGCAACTTTACTGTGCAACTTATATTAATCTCTTTTCACTTTGCTGGTGCTAGTACTGCCTTGTAACGGTAATAGCCTGCTCTTTTTAGCCAACAGTTGTGTAACTCTAAAACAAAAATGTATCCCTATTATTGGTATTTCTTATAAACTTTTCCGAAGTTAAATAGTTTAACCCTGTATTGATGACAAACAGATATTGATAAAGTTTGGTCTCTTGTATTTACAACACTCAACATCAGAATTGTTAGTGTAGTCATTGTCCATATAGAGGGTTATTGATGGTATTATAAAATATCTCCTGCCGATTTTGAGACACACTCCTTACTCCATTACTCAACGTTTACAACTTCGACAACTCTAACCAATAGAAATCTGAATTTAGACGGAAGATGGATTAGTTTAATAAATTATCTCGCCAATTATAACAATGACTACAATGATGTTTCATTATTTTGAAAATTTTTCTTCAATGAAAAGCACTTGTTTTTGATGTTTAAAGAAATGTTTGTTTATTGTGGTAAGCCTTGTTAGGACTGTGAAAAGTGGGATTTTAATAGATGCATGCTAAGTCCGAAATTAGAATAAGATGGAAAGAATTTTCTCTTTAGGTTATGTTGCCTCAGATCCTTTTGGGTTTGATGACAAAAAGTACTTTACAATCAAAGCTTGATGTAAAAATTTAAAAAAAATATATTTAGATGTTTGAGCGCCTGCATTATGTTATGTTTACATGTATTTAGAATTTATAACAAAAGTACATGTAGGGTATACGCCTATGAGACGCAACACATTAACATAAAAGAAATTTAAAGATATCCCTCTTTGAAACAAATGTTGTATATATTTTATCCAGATATAGATACAGCTTTGATCTATTTTTGATATTATTTTAAATGAAAATTACTGAACTAAGATGTAACACTTCATGGGTAGATAAGATACAACAAAGATACTATATCGGTTAAAAGTAAATGTTGGTTCAGTGAGCAACATGATTTAACAATGATTTGGATGAAGACATAATATTAAAAGGCATCATTTTATTTCTGTTTAATAAAGATGAAAAAATAAAACCAGGAGTTTGATCATCCAAAAAACTCATAAATAACTTTGATTAAAGTTATATTACTTCGTGAAGAAGCATTTAATTAACATTTTATACCTTTTTATTCTTCCAGAAATCAGAGAACTCCAAGAAACAAGATAGCTGCATTACTTAGCGCCATAAGTGTACGATATAAGGTGATCAGCATGAACTAACAAGGTGGTTTATAAGTGGACAGCATGAACTAACAAGGTGGTTTATAAGTGGACGTTTTTATTACACCAGTTTTGACACTTTAGTCTGGTATCTTAGATGTGCATATAAAACGTTAATATGTCCTCGTAATTTATAGTCGTTTTGTGATCTGGGCCGTGTCTTTTCCACGGTAAATCAGTAGTACTTATTGATTGATCGTAAAGTCTATCATTATTGTTTGACAATCTAATCATTTCCTTAACCTCCTAATTTCCATAATTCTTTGTTTTGATGCCAAATATTACTTTTATTTCTCTCTTTATTCTATTTGATATCATCTCTTGATCATCTTCAATCAAATTTTTAAGGAACATACTGGTACTTATTTCTTTGTGAAGGGCATGAGCTTTGGGAAAACTTTCTCAGTAGGCACTTAGCATCATATATGAATAAGAACAGAGGTGGGGTAAATATCAATGAGAGAAATCCCAGAGACAGATTTAGAAGTTTTTTAGGGGACCCAATCTCACCCCCCTTTTTGGGGGTAAAATTTGGTTGATGATATAGGGATTCAATGAAGCATGACTGGAGCAGGCCCCCTCTTAAAAGGTCAGTGGGACCCCCCTTATGCAAATTTCTAGATCCGCCACTGAATCCTACAACACAAAAATTAAAATTTAGAGGTTAAATATATAGTCTTGAACAATAATCAAATTGCATCACTCTATGTCAAGGTCATAGTAATGTCATAGTCTGTATTAATGTCTAAATCCAAGCATTGAGCAGTATCAAAGCTTAGCAGACATCAAAAAGTTAACTCTGAATAGATTAAGTCCCTTGTTTGCTTCTTGTCTGTGAAATGTTACTAGACCTATTAGAACTCAGATCAATACCTTTTTTTATGACTGTTATATAGCCAATAGAATAAGATGGCATTTAAGATAAAAGTTACTGTTAAATAACATGTGATATAAATGATTTCTATCAATTCTTGTTATAGTTGATTAGAATAATAGACATTTTACCTTTCTACCTTGGGATTCTATGATAATATGGCTGAAAATTTAGATAAATTCTAGTACATTGTATTGACTTATAAGGGAACCCATGCATCATGTGATGGAAGTAATTCAGTATTGACTTATTAGGGAACTCATGTTTTATGAAATGGAATGAATCCCTCCTCGTCTATTCCCCCTTATTGTTGAAATAATAAGCAATCATATTGAACTAAAAAAAAAAGAATTCAGCCTTGAATCGCAAAAACATCAAGTTCAAATAGAAAATAAACGGTCAGCCACAAATTTCATTTAGTACATTTGATTGAAAAGTTATGATTTTTTTTTAAGTGAAATCATGTAACGCTTTTGGATAATTTACATTTAAAAAAAAAAATGCATTTCCACTTTTTATATCTTAGATATTTTTACGGTTGTAAACAGAATTTTTTATAAATTTCGATTGAGATTTTAAGTGTTCTAATTTCATTTGAAAATGTATTGATATCGAAGCAATTACCATTTTACATGCATTTTAGTCTTGATAATGAATATTTTATATTAGCTGAAGTAATTACTTCTTATGTGCATTATGCTATGCTATACAAAGTACTTGAAATTTAATGGAAAAAAGGATATGATCTCAATTCATGACACAAAATTACAGCATGCACATTATAAAACAACAGCAAAGATAAAGTCTGTTGTTTGCTGTTCTTCCTACAAAAGTCAGCACAGCAATGTCTTCATCATGGAGCCAAAACTCTCACCTAATAAGTTCACGACAGCCCCTAGCAGCTGTTTTAACAGAATTAAACAAATATGTTCTTTGACAAACAAATTTCATTGTTTTCAGCTAATTTTATTGAAATATTAATCACATGTAAATAATTGATGAAGAAATGATATAATTAAGTGTGTCAAATATATATTATGTATGCTTTATATCATTTGATATTCACATAAATAAAATGGGTAGGTACATCACTGACGGTACAGGTGTAAATAGTTCGTTAATCAGCTGACAGACTAAACACCTGAGATTACAGGTAATTATGTTGAATTTCATGCTGATTTCCTACACTAATGAGTTTGGACATCTCTAGTCATTTAAAACCGTAGGTAGATTTAAATCCTGTCTACCCTTTGTAGTGTTTGGTTTAGTCCAATCAATCAGATTTCACCAGGTAGTCTCAGGTAATACCAATCTCAGTAGTTAATATATTTCTATGTACATCTGTTGACAATTGGCGGGGATCTTCTACTTATATTGTTAAATCTGTGAAATTCATGTAAACCAAAGAATATCTTGGGATTTATCAATATTCTTTAAAAAAGAAAAAAAGAAATAAACAGGATTAACAATATTTCTGGTGCAGAAAAAAAAATTATTTTTGTGAAGTTAAAACTGAAAAGTGATTTTATTTCAGAAGTTTTTGCTGGATTTATAGGTTTCGGAGACTTAAAAAATTAGAAAAAAAGATTATTCAGAGAAGATTTTGGAATATAAGAAGGAAAAGTTATCAAAGGTGTGTATATATATATTTATATCTATATGATGGATTTGATTACCTAATTTCCTGCCGATTGGTGACAAGTTTTTATACATTTACAAGGTTTGTCTGTGAAATTGATATGAAATTGTTGGTAAACTTCTTTTTATAATGATGTATATCATATTAAATAGATCGTCAGAGTGGCTACCAATTGAGCGTGCTTTATTTAAGATGTAGTGAAACTAATATTTCTTAAATACAGGTGAATTTGAATATTAATGTCCTCTCACGAATAGTTCTTACAAATATTTGTTGTTTTGGGAAAAAATAAAAATATTTACTTTTGTAAGAAATACCTTTTATAAACTTTTTGCTCTTGAAGAAATTTAAAACAAATTCAAACAATAGGATTGTTTTTGTCTCTTGCATCAATTATATCAAATGAATGAAATGATATGTCCTACTGCTGTTGCCAAACTTTAAATCTTCGTGACGAGGGTATCGTATCAAACCTTATAGTTTTACCTTAAAAAAAGTACATTTGGTCCTTAATTCAGGCCATATTTTCAAAATTGAAGTTTGACTTAAAGCATAAACTGGAATATTTTTTTTAGCTTGTAAAGGAAAGTAATTATTACTATAAAAAGTATAAATTGTTCCCTATCCATTCTTCATAGTTCAGGCAATAATTATGTTTGAACTATAATCACCAAAATATCACCATTTTAGACGATTTTGCCTTGCTAGAAGAAACTTTTTCTTTTATGATGGAACTACTGATATTGTCCCATGTTAAGCATACTATTTTTATCTCTCTAAGCTAAGTCTACATGATTTTAATCTTTATTATATATAACAAAATAAGAATAATTTACATTTGATTAAAATATAAGAGTACTTTGCAATTAAAGAAAAAATACCATTGTGGTCTTCCTTTATTTATAAGTATCAGTTGGTTTTGACATAATTTTTGTTGTTGGTCTGTCATAATGGTGACATTTATTACACTAAAGTAATAAGTGATACACATTTTATTACCACACATTATCATAATTTTAAGTTTGTCATATTTACTGTCATTTACAGAAAAAGCTTCTTTTTTCTTTTTTCTTTTAATGGCTATTTTTTTTACCAGGTATAATTTTGTTTTGTAATCCAAATTAATTTAAAACTTTGGTCTTCAATTCAGTATTTATTAAAAGTTGAGTTTTAATTTAAATTACATGTTTAAAAAATGAAATAGAACTCCCATTTCATACTCAAAATAAGCTTAGTAATTTCTTATGACGTCTTTAAACTTGAAAGATAAAATATAATTTCAAGATAAAACTGAATATTCAAAACATAAATATTTTAAAAAGGAAATTTTATTTTTATTTATAAAATTCTTTTTTTTTATACAAAAAGAGGGAATTTATAGAGGAATTATGTTATAACAATGTTCATGTATATATATTAACAGTAAAAAAACTATATTTAAAAGTATTTATAATAAAAAGCAAGAAGTTGATATTGTAAATGTATATGTAAACGTAAAGATGAAAAGAAAATTCCCACATTACCCTTATTTAGTTTAAAGAATTGTCTATTGTTTAGCATACACATAAGGGTGTTAGTCTGAGGTGAGATATGTCAGACCTTAATGATGATCCATTTGTCTACAGCGGGTAGATCAGTGTGACCTAACATCCTCATCTATCAAACTTAGTCTGAACTACATAAACCTCAACACAGACCCACAGACAATTTTATAGAGTTCTTTAATGAGTGGTGTCATGAAAAAAAACAAGCTAATTTAACTACCTCAGTTTTTTAGTATGAGACAGTATTTTTGATAGAAACTAAATTTGCTTTTCTAGTTTTGGAAGAAAAAAAATAAAAATTGGAAAATTTTCATTATTTATTCATTTTTTTAAGAGAAAAAAATATGTCATTGTACAATCATCATGAATTATTCTTGATGAATTTTGAATGAATTAATTCATATTTGTTTCAATAATTTTTTTTACTTGTTTTCATTTGACCCAGTTTTAAGACTTTTATTATAAAGAAATGGATGTAATTTTTGTGGCTAGACATATCAAATAAATTTAAATACCTGGACATCAGTGGTCATTTTCAGTATAAAAAACAAATAAAACAGAATTAAAGTTCTAAACGTATAACATTTATACAATTTTAACAAATAAGAGAGCCAATTTTCTACAATAAAAATCAATTTATTTGCTTATAAAATAAATTTTGAATAGCTTTTAGAGGTAAAGATCAAGAATTAAATTACAGGTGTAAATTTCAGTTGTTTTGTTTACTTTTCTTTATAAATTGGCCGATAGGTCACCACTATCCCTTTAAAAATACAAAACACCTCACAGTAATTTTCTATGGGTTTCAAATGGTGTGATTAAACGAATAAGTGAACCATCATTATCATTTTATTTTCGATTAAAAAATAATATCCGAAAAAGATGACCGATTACTTTCAACTGTTTGTTGAGAGTTTAAAGATTGAATTTAAGAAAATATTATTTTATTTTTCTTTTCAAGGATAAAAGTAGAATTATATTTAAAGGGGCACAATGAATTTACATGTTTAATGATAGAGTCTTATTTTTTTAAAGTAAAATTAAAGAACAGTGATTTTGTTCAATGCTTGAAAGGATAAATATTCGACGATATTTCTATAAATGCATGTTGCTTATCTTTTATTAGTACATTCATCTTTTGATACTGTCTTTTAAAACTTTACATATTATATTAATGATTGAATAATGTGAAAAATATACACAGTTGATATAACAATAAACTACATAAAGTTTTTTCACAGCTTGAAAATCTTCTTCAAAAGCTTTTTTGCAAGGTGAACAGTTTCCATGGCAATATAAACCTATGATTCGATACTGAATTATGACTAATTATTTGGTTTGAAGTGGGTGATATTGATCTATTTATGACATAAGTTTTATATGTCATCTTTTTACCGATTACAAGGTTTGTTAGTCCTTACATGTCACGTCACATCATATAAGTTTGTCACTTGTACGTGTTGGTTTCTGGTTACTAACGAATGCTTGTTGTTTTCTATTAAGTTTCTGTTCTGTTCTCTGCTGTTGACTGCCAATTATGGTTAAATTCTTCAAAGAAATGAATAACTCGTGACAGAAATGTATTTCTGAACACTCTAAATGGAAGTCATGAAATCAGCTATTGTTTTATATTGTTTGTATTGTTTTATCAGTGTGAGGATGATACATGTTAGTGGTCAGTATGTTAGTATGTAACCAGCCTTATATAAGATGTTAGTTTGTGTGTCTATGTGGTTTCGTCTGATATGAGTTAATGGTTGATGTGTTTGTGTGGCTACATGGTGTCGTCTGATATGAGTTAATGGTTGATGTGTTTGTGTGTTGTCATTCTGGTATAAGTCTGTGGTTGGTTTGTCATTTATACGGTAACAGTTTGTGGTTGTTGTTTATGTGTTGTCAGTAGTTTGTAAGAGTTGGTGATTGTTATGTCTATCTGTTGTCGGTGTGGTAAGAGTTGGCGGTTGATGTGTGAGGTGGTTGGTGTCTGGTGGTTGGTGTCTGGTGGTTGATGGTTAAATTAAATGTGTTTTGGGTTTTTAGTTATATTGCTGTGTTGCTGACTCATTGTGCTCTATCTCAAATTTCCTGTTAATCCTACCTAACTGTTGAACAACCTGCCAACTTCCAACATTGTTTCAAAACAAATTATAAGGTTCTATTTATTGATATAAAGAAGATACTTGTCCTTCATCTGTGGATTTTTTACATGAAATTTACACCTATTTCTTCAATACTAGATGTTTGTTTCAATCAAGACTGAAGTTTTATCAGCTGATGAATATAGACAGGTGAAATGTATTTTGAATTCCAGCCGAGAATTGACTTTAGTTTTAAATTCAATAACTGTTTATCTTCACAGGATGGTTAAAAATACATAAATATTTCATGTTTTCTTTAAACATTGAAAAAAAATTTTGCATAGATAATTTTAAATTTGAAAGAAGATGACACATCTTGGTACAAGGTAATTTAACTAAAATAGAATCAAACTTTATAGTCATAATTTAGTTTTTGAAGCTTTGCATGTTCTTTTGGATTATTGTATTTATTTTTTAAGTGGTCTACGTAGGAATAGGTACAAATTGAAAAAGCTGTAAAATTGAAGATTGTTAGTTGAACTGTATGTCTTTTTGGTTTTTTTTGTTGGTAGATTGCTGCTTCATTGACATCTCTTTTTATTTTTAAAAATTGTTTGAACATGCATGAGAGTTTTATCTGTGTTTAAACCTTGAAAAAGAAAACCTTCTTTTTTTCTCTTATTTTGTGATTAAGGAAATTAAATATCCTTCAGATAATTTGATCTTTAAGGAAGATACAAGACAAGGGCAAGATAACAGATAAATTAAAAACTCTAAAACA
This sequence comes from Mytilus edulis, assembly GCF_963676685.1. NCBI lineage: Eukaryota > Metazoa > Mollusca > Bivalvia > Mytilida > Mytilidae > Mytilus > Mytilus edulis. The sequence goes on from NC_092348.1 coordinate 6,683,870, forward strand.
GGTTGGATTCTTGAAATCATGAAATTTAAGAAACCATTTAAAGAACATCCTCAGCATTTTTCATGTTTTCAAACTTTTTAGCCAATATGTAAAAGAATCAATTTGAACTTAGAAAGTTTTCCTGAAACTGAATTTAAAGTTTTTCTTAAAAAAATAAAATGTCACATTATGTAACATGTGAAGAAATGTTGTGACAAAGCTTACTTATATAAGGAGTACAATCATAACCTTTAGAAACAATTATCCTACATAAACTGCATGTTTACAATGATTAAGAATGCAATCTATCTAAATAATATTACTGAGTGTTCAGTCATGTTGTAGCCTGTGTGGACCTTTCTCTCTTTTAAACAATAAAAGTGTGATGGATCTTGTTGGAGCAATCCTGTGTCAATGTTCAAATACATCAGTCCATGAAAAATAACATTTGTAATGTCAGGTACTTTTCTTCTTACACATATCGGGGAAGTTGTACAACCGTTTATATAGTACAAGGTTGTATTAATGTTTTAAGTTGTAACAATTCTCCTACAGTACTAAACTGGTAAGGTTTAAGAAGTTTAAAGGTTAAGGTGAAAGAGAATGATTTATTTATCATGATACGCACAAACCAGTTTGATTTCTTTAATTTTAATTGATTTTTAAGACACCAGTAATTTACCATTTCATTAACAATTGATTTGTTCTCTGTGTTTTATATTGAGTTAATTTTGGATGTACTATTGGTGTTGGATAATATATTATACTAGTATAGACATACATGTATACTACATAGGACAGACAGTAAAAGAATTGTTTCTCTTTCTGTGTTATTCCTCAGTGAAAAGTATTGACAAATAGAATAAAAAACAATGTCATTGGACAGTCGTCAGAGTTTAAAGTTCATCTTATCATTGGGATATTTTATCAGTAGACCTCTCCATGAAATCAAGCATTGTCCCAAGTTGTTGGTTGGTAACCAGACCAAGTTTGTGTCTCAAGTTTGTGTAGAGGCTATCTTATGCTGACTAACATTGAGATAATATAAATGGTACAGTGTCATACTTATACTTAGTACTATAGTAGGGGATTCCAATGTTAATCATAGATAAGTTGGTCCATGTTTCAGAACTCTATATTTATAAGCAGTGCTTTATCATTTTGGTAGTACTTCAGACATTTTGGAAAAGTTGTACAGATAGACTAAGGTTGATATCTTTTCTCATAGCTAGTAAGATTAATTTCATATTTTCTTTCGGATTAGTTTATACAAGTACTGTAGCTGTCTGTTTTGGTACTAATACTTCCATATAATTGTCATATTATGTATTAGGCCAATTAAAATTAATTGATAGATTTTCATCCCCGCCCGCCCCTCTGAAATCGTCCCGCCCCGAATTTTTTTATTTTAGAAAATTTACGATTTCCGGATTTCGTTCATTCCCGTTACCGGTAACCGTTAAAATTTCGTTTCATCCTCAACTTCCTGTTTCAAATTTCGGTTTTGTACCTCAAGTAAATCTTATAAAAATGATTAAGTCGACCTTTCCGCTGCTCTATGATGACAACATCATCTTCGGAGAGTTAAGATTGATAACGAGAATGACGTGAACTATTGGTGTTAAGAGAAACACGCTGTTTCCAAGACTGCACAAATCGCGGTATGTCACAGATTTCTGTGATTAGAAAACTGCGGACTTTTTAATTTATGCAATGACTTTATCTCAGGAAATTTAAACTGTAAATGATACCCAAAGCGCAAGATTCGTGGAAACCATTGATACAGAAAACATGACTGGATTATAGATATTGAAATACAAGCACGAACTTGTCAGATTTATGACCGTTTATTGAAATTAAAAAGTCGACTAACATATGCATTTTATTTATGCAAGCCCTTTGATTTTACCCATGGCTGTCTTTTTATGTTGACAAACAGCAAATGTCCCAATACACCCCAAAAGAGTCATTAAAGAGTCATTAAACAACTTTTTTTTTATTATTAAGTTCATGTTTTACATGATAATTATATTTTCATCTTGCATATAAAGTACCAACCCTATTATTTTCAACACTCTGAGTTTTCATTTTATTCTGTACTCATAATAATTGTGTTGCATACCAATGCATTTGCTTCATTTTATGGGAATACAAACCATTGTTTAGAAACCCAAATACATTTGGTGTAGGTAGTCTAACTGAAGGGAGTATTTCTCACACGTTTTTGTTGTTAGTTTTTAAAGCCGCAATTAGATATATTTATTTAAGGATTTGAAAAATTATGTAAGATTCCTCATACTTGTGTATATAAAAAAGAAGATGTGGTATGATTGCCAATGAGACAACTATCCACAAAAGACCAAAATGACACAGACATTAACAACTATAGGTCACTGTACGGCCTTAACAATACATGATATAAGCTTAGTATTACACTTGCATATATGAAGAACTCGTCACAAAACATGCAAAAGGGTTTCATATGAAATAAAATTTAAAAAATAAAATCCTCCCACCCGCCCCATTTTTTCAAGAAATTTGGATGAAAATCTACTAATTAATTTTAGTTGGCCTTACTGTATAGATTTGGAGATAAAAAAAGCAGGTTTTTGTAATATAAACATTTGTGACATCCTGCGTTATTACTGGTAATGGTACAAATGTAATATAATCTATCTACAGACACAATACCAAATTAATAAGTCGATATTTTAATCATGGTTTGTCAAAAAAACACGGAATTGTTTTCCGATGGATAAGGTTGCATAGGAGAAGATATGTGGAGTTTGTTATTCAATATCAGATGTTTATTGCATGAAACAGTCCAAGGTAATCAACATGTTAGTATTCAGGTGCGTCATTCAAAACAATCATTTTATATCATATTACCAAGAAAAGCAAAGGTTGTTACCGACAAATCAATAATTGATACAGAAATTTCATAATTAATAATCATGATTTGTGTGTCTCTTTGTTGTGAAATTTTATCCATTATAGAACAGTATCCTGTGACAAAGAGGAACCAACAAGAACAAAAGGATTACAAGATAACTGTTAGCTAGTATAAATCAATATGATCTGTAATGGAGGGATTACTTATAGAGAAATAGGGGTTTCAACCTTAATTTTACTATCAAAAGGCTCTGGTACTGAGATATCTCTATATAGACTTCTTCTATGAAAGTATAAAAGTTTTACGAATGCCAATGTTTATGGTTTGTTTGGAACATATTGGTGTGTAGATTAAATGGCATTTTGCATAGTTCATTGATTTGGTTTATCATATACTCTTGAATAGCAATGTTCATGGCTTGTTGGGAACCCTATTGTTTATAAGTTGAATGCCAATGTTCATGGTTTATTATGGTTTTCTTGGTTCATACCTTGCATGCCAATGTTCATGATTTAATAGGAACCCTTGGTTCATAACTTTCATGTCAATGTTCATGGTTTAATAGGAACCCTTGGTTCATACCTTTCATGACAATGCTCATGGTTTATTATGGTTTTCTTGGTTCATACCTTTCATGCCAATGTTCATGGTTTATTATGGTTTCCTTGGTTCATACCTTTCATGCCAATGTTCATGGTTTATTACGGTTTTCTTGGTTCATACCTTTCATGCCAATGTTCATGGTTTGTTACGGTTTCCTTGGTTCATAGGTTTCATGCAAATGATCATGACGTATTAGGGTTTCCTTGGTTTATACCAGATTTCATGCAAATGTTCATGGTTTAAGTTGAATGCTAATGTTCATTACTTTTTGGGAAATCGTTGGATTGTTATATATACTTGTAAAATAGAGATGACTCAACCATGGATTTCTTTCTTCTTTTTTATCCTCTTCATAAATATTATATAGTTCAGATTTACTGGTACATGTAGTTATTTTGTATGTGTAATTTATGATTTATTACATATATTTTTGATTGATGGAAATATATTTTTTTTGCAAATAAATACTCTGTTTCCTGAAGGCTTTAGAATTACTATAGAAATCTGTACTCTATAACTTTTAGGTCTTTGACAGTTCAAGTTTGAAATCTGTTAGATCTTGACATGTTGGCATGCAGTATGTTTTCAAGCTGCATCCTGAGATGGTATGTCCTGGTGAGAGATATGTGCATGTAATATTTCACAGTTGACATCACTCTTTAGAATGTGTTTGACCCTGCATGTCCATAGTGTATCAGTCACAGAATCAGACCCCATACTTGATAGTGAAATATGGCTTCTGACTGACCTAGTCCTACTTGACATGCCCTAACTGTATCTAAGACTGGTTTCTAATTTAGTATCAGGCCTCCAACTTAGTGATAAATGTTCAGAAACAGATAGCTCATATCAGAACAGTAGGCAGTGTATTGATAAATCATCACAGAAGTTTTTATCCATAAAATTCATAGCATTAAGTTTTCAAGGGCGATCAGATTGCATCAAATGTGGGTGTACAAGTTATTCTTTCTTTATGAAATTAGATGTTTTAATCTTACATTAAAATGGGGCTGAATATTTTATTGGCATTAGTAAGTTAAGGCTTATCAATCTATAAAGTGATGAAAGTAGAAATTTCTCCTATTTTCATCTCTTAAATCTCACTTAAAACAACAGCAGCAATTGTTGTGGCTTAAATGTTTTTTTTTACATTTTTCTAAGGCTGTTTATTTAATGTCTTTTAATTACATTACATGTATGCTTCCACTCTTCAATGTTCAATGTACTTCTGTCAGTGCTTTTACACCAATATAAATTTATAAAAAAGAAGCATTCAATTCTTACTAAAAACTATCCTGCATTATCAGATCCTGAAAAGAACTTGTATGAAATTAAAAAATTATTGTTGGTGCCACATCATTGTCCATTTGTTTTTTGTGTTCTCTTTCATATTGAGTTTTCTGCTGGTGATATTTTTCCTTGGAATTGAATTAGATTTTCTTCCTTTGAATTGAATTGTATTTGTCTATTCTCCTTTCCAGCTAATAAGGATTATGATTGCTGTTTAAATAGTTTTGTTACCTCAGTGGTTAACAATCTCTTTTGAAATTTGATTATTTTACAATTCCAGTAAAGCACACAGATTCCATTTCACACTCGACTATTTTTCCATGATTACAATTTTCTATCTAATTGACGTTGACTCATTTTCCAGTTTTAGAAAGATATGAGTGTCCTCAGGTCTCTATTAGGGAATAGTTCTGTGATAAAATGCTTTAATTGCTAATTTTGTAACAAATCAACCATAAATAGTGGCCCTCTTCACGTGTTGTGATTGGTTCTTAGGACATATTGTATCCCTAGAATAGAAGAATTTGGTATGATTTTTCATCTTGAGTTTGATATTATTTGTACTTTAATTGATGTATCTTGATATGAGTTATTGCCAGTAAACCCTTAAACTTCAATGTTTATTATGTTGTAAAATTCATTCAAAGGAAAATGGTTGAGATTCATCAAATATTTCCAATGAGTTCTTTTGTGCTTGGAAACTACTTCAAGTGAACAAAAAATCTTTAAAATTTTTTTTGATGGTGTGGATCAACTTATAAATAATGTTGTTTTTATGGGGTAAGTTGATGATAGCTTGATGTTTGTGAGTGTATTGTGTGTTAAGAATAAGCTCCCAGGAAGATAGCTTGGTGTTGTTCTATCATATTTTGAGAAATAGACCTCCAAGAATTTGTTTGAATAAGTTAATGCAATCAAAAGAAGTTTCTTTAAGATGGAGATTTGAAAAGATGTAATTGGTCATTTTATTTTCAGATTCTTTAAATTCTTTTTGGTTGCTAATGTGATCTTTGCTTACTTAAAATCAGTGAACTTCCGATGATGGATTTTCTCGGTTTCACTTTTCATCATTTTACCTTTTGTGGCTGTGGTTTAACCCCGAGGATTAAGAAAACATACAACCAATAGTTCACTCCATCTTAATTTGATGATTAAAATTTTTGTGGTTTGTAAAACTAGCCTTAATGAAGTCATCCTACCCTAGGTTTGGAACTTCCGTTGGTGGCTTCTACCTTCTTCACTTTCTCCGGTCCTGTGGTAATGGATTATCCCCCCTTTCATTTGTCAGTCAGGAAGTTCAGACTATTGTATTTGTTCACACAAGTTATAATTTGCAGCATATTTAATTGAAATTTTATTTGAATAAGCCCGTCTAATATTAACTTAAAACGTTGTATGTTGCACGCCTAATTTATTTATTATTCAATCATGGGAGGGTTTAACTACAGGTGACAATATATCAACACCTGACATGGCGAACATAAAGTCTTCGGATTTTACACATCCTGAATAGGGAGACTTTAGTTCGTACTTCATTTTTTTACCCCTGATTTGAAAGTGATGTGAATTTCATTTCAGGCTGCTACTTGTCATGCATGAACGACTATTCATCGTTACTCAATGATAAGCAGGTTTTGGAAAATATATATTTGCAAGTCAAATAAGTTAAGCCTGATGGAAAGTAGTATGTAATTTAGGTATGAAATAGAGAATATGATACACTCCCCAGTACTGACATTGTGGTTTGATGATTTTAACGACATTGGGATTACAGTTTTTGATTGTATACTTTATAGAATGCACCCTATATAATCACATTGAATAATCCTTGATGTGTATTATTAGTAGATCTGTGAGAATATAGCTGACTTCATCTGGTTTGATAAAACACCCACCCTTAATAGATTATAGCTTGTTGAGTCAACTATTGGTTTGTTTCTTTGTACAGCTTTGTAGATAAACTTTACATTGCATAGGAATTACTTTATTTATAAAATCGGATAGAATAACTTGCAATTATAGAAATAAAAATGATGGAGGTAGTTTCAATTAGAAAAAAAATCAAGAATTTTACAACCTCTAGTCATAAAGATGGTTCTTGAAATTTCAATAGCTCATAGCTAATTCCAGGGGGTTGGGATAAAAGTTGACAGTATACAGTATGTTGTACATCTGTCCTGCAGGTATTTTATATCAACCCACATCTTGAAATATCTTCTAAATATTGTCCTTATACAAGAACAATTCTGTTTCAGATAACTAGTAAAAATAGCGTCAGACAAGTTTTTGCCATATTGAATTTCTATATCAAATAAATTTCCAAAACTGTTGTTCAGTAGAATATTAAAGGAATTTGAATTTGATGTAATTTAAGTATAATTTTGATTAATGCAAAATGCAGTGGGGTGTTTGGTCATACCAAAAATATCCAAGTTGGTTTAATAGGTGCATGTTTGTAAACTACATAGTTAATTTGTAATTTTATATGGAAGTAAACCTATACACCCCGGTATTAAAATCTCCTCAATCAAGGCTGTATGGGAGACAGACATAGATTCAATACGGAAAACCATTGCATGATCTAAGCCGTTTATTATTATGTCAAAAACGTCAACTGTAACGTTTTATGAAAATGACACTTTTGTCAATGAAAACCACATTTAATTGGCCTTGAAAAATAATTAGTTTTCTATAAAACGATTGACAATTAATAATTAGACAGTTTGTGAAAAATGTAACGGGGTCATTTAATTCCGTGAACAACATTTATAACTATTCCGTGTTTATGATACCTGTATCTTATTTTTGATTTTCTTGACCTTCCGAAATTTGTCATTTTCCGTTGTGCAGTGGGCGTTGATTATTTGACATGTAATGCACATCTAAAGATATAACATCCTGTGTGGTTACATTGGACATGAGTTTCACGCCAATTGCCTTGTTGCTTAAAATAGGATTAAATGGTCATTTGGTTCAAAATGCATGTAGAATTATATAACAGACATTGATACAGATAATTTAATTATTTCACTGATTTTATCAAGCTTGAAATGATCGAACAACCTATAATTGAAAATTAATGCTGCTATATTTCCAAAAAAATTTAATAATTGTCTGACAAGACATATTTTTTGCACTTAACAGTGAAAATAATGTCTTCCTGCATTTGTTCATTTTATGATAAATCTTTACAGGTATATAAAACATTGATGTATCGAAAATAAGGTATTTCTTATAAACACAATAAGATGGATAGCTTTTATCCTTATTTAATACTTCAAAGTAACTTGCATGTGCATTTGAATTATTAGATAAATAATATTAACAATAATTTGTCAAAATTTAATTTTAACATGACTCAAAGCTGTTCAATTTGTTTGTTTAAACGTTGTCTTTTAAATACAGGTGAAGCCTCGCCAATTTTAATTTAAATAATTTATCAAATCGTTTGCATGTATTTTAGAAATAACCAAAATGGCATCATGTAATTTATGAGTTCTGATCGGTACAAATTACTCAATTTAAAAGTAGGTTTTAGTAGGATAAAAAGTTTGTTCTACAGACACATCACATTGTATGAATTAATATTAATTATATTTACTCAGCCAAAACATTATGTTATAAAAATTTTCCTTTCCACTTAACACATGCTACAGAATCATTTAAAATTTGAACAGTAAAACCATTGAATCTATTAAAATCAACATGTTTAAACCTTTTTAACCAGACAATATTATTGGATTGTTGTAAATTATGAATTGATTGTTTATAATTTTGATTAAAGCTGAAATTGACACAAGTTTTTCTCATGAATATTCATTAATTACCTGTCATTTTATAGATACAGCCGTTTTTACCGTTTTCTAATTTAAACTTTTATTGGCATAAATAATTACACGAATTTTTTGAATTTATCACTTGTTTTTTGTCTGATACTGGTTTACTTGCTCAGTTTATTAAATTGGTTGTCTATAAGGTGTTAGGTGTAGAAAACAGAAAAAGATATATTTTAGATGTAGATTGTTATAATCTGACCAATTAGATGCAGATAAAGGGGAGATTGTGGGCCAATTTTCTTGTGGAGCACCTTATTTGGTAAGTGCATAGACTTTTTCAGGTCTAACTCCTAATTTTTTGCTTAACACATCCCCCCTTTTTTATAAAATCCTGAATCTGCAACTGCTATGACATTTTTTAAACAACTGTGAATTACATATAGAAATTCTTGACTTAATATTTAAAGTTAATAATGAGTGTTTTTTGTCGTTGAAAGGTTAACTCCTTCATTGCATTAACCTAGTATACAAAATGCACAGTCAATGAGCTTTTATATAAACGATTTCTTACTTTGTAAATATCTTTATAACAGAAAGATCACCCTTAAAGTTTTCAAGTGTATTCAAACAACTTGGTCCAAAGTATTTTGTATAAGCTGTACAAGGCTGCACTATATTGTTGGCTAACTCACGCAGAGTGTTCCTTCAGATAGGAAGCACAAATAACTAAAGTGATAAATATATGGGAATTACATAAAGGAACCTGTCCTGTTGTATGACAGAAGATTCCCTATTTAATGTTTTGTGTAAATACTATTAAAGCAATGACTGGCAATAACACCTGTAGGTTATATAATTGAGAGAGGACACGTTTTAAAATTCTTTATCTTCGAAGCATTGATGGCCTTTTAAATGCAATTGAAAAAGCATAATTAGTTGCAACTATCGCTCATATTTGCTTTCGTTCTATTCAATTTAGGTAATTTTATCTTAGACAAACCTTGCACCTATTTTATAAGTAGGCTTTTAGTCGCTTTTGTCAACTAATTAGAGTTAGGCAATGTACATTTCGTTTTTCTTTTACAAACTAATTATATTTTGTCATTCCATTTTTAGCATCTTAGGTGTTCCTTTTCTTTCAAATAATTAGATGGAAGTCAGTTCCCATTGATCAATAGTTATTTTTTCCGATGATTTGAATTTAAGCGATAGGATCTTTATGTCTCGCTAAGGTTAGTACTAAGTGGACTTGTATTCTTGTTAACTTTAAAATATTGATTGCTATAAAGTGTTTTTTTCATCGTTTGATTATCTGATATTAATGTTCGGACATTGACCATAAATTTTAATTTCTTTGTGAAGTATTTGACCCAGACCTTAGATCTTGTAAATGATTTTTATGTGTTCCTGATAATTTGATGTTTTATAGATATTACTAACAACTATGCCCAGTGGCCATTATATTGCTATATAGTGAATTGAGTATATAAAAGAATCAAGTATATACTGTAAAATCTATGTCTAGATTCTAATAGCTATGATTCTATTGTTTGGACTTTTTTATAATAAAATGAAAAGATATTTTTTTCATCATGAGATATTTTTAGTTTCTTTCATAGTAAAGGCTGTAACATACATTAGAAAGAAAATTTCTTTTAGAAATAATGCATGCATGCAATAACATTTTACAACACAATTCATTAAATGACATATTGTAAAATGAAATAAATATTTGAATAGATAATAATCTTCTGTGTGTATAAGAGCCTGTATATTCAGAATTTTTGTGATGCTTTTATTATTGTAAAAAAAAATAACAGGATAGGTTTTCCAAAAATAAAAGCTTGCATTTAATTTTTTTTCATAGCATAAATGGAGCATATGCAGCATCTTCTTGAATAAAGGAATAAGTAAGCTTGCATTTTTGTTCATTTAAAAAAAAATTACAACAATGAATGCACACACAAATTTCTGAATTTACAGTAATTAAAAACCAAAATCTTTCTATTTTAAAATTATGGTGTTCCTTTTTTCTGAAGTTGCCTCATGCTGCTTATGATAAGATAGAATAAAACATAGAAAACGAAAAAGAATATCTGTAATTTCTGACATACTTTTTTTGTTGACAAATTTTTCCTGTTTTGACCGATCATAAGAAAGATGGTAATAGCCTGAGGCCAAACAGATTTAATACATGATGTGTCTATCATTGATCCCTATTGATAGATCATGTTAGTGTAGACAGGAATTAAAAATACATATCTGATCTATCAAAAAAAGGGGGGCATGTCAGTTATTGTTGTTGTAGAAAGGAGTTGGAAGTATATATCTTATCTATCAAAAAGGGGGCATGCCAGACTTACCAAGGAGTGTGTTGTTGTTGAAGAAAAATCTAAACATATAATTCCTATCAAAAAAGGAAGGGGGGTCAGTTATCTAGAACTATATTCCCGCTAAAAAAAGGGTGGGGGGGCATGTCAAACTTTTCAAAGTGTGTAATGTTGATAGGAATTTGAAATATATGTCTAATCTATCCAAAAGGGGATGTCAGAATCTGTATTTTAAGAGTGAAATTTCAGTTTATATGTATACATGTAAACTTACGTGGATAGATGTTTTTTTTTTCTTTTTAGTTGTATTATCAGTGGAGGTCTGTTAATATATTGTAACATATTTTATTGTGTCTCATTTGAATTGATTATAACATAAGTTGATAAAAAAAATAGTACATAAACTATCACCAAATGGTGTTCATTATCATTTAATTAGCCATGAAACCAGGTGTTTTCCTTTGTTTCATATCATAACTGATAATTTTTATATCGTCAGGTTGTATTGATACGTATTATGTTCACAGTTTGGATAGATATGGTTGTTGGGTTGTAGACAGTCAGACTTCTGCTGTAGCCTGCTCATTCTCATCTTCCGAAGCCAGAGAAACAGAGGTTAATGGTTTATTTTGCTGCTGCACGCTATAAGACATCACATCATATCTAAATAAAATATCCTATTTTAGAAATTCATCCATAGAAAAGATGCATGTCTAAACGAAAGTCTTTAAAAAATATATTTGTGCAGTAAAATTGAAGGACTATTTTTGTACAGCACTGATGTGTTAGATGTTCATTACAGTTTATCATAAATTTACATAATTCATTTGAAATTTTCCATATTAGCAAATGAAATCTTATTGTTCATTGATTTCCAATTTGAAGCTTTTTCCATATATAGAGACAACCATTAAAGGAAATGTTTTGTTATATTTTGAAAATGATGTAGTTTAAACTTAAAAAATATAACTGAAAATGAGCTGATATATAAAAGAAATAAAAGCCAAGCTTAAATTCTTTCTTATTATAAATTTAAATGCTTTCATCTTTTATGACCACTTTATAGATTTAAATAGAAGTATTTTTACGATCGTAGGATTGTAGTCGTTCCTAACTGAAGAGATGACCTTTAAATCTTTTAAAAACATGTATGTTTAACTTCTTTGTTTCTGGGTCAAAATATTGAAATTGATCTATTATAGATATCAATATTTTGAAAAATAATATTTATTTAGTTTATCATAGTAATAATTCACTTGACTTGGATTTTACAGCCTCTAGCCATAAAAATGACATGGATCTTGAGATTTCTATAGTCCATAGGTAACTGCAGGGGGTAGGGGTACCAGTTAACTGTATACAGTATGTTGCACACCTGTCTTGCAGGTAGGAATCACTTTCATGTTTACCTGAGGCAGGTCAATATTTTTGATTGACATTCATGTAAAGACAAATTAGGGAGATTAGCAAGTTATTGTAGAAGAAGTGATAATTTGACTAAAAATGTAAAATAATTTTGTATTATTATATAACGATTGTCATTGTTGTGTGACATTGATTTATTAACTGTCCAGTGGTCAAGTTGTGGTCAAGTTGTGGAATTTTTTAGGTTTAAATGTTCACTTTTGATTTTCAATGGAATAAAAAAGTAAGTTTATTTTATATCTGTGTAAAAAATATTTGATTTGTCTCTTATTTTCCTAGAAATAATTTGACTCTGATACTTCATACAATAAATGTTTTTTTGGTCAAATACTCTGGAATATAAAAAAATATTGGCCATTGTAGAGACATTGAAATTTCTTTCATAAGAACAGGAAACAAAATCCTTACACCAAGTTGAAAAATCCCAACGAAAAGGAATGTTACGTTTATTGTTGTTCCTCATTTCAAAGTTATCAACACAGAGCCTGCACATCACTGCAAGTTTAAAATCCACACAGAGCCTGCACCTCAGTGCGACTTCAATACATTGACTGTTGACCAGGTCTTTGGCTATTTAAGGAGTTTGTGCGACATTTTTACATCCCTACGTAACCATCACGATGAGTCCATTAGACATTTTTACATCCCTACCATCACGCTACATGTAATTACCCACTAGATCATTAGATGTCAATATCTAATCGATAACCATGTCAATATCATCATACCTGACCAATGATTAACATTATGTGTATTTAACACCTTATTATACACTGGACATAATTTTTTCTCTGATCGGGAAAAAAACTGAGGTTTGTCAGATTTTTTTCTTTTTATAAAACTTTTTTCGCTATTATTTGTTCCAGTGAGTCTATAAATGATGCTTTCTGCTAATATTGTAATTTTAAAAGTAAATGTGTAATTAAAATGTTAAACAAAGTTATGGACATTTTCTATGTTTTCTACCACTTCTTTATTTATGTTCCCTGGGCAACCAAAAATACAGCTATTTAACAGTAAACATGTTTACTTGTTTCATTTTTCATATTTGATATTTTTTGGAAGGAAATTTCTTTGATTGATGTACATTTGTAGTTGAAAATATGCATTGAACAATTTAACCTGAGTGTGAACCCTAGACTAACACCTCTACAAATTAGATTTGGCAGTTAGAATGAACTTTACATTGCCAAATAGATCAGATTCAGTGTTCAGAAACAAGATAAAACATTTCATTGAACCTTTATCTGTCTGTATATCATTGATAAATTTTATTATGGTTCCTTTCTGTGTAGCACAGAACAAAATATTAGTAAGCCTATCAAGAATAACTTGACTTCTTGTAAAACTTGCATAAAATGCTGTTCAGTAAATAAACATACAAGCAAGTTTCCTGATTTGATGTTTTTTTTTTAAATTGAATCACTTCCCGTTATAAGAATCTTTTGTTTCAAACAAAGTAAAAAGAATTATAACAATAAATATGTATAAAGTCAGTGTATGCTGTATCTTCCCAAAAGCTAATTATTGATACAATGCTCTATATTTGTACAGTTAGCTTTAGTATCAAGTCACACTACACTGTACAGCTTCCCAAATCATTGTTATATATGGAGTGTACAGTTTGTACACTTAGCCTTAGTATCAAGTCACGGTACATTGTACAGCTCCCCAATTATTGTTATTTATGGAGTGTACAGTTTGTACACTTAGCCTTAGTATCAAGTCACGGTACACTGTACAGCTTCCCAAATCATTGTTATTTATGGAGTGTACAGTACGTTGAACAATATGTCCCCACGATTTTGTCCAGGTAGATTTCAGATAAGGGTGATAAACTTTTATCAATTATTGGCCAATTATCTAGTTGTAAACTTGTAAACTGTAAACTGTATTTATTGCCTTAACTCTAGTTTATGATTTCTCATTTCAGATAAATATATACTCCAGAAGAATTAACAAAGAAATATTGTCTTGTGAAGAATTGTGGAGTATATTTAAATCGGATGTGACTTCTTAAGGAATAGCAAGTGATTCAAATTTCATTTTAAAAATGAGGATTTAAATAAGATTAGCGGATTTATATATGGATATAATATATGAAGTGAAAGTTTTATAATGTAAGGATGTTATAGATATTTTTTGTTGGAGATATATATTATTTGTTAGAATTCTACTTCTGAGATTTATAAAGCTAGGAAGCTTTCGCGTCCAATGAATCTTACTTAGCCGGGAACCGACGGCAATGTCATGTGGATTAGCATCTTACGATTGTTGCTTCTACTTCTGCACATTTTGGAAGGTGAGAATTATTTGTCATTGTTTGTAGTAGGAAAAATAAACAATCTGATTATTTTCAAGCAATAAATTGGTTCAGAAGTTAGCCAATGAGGGATGAATAGTTACCAAAAGATTATGAAAATTACTGATTATTCAGTATTCATAGGAAGTTTATGCTCTAGTTTCCTGCTAAATATGAGATCTCCCATATAAAAACCTATTTAATACTTGAGAGAGAAAAAAAATAGTGAGCACAAAAATGATAAAATTTTGAAAAGTGAAGCATTAGAAATGAGCATTCAGATATATTGAAACATATATCATTTGCATTTTCATTTTCAATATTTAACCTAAAGCATTTTCATTTTTAATAATTAACCTCTTGGAAAATGGTTAAATTTTCTGATGTTATTAGTACTGTCCTTCAGATGGAGAAAAATTATTAAGAAAACATCTGGGAATGCTTCCTGAATCTATTTTATATAATTGGAATCGGAAACTTTATAATTAATTTCTCTATTTTAATGTAAAAGCCCTTCTAACTTATAATAGTTTTACCACTGGTAGTTGTGAATATTGCATTAATCTGTCAGTTCTGACAACTATAATTATATCAAATGTTGTCTTTCCTTCCACTTTTGTTTTTTCCCTAAATGAAGGTATACTTCAATAAGACAGAAACTCAGCTACAAAATTAACCAAAAGACATTTAGTGGGCAACATATAGTTTTCAGCAATATACTTTTGGGTTGTTTCTTGAGCACAAAGTATTTTCCAGTATTATTTCATGTGATGGTCCATATTTCTAAATATTTGCATCTGGTCTTCATATTCCTAAAACAGAGATGGACTTACTGCTTATTTCTGGCTATTTCAAAATGTATTGGGTCTCGACAGATACCATACATCTTAAATAAAAGCAAGATTTCCTATTCCAGATTTTTTTTTACCTAACTTTAAGTATCGGAAACTGTCCTACTTCGTCTTAATTGTGTAACATAAAAATAAATATTGAATTAAATTGGGTCTCAAGAAACGTAACAAATTTATCATAAAATTAATTACAGATTTCACCAACAATTACAATATCAATTTGCTGTTAAAAAACAATTAGGACAAATTTCTGTTTTATGTTATGAAAATGAAAAGAAGGAATGTTAATTCATTTAAACTGATTCATAATTTTTTTATCCCTGTAAATTATACTCTAATTTGACTATGTTTCTTGAGTTTCACTATTCTTTTCACTCTATGAAGTGTAAAATTGTGGGGTAGAATCAAGATTTTATCATAGCCTTGTCAGATGTTTCTGACATGGGACTTTTTCAAGGTGAGTGGGTAGGTCATGAGTAAGATTTAAAAAAATACAAACAAGCAATTCAACTTGATTAAATGAATTAAACTTTATTTATAAACAATCCACAAAAAACTGATTTTTATCTAAACTTGGACCAGAAATTGATTAGATAATTATTTACTGTCCTTTCATTGGATTTCACAATTACACCAGAAATAATCTTCCAGCTATACATGATAATTTCATCAAATTCAACACGTTTCTGTGAAAATTCCATGAAAATTGAAGAATTCAGAAATTTCAAGTACTAAAACTGAAATTCTTGACCGCAGTCCAGAGTTCAACTTCCTGGAAAGAGAGAGTGACTTTTGTTAATAAAGTGCCATTATCCAAATTCTGTCCATTTTTGTCCGTTTTATATTTAAAATCTACTATTTTCGTTTTAATTCAAATCCTTGTCTTTGGAATTTGCTTATTATGATTAAGCTAAAAATTCAGATAATTCAAAATATTTTGACCGAACAATTCCTACAAACTTATTGATGTTTGCAGGAATTAAATATATTGAGTGAATTACTCTGTATGATTCAGATTTCTGACAGTAATGAAATCGTGATAAGACCATAGAGTACGTGTATTACAAATGACTGAGTGGTTTATAATAGTAGCCTCTATTGTAGCGGTCAGTAAGGGTCAGTGTCAAGCCTGTTAGTGGACACAGCAGACGACAATGATGTATGTTTTGTAGACATGTGTTCTTTAGCTTATGTTCAGGTGTCAAGGAAGAAAGTTTAATTGAAATATTCCCATTAAACTGGTTCACTCAAATTAATTACATTCTTTATGTAGATTTTCTGAAAGAAGCTGAAATAGATTGGAACAATGATTTTTAATAGATATTCAATTGAATTAAATAAGTTAATTAATGGCAATAGCTTATAAAAGTACTTGTAGTATTGTTTTCATGTAATGTTGCTTTTCTTATTTCTTCAATGTAAAATGAGGAGAATCACAGTTTTATAGGAATTTCCCTTAAAAATAGAATCGTATATTTGACACATATAATCCATTTCTGTTTTCTTAATGAAAGTTTCTCCTATTTCAGTCGTTATTGTCATTATTTAAGCTCTTTTCTTAATCATGTTAATGAAGGTGTGTCTTTTTATGAGCATGATGTTTTGCAAGGATTTTTATTGAACTCATATTATTTCTGATCAATTTTGTTTTCACTAGTATCAGTAATAACCTTGTGAAAATTTCAAAGTTATTGGTCATCTGGTCTTTGATCAGTTTTAATGATTTCCGTTCAAAGTTTTACTCTTGAAAAGTAAATAAACAACAAAAGACTGTAGAAAATCAGTAACGTCACGATATGTAAGGGTGGGGCTAACTGTGAAAAAACTAGTGGTGATTATGGCAAACTACCCTGTTAAAAAAAGCCATAAAGAGGAGCCTTTAATGAGTCATCTAGGTAATCCCCTGCTGTTATTTTTAACGATATTTCCTCTGGACAGCTCTCTACAAAAGGAAGTTTCTGAGAGTATTGTCGCCCTCTACATGATAATACAATCAATATAGTGTGTTGACAATGGCTTATAAAGAGATAAAAGTTAGCGTTAGATAAGATACTGAACACCAGGTGGGGTTATGCAAGTTTAAAGTGTCATAATTCAGAGTGATTTGGACCTTAAAAAGTGTTGTATTTGATAAACTTAAATCTACATGTATATAAATTATTAAAAATTCGAAAAGTTTAGATTTTTGGTACACGTTGGTATTCATTAACATGAATCTGTACTGATATGATTTTGTTCAATTGTTCCAATGATCTGCTTTTAGACTTGAGGACAGTTACTGGTCATTTATTGAGACTATAAATACACACAATACAAGACCTATCATACAACTTAAGATTTGACTTTTATTTCTCCTGTTAAAACATTGTATTAACCTTGCACACCATAAAACATTAGAAACCTAATGTTCTAAAGCCTAGCATACACTAAAATCTAGGAAAAATGAATGATAAAAGCTCATTAAAGTATAAAACTAATTTGAAAAATGCATGTGTCACATAAAAGAACAATTAATAACTATCAATCAAGTGAATACAAGTTTTTTCCACCAAGAAAATATTATATAAACCTTGGCCATTGGCCTCTGTGAATATAATATTCTTGGGATAATATATCCCAAATTTCCTTTACATAGACAATATTCATACATTATAGGAAAATATTAAATATATAGTAGCTTTAGAAAGAATTGTTACCAACAAAAAGCAGTCTGTAGCAAAATATCATATAAAAATGCATAATAATGTCAATAATATGTACTACATATATTAGGGTACATGTTAATTGTAGGTTATATAAAACATGAGTTCTATAGTATGATATACCTACTGTCTGTTTCAGTCGTGATATTTATATAAATGTGAGTATTGTATGATATAATAAACTTTCTGTCTGTTTCAGTCGTGATAGGAGCATCATGGGAACAGAGACCAACCGATGTCACGGCACCGGTCGGTAGTACAGTCACATTAACATGTAAAGTTACGGGTGAACCGGGTTTTGTTACATGGAATAAAAATGGTAATACACTTGCTGTGGGAACAAGTGTAGTATCAAGTGATAGCCGTATTACTGTTCCAGTAGCTTCTAAGTTTAACCTGCAGATAACTAATCTGCAAAAAAGTGATGATGATGATTATACGTGTAACATACAAAATATACAGCCAGACTCGCAGAAAGCTGTCACTGTACACCTGACTGTTTTAGGTTAGTATCTATCTTGTTGTGTAAAAAGTGAAATGACTGTTCTGAGTTAGTATATACAATTTAATGTAGATTCAGGAAATAATGACTGCTTAAGGTAAGTATCTGTCTTGCAGTGTACCAGTACATTAAGTAGACATTGGCTGTAATTGGCTAGTTTTCGCCTTAGTCCATTTTTTTTTAGCTTTATAACATTATTAAAAGAGTTTAAATACATCTTGCAACATTACATGCCTGAGTATGGTTAGTAATTTTTATAAATTACAAATGGTGCATCTAGACTCATTAGGTACAAAATAATCCTAAAGATCAATGCAGCATATACTACATTGTATTATACCTCAACAGAATTACTGTGCTGTATTGAAACAATGACTGACCTATTTAGATATAGGAAGATGGGGTATAATTGACCATGAGAAAACTCCCCACCAGGGACTAAATGATGTAGAAATTAAGAACCATATATCACTGTTTCAGCCTTCAACAGTGAGCAATACCAATATCCTATATTTACCTATAAAAGGTCGGAAATGAAAAATGTAAAACAATTCGAAGTTGAATACCAACAGCCTGATATATGTACAAAACAATAAACAAAAAACAAATATTTTAGAAACATACAGTGAATATTTTATTGATGAAAAAAAAGTGTTGTAAGGGAGATAACTCTAGGTTAGAATATGAAAAGAAACTGAAAAATATATTCTCTAATATTGATATGTTTATTTTCTTTTTTAGTGACTCCTGGCCAGCCAAGTATTTCAATCAATGACACTCGACCACAAAAAGTGGAAAAGGATGTTGTGTCATTAACTTGTTCGTCTTCGGGAGGCAATCCACCTCCTGAATTTACATGGACCAAAAATGGATTAGTGCTCAATTCAAACATTATAGTAACAAAAGTCCCAAACGGATTATCGTCTAGTCAATTAACTGTTCATTTGGATTATAGTGATCATTTAGCGCCTTATTCATGTAGTGTCAGAAACTCTGTCAATCAGAATAATCCGTATTCCACATCAACACAAATATCGGTGCTTTGTAAGTATTTAAATACAAATTATATTTCTATAAGCAACAGTTCACATATTATATTATAAATGGGGAGATTTCAAGTATATTGAACATTTTTAATGATCTATATTCTTAAATGACAACATTACTGCTAAAATGAAAATAATTGAAAAGTTCTAATATAAACTGTGGATTCATTATTATTTGTGGGGTATAAATTTGTTCATTGATTTTGTGGATAAATGTTAACCATGAATTTAAATGTTCAATTAAAACCAGGAAATCAAATATCCAGGTAAATACCAATTTCCCTCAATGCCTGAAATTTGGTACTCCTGAAAATAAATGAATCCACAGTATCTTTTTGGGCGAATTTTGATACTCAGATATGAAGTTTTATTTAGTTAGCAGCAAAACTGGCATTCAACAATATTGAAATAACTTCTTTAACAAACATTTATAATTTACATCAACTTCGAAGTAATTTTTTTTGGGAGTCAAAACTATGAGCTCACCTACACCAAAAACAACTCTTTTATTGAAAAGATTTTGATATAGGCGATGAAGATTCTCATAATAATAATGATGTTTCTTGGCTGCACACAAACTTTTAACAAAAGGAAACAGGAGGAAAAACTTTAAATTCAATAATTTCAATTTCTTGAAAATGGAGCATACATGTATTATGACTTAATCTTGTGTAATCTACATGTATTTACGGTTTTTTATACAAGATGTTCAAAGTTAAAAGAGATCATAAAAGCGTCTTTTTCAGGACCAAAAATAGGTGTTAAATTCCTTTAAATAAAAAAATAAAAAAGTATAATTTTTAAATCTACAAGCATGGCACTTGTTCCAGGAATAATCTTCAGCAGGTACAAGTAAGTTCAAATAGCAATAAAATGTTTGAGGGCACAAAAACATTATGTTCCTCACAATATTTTTGTGCTCAACATGAACAGTCAAACATTGGAATGAACAAAGAAAGATAACTCTGGTTTTTTTTTGTAGATCATCCGAGAATAACATTTAAACCATATAAAGACTTATCATTAGAGTTAGGAAGTGCAGGATCATTAACATGTAATGTTAGTGCAAACCCACAAGTAAATTCTATATCATGGACCAAAGATGGACAACCTCTTCAAAGTAAGAAAACAGAACACAGATTATTCAATCCCCCTTGGTGTAATGCTTATACATTTGTTACCATTTCTGATGTCCGATATAAAATATAAGTGTAAAGGAGCACACAAAGTTGTTGTATACAGATTTAAGTTGTAAAAAAATCAACTTTTTGGACACAGATTTGAGAAATTATCAGACTTACTGAGCTCCTCTGCTGTTTCATAACAAATACAATCAAGTTTTATATTTTCAACAATGTATATTATCCTTAACCTTCATTTTAACATTGGATGCATTAAAAAAATTCAAAAATTTGTTAGATTTAGAGAACACCAGAATGGAATATTTGCTCACAGCAGAAGAAGAATATAAGAAGATTAAATATGTATCTACTATACAGATATAGCTTCTCTTGCATTTGTGTAGTAAAATGGTATTTTGTAGGATAACTGACAGAACCCAACAATAAACAATCTGAACAATGCTAAAAAACCATGTTTCCTTTAACATGAAATAAAAGAAGATCTTATATGAGTGTAGGTCAGTGACAAAGCAACCCAACAACACTAAAAACAAAAGAGAGATTTTACCATTGAAACTAAATGTAAAAAATCTGAATGGATGTTAATTTTGTTCTTAAATCATTTGAAGTTTGAATTACATTGTCATGATAAAAAAAGCATCAGATCAGCTAGATTTAAGAATAAAGTGTGAGTTTTTTTTTTGCTTTGAACTTGCCTTTTTACATAATGATTAATCTTCTGTCATTTTTTTTTAGCCACAAATTCCCGCATAGATTTTTCACCGGCCAGTAAAACTGACAGTGGATCATACTCATGTTCATCTTCCAATTCAATAAATGGCATCACTAAACCAGCTACAGACACAGCAACAGTCAATGTTTTATGTAAGTATTTTATTTGAAGAGAGAGAGAATTGACATGACTGACACCATTGATCTCTGATGTTGAACAAAACAGCAAACATGAAAAAGAAAGAAAGGAACGACAATTAAAAAAAAGCAGTATGAGTTGACTCTTGTTATCTCTTAAAAGTTTTAAACTAGACAAAAATGTTATTATCTCACATTGAATTAAGTAGGAAACTTTTAAAAAACATTCTGATTGTGATCAAAGGGACGCAACTCCATAGTACTAAGCAGAAAACTTTTAAAGGAAAAAAAGCATTTTGATTTTGATTAAAGGGACACAACTCTGTAATACCATGATAAATTGAAGTATTGCATGATTTAGCTAGGGGATCAATAGTATTTTTTAGTTGTGGAAAATTGTCCTTTGCTTTTTTTAATTTAATTTTCCCTTATTTTGATAATTTTTCAAAAGAGAATTTAAAAACAAAACACTCGTAGAATAGGTTTGAGTAGTTCACATTGATTAGGGACATAAATCCCCACTGACTGTTCGATATGTAAGAAATAACTAGATTCTTTTCTTTCTTCAGATCCTCCAGTCATTACAATACCAGAAGTTTACGAAGTAAATGAATCAGCGACATTAGATATCACATGTAATGTTGATGCTTACCCCACCCCCTTTTACACAAGATGGCAGAAGACCGACAACAGTATCCAATCAAACAACAACCGATTAACTATTGACAATATCAAACGTTCACACAAGGGCAACTACTCGTGTATCTCTAAGAATGCTATGAGGCCGTCAGGAGATTCTGAACGTATTGAAGAAAGGATTAAATATACATATCTCTATGTTAGATGTAAGTTAGTAAAAAAAAAAAGAGTTTTAATGTGCAATTGTGTAATTGAATTCTATCATCTTTTAGAATGTAAAACTATGTTTTAGAAATATTGGTAATTTGTTTTAAGCAGCTTCAGTTTTAATTGTGCATGTGTTGTCTACTTTTCTCCAAGTTTTTTTTCCAATTTTTTGATGCAATTCATATCTCAATGGCTTTGGACAGACACCTTGATCCTGATATGCATGTAATATTTGCCACTGCACTTTGAAGAACATTCCATTGTCATCATTAACCATAATATTTCAAATTGCATTAGGATTACAATTTAAATTAAAGATGAGCAAGAACCAATGAAGTTGGATATATCTATCTTTAATTTAACATTATGCATGTGGATCGATTCAAATATTTTCTGTCAATTATGAGCAAATTATAAAAATGCTTATAGTAGAACATATAAGCATGTTTTGTGTTATTGAGTGATAGATAGTTTAGTGATAATGATATAAACACATGATATTTTATATTTTTCAGATTCCCCTGGCAGTTCTAACATTGCCCCAGTTTCACCTGTTTTTGTAGGAAATTCTCTGACTCTTACCTGCTCTGTTAGTGATCCAGGTAATTATATTATATACTATGTAATTAATAGATACAGAATAATGCATCGATTTTACATGGATATTCAAGGATAAACAATTAAAATTATTCATCAAATCATAGTAAGCACATAAACAGGTTCTTCATGGCCAGTTTGGACACCTTTAAAGACATGTGTTATACAAAGTTTATTAACAGATCCCAAAAAGTAACTGTATTCTTAAATTTAGGAATAATTGATTGAAATGCACTTTGGAAACACTCAAAGCATATTTACATTAACCAAATATAAACATTTAGCATTAATGAATCAATATCCTTTGGTTTTCAGATGATTACGTTTTCTATATTTCTCTGAATATTTCATGTATGCTTATTTCTTTTCAAATTTGTCAAGTGTCAGGCTATAATGAAATTTGGCAATTTTAATTTTAAGGCTATCCAGCACCAACATATGAATGGAGAAAAGTTGAAACCAACCAGTTATTAGCAACAGAAACTTCACGACTTATAATTAATGGAGTCACGTTACAAGATAATGGCAACTATTCCTGTACACCTAAAAACATGATGGGGAGGGGAGGCTCAAGTACAGTCCCTGTGGTTGTCAATGGTGAGTACTTGTAATATAATCATAGTATTTCAAATTCACATCCTATATATATATATTCCTAGTAGTTAAAGTTTGTAAACTTTCGTTTTGGTAAATTTAATTTGTTAAGTATAAACCACTTCCATCTCCACATATATGTTTTCATTGTTTTAATGAATATATATGATTGATTTTTTTTAAACCATCAATTTGCAATGTTTGATACTTGTTTTTAAAATCTGAAATCTTTTTCTTTTCTTAAATAAAATGGAGTTATTTCCCATTGATTAGCAATAACATTCAATTTAAACAATTTTTCAATGAGAAATTGTCTTAATATTTTATGTATTTTTTTTTTCTCCTCAGAAAAACCAACATATGTAGGTGTTCATAAAGACAAAGATACTATATACAACAACAGAACAGGTTATTGGTTACAGTGTAAAGTAAGAGGACGTCCAGAACCATTAATTCAGTGGTATAAAAACGGCAAACCTTTGGATACGTCGGGGAAATTATATAGATTAACCACTACTGTTCTACCAGTCGACACATTCAGTTTCCTTGTCACTAGTCAAGTTTATTTACAAGGTAATATTCATATAGTTTATAATGAGGTAATATTCTTATAATTTATAATTGGGGAATTTAAGTTGCAGAAAGTTCATGGATTACTTCCCTTTACAATAGATTTAAGGAAAATATTTATGCATGTGTAAAATGAGCTTTGTTGTTCTTTTCCTGTTCAAGACATGATAAGGAACCTTTGAAGGAAGTTGTAAATCTTCTTTCTCATTTGATTACCAATAATTGCAAATCATTGTATTACAAGGATATGATATTATCTTTTATTATTTTTGAAATAAAGGTTTCCTTTTCAATGTTGATTTTATTTTTCTATCAAATTAGGTCATGGCATTATGTTTCCTCCCAGCAGGGGAAGGTGAAAGTTCAAAAGTTTATACTGTAGATTCTAGTTAACCTACTCTTGTTTTAATATAAGTGCCATAAATTTGAATATATGCAGTTTAAATGATTAGAAATCTCTACTTTTCATTAAAAATTACTTTCGGAGTAATATAAATTAACAAGATTTTTCATAATTGCCAATGAGACAACTACCCACCAATGAGAAAAATATATGATTTTGTCATGGTTGTTTGGGAGTTATCCGAGTCTGACTTGTTTATTTATATATTGTTGTTATTTGTAGGAAGTGATCGTGTTGGCACAACCTCCCCACAGATCTCTGATGTAGCTAGTTATATTTGTAAAGAAACCACGTCAAACATTAATCATACAACACAACTATTTATATACTGTAAGTATAACACTTCAATGGTGGATTCAGGGTTGTTGTTACATGGAAACACATATACATGGGACACATGTTAACTTAGCATTAATTTTATAAATCTGCTCTAAAGTATCAAGCATACCTGACATTCAATATAAGCTTCTCCTTTCAAGTAAAACTAAAGAACCGTTGTGAGAATGCTCACGCCCACACATGATAAAAGTTTCAAAGTTGCATGAAATTCTGTTGAGTGGATTCAGAGGAGTTGCAAATGAGAACTGTTGCAGTAGTATATAATGGTCAAAAGTTTAATTTGATATTTTACATCCCCCTCCTCCCCCAGCCATAATTTCACAAAGTGTGTGAGTATTATATATTACCGCCAACCATAACTTTAAAAAGTTTGTGTTTTTTTGTAGTTCCCCCAACTATAACTCCCGATGAGAAGGAAGCATCCATTGCTGGGGGTACAGCTCAGTTGAAATGTTTTGGAGAGGGATATCCTGTACCAAACTTTGTCTGGAAGAGGAACAATGCTGTGATTAGTTCTGGAGGGAGACTTACAATTCATCAAACCAAAGTTATAAGTGTAACGAGATCTGAAAGCATTCTACAGATAGATAGAATTGTTGGTCAAGATTTCGGACCTTATTCGTGTGAGATGTCCAATCAGTTTGGGAAAACAACTAAAACCATCACTTTAACAGTCAAAAGTAAGTTGGTAATTTTAGTTTAAATGTTTTCAGCTGCTATTTTAGATATTAGATATTGAAGCTTCTCTTTATTGTAATAACTAGAATAGATTTTTTTTTAAATCAGGATGGACCAGATCTGTCGATTTCCCATAAAAACAGGAGTGTTCTTTGTATCTTTTTTTTATGATTATTGAAAAATCAAATTCTTTTTGACTGTAACATAATTGTAAAGGGAATATGAATGTTTTGAAGAAACAATTGTAAATATGGTACCCGATATTTCCATTGTAGCCCCTGTTAATGCACAATAAATTTTATTCGATATGCTGTTGGATACACAACAATAAATTATACTGGCGAGTTTTGATGAGAATAGCATGAGATATTATCCATTAATGGATAAATGTTTTTATTTTGTTGACAGAACAGACTTTTTTTGTAGATGAGAAAAGTTCAGCATGAACACTTTTAATACTAACTGCTATTTTGAAATCTTTTTTTTTTTATTCAGTATTTTTCCAACATTTGCATTTTTTTTCCCTTTTTCTCAGCATGCTTAAATTTCCATTGTCTAATATCCACATCTTTACAGCATTCCTGCTAAATTTATTCAAGAATTCTTAGAGCTTTTATTCCTTTGCTTGAAGCTGAGATCAGCAGTAAGAAAGATAACAATGTATATAGATAACATTTAATTTACCCTCATGTGCATGGATTTAGTGCATCTTGTAAAAAATTTACCTTTCTTTGATTCGCTGTCGTAACTTGTCAGTCATGTAAACAGAGGATTTCGGCAATTTTACATCAATTTATATATAATTGGTGAGTATTATTTTGATCATTTGATTACATGTAAAACTCCTTAACCTGGTCAAGTGTAAGGTGGTGATGGAAATTTACATCTGATTAAATGAGAAAAAAAAGCAGGATGTAATGTAATTGAACAAAAATAGTTATATAATAAAGAAAAAAGATAAATGTATAAAAAGCCTAAATAAATATATAATCATCCTAAGAAAACATATTTGTAATGTAGAAAAATAAATAAAAGCTTGAACAACTATTTTAACTGTGTCTAAATACATATCAGTTAAAACATTTTTTTTTTAATATTCTTCATATCAAAAACATTCTTAATTTATTGATATTGATAAATCATACTTAAAGAAAGTAATTTTATTGTTTTCAGGTAAACCAGAAGCACCTACAAGCTTGTCAAGTCCAAAAAGGTCATGGGACAAAGTAACATTACGATGGACTCCTGGTTTTAATGGAGGGTCATACCAAGCATTTGTTGTGAAGTACAAAAGTAACCCTCCCAATGCAGGGGACCAATCAATTAGAGTTATGCCTGACAATGCTACAGAATTTACTGTTTCCAGTGAGTAAAAGTTGACTGTATTGGTTACAGCATAGATTGCAAATGAGTTATCTCCCCTTTAGTGTAAAATATTTAAATTTAATTCATGAATTTATTTGATTATGAAAACTATTTTTGATACAAAAGAGTGAAGACAAACATATTGTTCATTATGCCAAACAGTACCATCTGATTTTATTTATTAGTTTTGCAAGTATCTGTTTGAATTGTTGTTCCCCAAAGCCCCTCACAGTTGGAAACATAGAATGTTGAAACTGAATTTAAAATTAAATTGTTATTCATTCAGAAAATATATTGTTAATGAATAAAGCATATTATAGAATTGATTTCTACTTTTCAGATCTGTTACCCAGTACAGCCTATGTTTTCCAAGTTTGTGGATATAACGAGCTAGGAGAAGGAGACTTGTCAGATTCTATCACAATTACAACTAATGGTGAGTAATCTCCCCTTTTGAATATTTTAGAAAGTGTTAACAATTAGATATCTTCTTTATTATCTATCATTATTTTCTGTATCCATTGTCATGCTTCATGTGAAATAATTAAATAAACTGTTGCAATTCCTGGTGTTGCCAAATTTCGATTATTAAGTTTTTTAAACTTGAGAAAAAAAACATTTACATACATTTTCAATATGAATAAACAAAGAAGGGAGTGAAAAATACCTGCAAATCTTGAATAAGATAGAATTAATAAAGTTGACACTTTGGATATTTTTTTCATAATAAAGATGAACACAAAAAATAAAAATTTAGCTTTATACACAAATGTATAATAGTATTTGATAAACCATAGGTTAAACAGAAAGATTGCCATTTACACATGTAAATAGATATGCTCGGTATAGCCTATATTTTATTTTTTATTTCAGGTTATACATTCCCATTTATCAAGGAGACACCAGAGTTTTCTGGTGACAACAAAGAATTAGTCTTAAATCTTGATGTGAACAGTACCTTTTGTGTGAAGGTCAAGGTCAGCACCAACGGTGGACAGTCGTGGCAAACCTTTACTAATAATGACCTTGAATGTTTTGATGCCAATGTTGCTAAGATGATCGTGACAACCAATGGAGTAGACAGAATGAATGTTTCCCTCTGTCTTGTAGAGCGTATGGATGTCTGTGGCCAGCCTGTTTCTGTTCGAATTAGTAAGTCTCCAAGCACCTAGATCATGTCGGATTTGTATATCTAGAAATAAAGCACCTGGGTCATGTGACAAAAGTTTTTATTAAAAAAAAATGACATTTTATACAGATATTTGCATTGATTTTTGAAAAGATACATTTATTCAAAAAAACCATTGCACTTTATTTTATAATTATGAATAAAAAGAAAGAGGTTTAATAAAAGCCATTATTCAAATTACACAAACCAACAAAAAAATAATATTTTTTAAAATGATGTGAATTATTGATACTGATAATAATGCATACCATATTTTTGTGTGCTTTTGTAATCTTATTTTCATTTTAATCAAATAGTTTGTCACATTGCCCAATAGAAATTTTACTTTTAATTGTTATATTTTTTTATATATGTCAATTTTTGGTGTATCAAACAATTTTTTGGTTTTTAAGTGTTTATCATATTCAATGGTTTTCATTGGATCAAAGGAAATAGAGGACATTTATGTTCAAATCAACTCCATGAATTTTAGGTGAATGGAATATCTCTGGTGAGAATGAAGATATTTTTTATCCAAGACAGAAAGACACATGTTATTATTCAAGAGAATATATTTGTTACTTTAATATTGCTGTATAAAATTCAAAGGGAAATAACTCTGTTTTGCCTAATGTTTATGTCAGGGGGAATAACTCTGTTTTGCCTAATGTTTATGTCAGGGGAAATAACTCTGTAGTGTTGTGTCATGATACCTTCATCATTATTGCAAGTCTTGAAAATCAATTAAGTTTTTGGCATTTTTATACTCCCAGGAAGTTTTCTATAAATGTGTCAATTTTGAAATGAATTGAGTCATAAAGTTTTTAAGATAAGAGTGTAGACTCTTAATGACCAATATGTGTTTGATCTTTTTGCTGGAATATATTCAGAGCAGACTTCATCACTGTAAATCAAAGAGATGTTATTATTTAGCATGAAAAAAATTCTATGATTCTCCATTTACAATGCAATGTATGGTGTGCATGTGCATCCACAATCCATATGCATTAAAATAATATGATTTCAATAGAAAGATCAAACTAACTCTTTATTTCAACATACTAACCTAAATTATACATTTTAGTTGCTTTTTCTCTCTGCATTGATTTCTAAACTTACTAACAGGATGATAAAGGGTATGCTAAGTTGAGGAGAAGGAGAACTTGCTATTGAAAGAATATATTTCAACTTGTTCTTTTATTTGGAGTAAATTGAGTTTAAGAAATTAGTACAAGGTGCTATAAAATGGTTCAGTGGTGTGACAGGGGGATAAGGGTACGAAAAATTACCCTTTTACAAAAATAATTGGATATTAATATACTTGCTCATTTAAAGATCATTGCATTGGCATAATCATTCTTAAAGTGCTTAGTAAGCTAAATATTACCTGAACAAGATTTGTAGAAAAAGTAAATTATGACTATCGGAAATCAATAGATAAAGTTCATTATGATATAAACATCTTCAAGGGAAAAGATAAGCATATCTTATATAAGAATAAGGAGATTTTGTTCTCAACATTTATTTTTTTTCTTCTTCATTTTTTCGATACATATTCTGCCAAGTAAGAGTTGAGAAAAGCATGCTAAAACATAAAGACTAGGAAAAAATGGCCCAAAAAATTTAAATCTAGAGCTAATTCTTTCCTATGCAGACCATCTTTCTGAGCCAAGCCCCTTTTCTTAACAAAATTTGTTAGCATGGTCATCTTAAGTTTAACTGATAATGATAAATTTTCTCAATTTTAACATGGTCAAACTTAATTTACACATGTTCAATGGGTCAGTTTCAAAGTAGTGTTTTCTCATGCAGGTGATCATTTTACTACCTGACCATAAATTGTTTATTTTCTGAAAGGAAATAAGATTATAGACCAGATAACATACAATAATGGCTCCAGTGTTAAAGTGGAGCGAGAGGCTATTTTTAAATATTTGCCAAAACCAATTTTATTTTCTTTCAATCAATAGTTCATTCAATTTGTCCGTTGAAATGAAATCCTTCACCTGTGTATTACACACCTTCATTGTACCCATCAAATTTTAATCTGATCAAGCGAAGGCTTTTGGACTCAGTGGTAACATCCGCGAATTAAAATGTTGTCCATTGTCCGATCTGAACGATTTTTACAGGATTTGGTGAGATCATGGGGTGAAGTTGACAATTTGTTTCGGTATCAATATCTGATTATTTATAAAATCAAAGTGGATTAGGTAAAAGTCAGTTTTGTTATGTCACATTCACAGCTAAAAAAAAGGGACTGCATTTATTGTTATTGATAAATAAAATTTTTGGTGAAAGATTTTTCTTTGTATATACATGTATAAAAAAAAATCCCTTATTTGGTGATATTTTTTTTTTTTTTAAAGATGTCCATTTCATTACAAAATTTAAATTTAAACCTGGTTAGATAATTATATAACTAATGGATTACCATTTGCACCATAAATTTGTGTAAAAAAATGCCAGAAAAAGTATTACACCTTTACTGGAACTTAAAAAAATAATGAAAACATTCTAAAAACTAGAATTTAACATATGCTGTGAGTAGATAAAGTTCAAAGAGGGAAACCAATATAAATTTATTTTCCCTTTGAAGGCCCCTTTATAGTTAACATTACATGTAACAGACATATGGCCTATAGCATTTGATTATTTCATCCCAGGATTATATCAATATTTATTTTAGGCTTGTGTTTACATCTTGTCAAGTTATATAGTAAAGATACCCATCTTTTGATTACATAAAGAAATCTAAATTACCTGGGAGGGAAAGATTTAAAATAGGGAGGAAGTCTGATATGAAGGGACATCCCAGTACTTTTCCAAGTGGTATATTTGAAACATTCTGGAAACAAACAAAGCTTGAAAATTTTGATGTCCCATAATTCAAAAATTTGTATAGTGATAAAAAATCCTTGCATAATTGAATTTTGATAAACTTAAAAGCCAATTAATATCAAACCATATAGTTTCCACAGATCAATTATATCAGAATAAAAATAAAAAATTCTTTTTTATGTTTCTATAATTTGATTTTTAGGAGATAAAAATCTTTTTATCATTTGTTCAATGCAATTTAGAATCTTAATTCTACCCTTATGGGCCTTTGAAATATACATTAATATTTTTATACATGTGGCATGAAATGTCAATTGCCTGTGGAAATTTAAAAGTCAATAAATAATTCATTTATGTAAAATGTGAGAAATATGAAACATTTCACATTTTTACTCAAATATCAAATTTTTAATACCTACATCATAAACAATGTCTGACAGATTTGCTACCTGTCGAAATTTAATTAGATAATCACCCTCCAAAACAAAATAAACTCAGCTCAAAACGTTTAATTCAATTAACTTTAGGAGAGTCTATTGTCCTGAATAGGGTTGAAAGGTTACACCTGGGAATCTTTCACTGTTGATTGGGTAGATTTCACTCAACCTTGAAGAGAATTCAGGTCATCTGAATGTAGTGGAATGGAGTAAATAATTTGTTGAGATTTTGTTTATTAATTAATTTCTGTTGTGTGTTATTTCCCCCTTTTGTGTATTGGATTTTACTTAATTAGTGTGGAAGTGTTATCCCACCTTGACTAGAATATGTTACCAACTGGAGAAAGGAATACACCATGTTGATTTCATTGCTGAAATAGACAACCATGGTGAAATAGAAGTATTTATTCATATTTTCACTGGGAAAATCCTTTCAGTTTTATTAATTTTGTACCTTTGGGATTTAAATGAAAAAGTAATTAAGAATATTAATTTTTGGAGAAGTGACATTTGAATGGATATGAAGATTTTTGTAACATTTTGTGAAATATTATTGGATACAACAATCAGATGAAGTTTTAATTATTGGATATTTAGCTGAAGATAATATCTACAAAACTATTGAATTATTCATCAACACAGAACAAAATGTCAGGTGAGAGAAAATTTCTATCTTTCAAATCAATAAGAAACTTATCATTTTCATGTTGTGGCATAAAAATATAGGTAAATTACTTATGATATTTAACCTTGTGGATGTTTTTATGAGTCATAAGAGTTCCTTTTGAAAAATAAGCAGTTTAAAATTGTGAAAAATAAACTGTTCAGCAGGAAACGTGATATGAAAATTCATAACTTCCCCTATTTGTTTTTTGGCTGTAACAGAGACAGTCTCTGGCTGTAATAACTAAGACGGGAGTTATTCAAATTGTTCCTCATGTTTAATGAAATGGACTAGCTGGCGTGTCTCTATACATGCATGCTATTTGTGGCCAGAATTGAGAGAGACAGGCAATTTTAAGATGCTCGAACCCATTTTTTTTCTTGTTTCAATACAGGGGATGTATCTGTGTGCTTGTCCATTGCATAGGGGAGGAGAGTAAAGACTCAATAAAGATACCCAATATATGATTTTGTAAGCTAGACATCCATCTAGTCCTATAATATAAGACGCTGCAGGTTCATATCATTTACATTCAACGTTTTTTATTGGATATTTTTTTTTTACTATCAATGTTGAACTGTTGAGTTGCAGTTCAACATTGATAGTAAAAAAAAAATATCTGATAAAAAACGTTGGATGTAAATGATATGAACCTACAGCGTCTTATATTATAGGACTATAATCCATTCTTTTATATAACACTCATCAGTTGTTTTCAAATCAAAACAGTTGGAGAAGACTTAAAATCGTTAGCGAAAAAAAAAGATGGCTAAATAATTTTAAAAAGAAAATGTTGAAGATGCTACTTTAAATTATAACTTTTTCACTCTAGATGTGAAAAGTACATTGCTCTAAGAAATTGGACATAATGGTTAATTAGTTGAGTCTAAATATAAAATTGTTACAAAATTAAGAATCGGTCTTGCGTTAAGCTAGAAGAACATCATATTGAAGATATTAATGTGTCTTAGTTTTCCTGTGGTCTGATGTTCATTCATGTATTAAGGAAATTTGAATTGTTTTTGTATTTTACATTTAAATTACATCATTGCCTTTTCCTGATCCTCATTTAATTGACACAACTTTGAGATTAAGGATAAGTGTGAACATAATCTATAAGGATAATCTGCATTGGAATGTTAAAAAGGGGGGATAATTCCTAAGATAATCCTGAATTGTGATAAACATTATGTCATTCTATTGTACATGTTTAACATCCAAACAATAGACTTATAAGGATAAGCTAGATATAAATTAATCTTAGTCAAAAATGAAAATTGGAAACTTTAACCCTTTTTTGTAGAAAAAAATAAAGGGAGCTTTGAAATTATGTGACTGTCAAAATAGCCATAAGTGCATCAATAGCGTGTACATTCAATATCTAGAGCTAAATATCATGCTTTTAAATTGAATTATGCTTTTTTTGGTTGGGGGAGTTCAGTCACAGGTATTTGAATGCTTTGTCAATAAGGAACCTGTGTTAATAACATGGTTTATCTCAGTCCTTTCCTTGTTTGTGACTAGCATCTATATCTGCTTTTAGATATCTTGTCCAGTATCTAAAAGGTTGTATCAACACCCAAGAGTTATTTACTTTGAGTTCTTTTCTTTTTTCTTATCACAATTCTAATTGTCTGTACAGTAAAGAATGGACTTGATGAATCTTATGATAAACAAGAAATCAGTTTATCTAGACCGTTTTTGCTGGAGGATATTTTTTGTACCATAACGGGATAATCCCATTTTCTCTGTCTGACTCATGAGTAATTAATGAAAGCTTAATCATATTGTGTCATCATATTGTGTCATCCTCGTGTCATCATAACACATGTTCCGATAATATCTAATGGAGTCATTTTTTGAAAATTTAATTGATATCATTGATTTAAAATCATTACTAAGTACTATTACCTTGAATATAAATAATAAGTTTAATTATGCATTATAGTTTTCTCGATTTTCCAAATGTTTGGATCAAGGATACCAAAGTTATAAGTGTTTATTAAAAGAAGATAAAATATAGTATTGACCACTGTTTTTATATGTACTATAGCTCCAATAAAATACCACATTAAATCAGTTGGTGTTGGCTACGTGACTCAGGAGAGGAATAGTGTGAGAAAGTAGAAAATATCCTGGATTCAGAATGATTAAGTGTTGGTTGCTTAACATCCAGTGGCAAATATTTCATGCATATTTAGGACCAGGACATCTTGGATTAAGAATCAACAATGAATACTATTGTAATGTCTGACCCACTATTTTCTCAGAGACAGAGTTAATAGCATAAATTCTAATTGGAATACTTGCATCAAATTTGAACAGTTCAGATCAGATAAAATTGTACAATGCAATTTATTTGGGTAAATTATTTTAAAACATAGAAATGGTAGATGCTCCCTCAACCTCTGTATTAGAAAAGTGAATTTTAAATTATCCGACAGATTATCTTAATTGGTTAAACTCCAAAGAAAACAATGTTGTCTTATCCTAAATATCAGAGAAGACCATGATAAATATCACTTCATAAATAGTGGGGGGTTTACAAGTGGCAGAACAAGGGAATGTCAATATTGACCCTTTACACAAATACCTTCAGTACTAACCAAAAACTCTCACTTTTAATTAAGAGTAGATAACGGTCAGTGTCTTTAGTTTGTGAAATATTTACATTGGGGTGGAATTGTAATGAGAAATAAAGAGATTGATACAAACTTGTGATAATGAAGGGTGAAAGTTTTAATTGGTTTTACCTCTCCAGGTCCACTTATGTTCTAGGTCAGAGTAAACTGGTCACTTGTGTTCACTATCGCTAAATGCTTTACATGGAATGGCTGACAGTAAACTGGACTCTTGTGTTCACTATCCTTACAAGCTTTAGATGGAATGGTATACCAGTTAAGAGTCAGAGAAGGAAAGTGAAGTTTTCTGATAAAATGCATCCAGATACTACAGAAGAAATTCTTTCAAGTGGTTTTCTAGATAACTTATTGAAATCTTATCTTTTTTAGCAGTTGTCAAGTTTCTGCTTCTATTTGGTTAAATTGGTTTTCCAGACTTTACTAATTGGCACATTTCACTTATTCAAATCATTCATTAGCACTCTACTTTCTCAATTGGCTATCAGTTACTTTGTTTTTAAGATTTTCTTGTTTAGTTACTGAAGTTTGGATTGTAATCCCAATGGCAATATTTGTTCATTTATCCCAATGGCAATATTTGTTCATTTATTCCCGATTTCTCACATTTCTGGGTTACCATGGTTACTGCACGAGTATTCAACATTATGTCCAATGGCCTATAAGTCCTGTCCAGTTGGATTTGTTTCAGAAACTCTTTATTTTATTGCATTGCTGCATAATTGCTTGAGTGTTATATAATTAGCATCAATAGACAAGTCTTGAACATAGAAGTGACTTTTAGTAGACATTAATAGTTAGCCAGCTTACAATAATGTGAAAAAAATTGACCATGTGTTTAGACAATTTTAAGCCACTGTCAGCATGGTCAGCATACAGTAATGTAGGGGTTGAATTTTCAAACCAATGACCTGGAATAGGTTAACTCAACCCATGATAAATTGTCCTTTATACCAAGTTATGATATGCATATATGTATTATGTATTACAACATACTGACGGCAGGTGCTTGTTCAGCATACTCCACCCCTTTCCTTTCTTTTACAGTTTTATCCCCTAGCCTCAGTTTCAATATGTTCCGTCAGGTTGTGTGAAAGTTATAACATTGACAATAGGAATACAATCTTTATGAATAATGTTGATGGTCTGCCAAACTTTCACTTATAAAAATATATTGTATATTTTGAACCTTTATGAATATGAAAATTTAAGATAAATTGAAATTAAACTAGGACCAGATTTTCCCTATTGACAGACAAGTTTACTAATATTACCAGATAATAGTAAAGTTGTATTTGTTAGATTTGTTTCTTTGTTGGAATAACTAGACTCTGGTTCTTGCATTCATTGATATTATACAGAACAATGGCTTATGAATGGTATTGTACAATGTATTAATTTCAGCTTATCAAATTCCTTTTAATTTAAATTTTAAAGATTTTCTAGCTTGTAAATACGTGCATGTTAAAGCAGAGCATACAGTTCATGTAATATACATAGCTTTGATTTAAAAGTATAACGCTATATGTAATGTTAAATGCAAAAATAATCTGAAACCATACATAGTGTTAGTACATGTCTTGCCTACCAATTCCTTCGAGCTAATATCTATATGTATATCTAAGGAAAGTTTTTTCTTTAAGATTTGAAAATATTGTTACATTATTATATCTAAGGTAAATGGTAGGTAAAATCTGAACATTTAATTTGTGTAACCTAGATTTATTTGTTCCGTTTGAAGTCATGTGTTATTTTGTACCAGATAAAATCTGAAATCAGGTAAAATGTTAGTCATTACCGATCGGTCGAACTGTTTGAACATGACTATATAATTATATACAAATCTATAATACTTTGTTCGTAAGGTCGAGGTTTAATAAAATCCCCCTTTGTCGATTTAAAAACCACTTTGCTGTAAAGAAAAAACATCAACAAACAGGCTTTAACAATAGGTATTCCACAATAAACATTCTTATAGCGTTCCTTAAAATAGAATGTGGTATTATACAGAGATGTATGCCACCTAGTGAAGCAGAAAGTATTGTACTTATTGTACGTAAAGGGATTAGGTTTCTTTAACATGTCCGATATTCAGTATCCCGTCAACAGGACTAAATGACTTGATCGATCTCCTTTATAAGATTTGTATTCTGATGTTTTCACATTTAAAAATCAGAAATGCATTAGAATTTGAATTTCCCATTATCAAATCTTGATTTGGTTGTATTTAAGTTGAAACTTAATAAACCATGCTTTGTTATGTGTTATGCCTACAATGCTATGATAAACCAAGGGATATTTTACATTAAGTAAAAAAAGGTGGTAGAAATCTTAGGATAGGAAGGCTATCAAGGGGGAGTATTATAAAACTTTTCTGTAAAAAAACTGTTAAATATAATTACGGAAGAGACAAAATGTGGTTAATAAATTCATGCTATGAAAGCTAGTCTAAAGCAGAAGAAAAATTGATTTTTTTCTGTTCTTGATCAACACTGAGGCCTTCAACACAGAATAAAAGCTTGCACCTGATAGAAACTTCACAACCAGCAATGATTTAGTGAATTTCTTTATGCTACATCTACCCGTTGGTTAATTTAAACATATTATAGACTATAATGGTCAAATAATCAAACGAAAAACATCATATAGTATTAATATGGTATGGATTGCGTGGTTGATTTGAGAGAACAGTCTGTCATTAATTGCCTCAGTACATATACCTTTAGTGTGACAAGCAACAATATAATCCTAGTATCATGCAACACTTTTTAAAAAATCAATTTGTTCATTTGTAGATAATGCTATCACATTTTCCAATCATCTTGACTGAAATTAGATATTCATTTTGTTTTTTACTGAAATCAATCGATTTTTGGGTGTGAACAAAAGTGAATAGGTATTACGTGACTTGATCTGACTCCTTCATGTATATATCTGTTTCTAATCTTTAACAAATAAGGAAGCTTTGTTTTATCAGTCTCAACAAATGTACTCTTCTGTGTTAAATACAAGGATAGGAAAAAATTGAAAGTACAAAAATTTTGATTCTTTATTTATATTGGGCTTAAAAACAAATTCGTGAGAGGGGGATTAATGTTCCCATAGAACACAGTTAGGACAATTTCAAGATGATTGTTTGTCATGATTAGGTACAGGCACATTTCACATGAGAACCCATCTTTACAGTGGCCTTGAAACCTCACTTTATTAGAAGTATCCCAGTATATTTTGTTTCATAGCATTGATAAATTGTAACAAACAAATTTAAAATCTGATGCAGTTTAAAAGTTGTGCTTTACATACTGTTCAATAAGCTTAAAGGGGCACTAGCTGTCAAATTCATTGTTACCGATTTGACTCAAATTTTCATATTTGGTTTATAACAAGGTAAAACATTTATCCAAACTATCAAAAGTCTAAAATAAACAGTTTACAGAGCATGGGGTAGATAATATATAGGTTCGTTTCGTGTGTATTTTAGTCCAGTCGCCATCTAATTAACTATCGATTTGACCTCAGATGACCATATAAACGATGTAAACAAAAGTAAAGATACGAATAGATTAAACCAACACGTGCAATTGGATTTTTATAGGTCTGTTTGATTTTATTTTATAGATTAAAAATAGATGTTTCTCATTGTTTTTAACCATATACGAATGATTTTATGTGCATCGAATTAGTAATCAAATGATTTACCGTAGTTTCACTTTCATTGTTGACATTCTTTTTCTTTAAATAACCAGTACACGTACAATGCATGCGTTGTCAATCTCTAGCTAGGGGTTAACTTGAAGTTCACATGAATACCGGTTAGAATGATGATGACATTTTCACTTGCAAGTGAATCAGTCAAAAATTATGTTTAATCGCTTATTTCAACAAAATTAAAGGAAATTGATTGCTAAAAGCAAATTATTATTTGATTATTCCAATTTGATTAATGATTGATCTAAAAAAAAATCATACTTTATTTTTTTATATATATCGTAGCTAGTGCTCCTTTAAGGTTTCAACATCTTTGTGATATTTTTTTCAGTTGTGGGAAAGGATTACAGAGTTATAAAATTGAAAAACATGAGTCTGATGCCCACTTTGTTTGAGATTTGTGATCAACTTACATGAGTTTTATACTCAGTTTTATATAGATAATAAATCCAGGGGCTTGTCACATGAGGATTTTACAGCCATCCTACTACACTGTAAACATAAACAGAAGGTGTTAAGTGAATTATTACGACTTTGTAATGAAAAGGTCTGACATTTTATTACCCTTTGTATGGAATAAGGTATACACATTAACATATCTTACATTGGGAAAACTTGCTGTATGATTTAAAGGTTCAAATAAGGTCCACCTAAGGTTTATATTTTACTAAAAAAGATAACAAAATTAATACAACAAGGACAAATGCAGAGCTCAAATGTAAAAGTGTGAAAATTATAAACAGATAAGGTTACATTTCATTCATCTTTGGAATAAGGGCATTTATATAATTTTTGATGAAATAAAACTGTATTTTTGTCACTTCTCTCCTGGAGCAAAATTATTTTTCAGTGTGTTTATCTTCCAATTTTTATAGAAACTTTAGTTATGCCAATGTGTGGCCATGTGTGGGGAAAAGGTTAATGTTCTTCAATCTTCAGACACTTACATGTATATGCCATCTTTGAATGTCTCTTATTAATTAGCTTTTCCTGTAAATGAGATTTATATAAAGGCTTGTTTCTCTGTATGCATGTATGTAATATTATAAATTAAAAGTTCTTTTCGCCTTGTATTGAATATAAATGTTAATTGAATGTGACTTGAGAAAGGAGCTGTGTATTGAGGAAGCTATAATGACCTACAAGAATTTGCCTGCTGTGTTTATAATTACTGAACACATGTTTAACATGAAAGCTGGATTCACTTTCTCTAGGGGTCCTGTAAAGGGAAAACAATTTGTCAGAGAAGGTTAGACGTGAATCTGTTAATTATTGATGAAGAACGAATAAGATGTAGGTGGAACCCAAACAAACACAGCATTTGATGCCTATTATATGTATACTGTTTACATGTCTAAACATCTTATATCATCTAATGTATTATAAGTAATGACCTCTTTGATATAGTGCCAGCTCATATAATCATGTAGAGATGACTCAAACTTATCGTGATATTTTATGAAGTAACAGTATATATATATATATAAAAGAGTTGGTTTACTTTAAATTAGACTATCAGGCAATATAATTGAAATCTGTGGCATTTTACAAGGATATACAAAGTATAAGTTTCACACACTTTTTCCATCAAAATTCAAAATGAAGCACGAGTTGACAGTTTCTTATTAAAAACTAGAGAAGGTGATAATAGATTCTATTGAACTTTTTTGTTGACATTGTGTTTTCATTATCGACTGCTAATGAAGTTAACATTCAGACAAATATTGACCTATAGATTTATCCATTTGGTTTGACATGGGGGATCCATAAATAACCATACTTTTAAATTATTTGCCCTGGGTCATACATTAGACATGTGTACCTTGTACTTTAAATTGATTTATTGAATGATATTAAGTCCCTCTGTAGAGCCCCAGAAAAAAAATAACACATCATGCATGAACCATTTCATGGGAACAACATATTTTTGTGTAAAATGGAAGTAACCTTAGCATCTAATATTGAGAAAAGGATGTGACTTATTTGATAGAAATGGCGTACAACACTAAACATGCTGTCACTGATTTAGGTAAGCATCCAACATTGTGTTTTTTATGTCCTTTGTTTGAAAACATGTGACAAAGGATGTGATTCATTCAACAGTTTGTGGTTTTGTTTCCATTCTGAAAAACCCAGATTAAATTGATTACCATTTGATTTTTAACAAAGTAGCAGTTTATGGCAATACCTTAATATAACATGTATTTTATTGTCTTTTTGCTGTTTGTGTCTGCATCATCATGTCAATCAGACAAAGATTATCTTTCTGTCTACGTACAATATTCATTCCTCAGGTTGACTCATTAACAATTTACTGAATGACCAGAAGGTCGGACCATTGATATAATGGCTTATTATATCTTTGGTCTGACTGTTCATATTATACATTACTTTAAATAGATGCACTAATGTATTTTGATTGTTGTAATGGGCACTGCTCTTTCAATAAGGTATATTGCACATCTTTTATTATTCTTGACAAGGGGCTTAGGGTTTGAATCTGCAGATCACCAACAATCAAGGCATAATATTGCAAGGAGGATACTTATTAGATTTAACCAATAATAAGTAAAGAAGTGCTATCTGCTACAATTGACTTTTTATTTTGGAGAAGGGGAGAGGTGATATATATTGTCCTGTAGACTTGCTACATGTCCCTTCCTAATTATTATTATTTTTTCAATTTTGCCCCTTTAATAATTTTACTGCTATAACTAGGAGATTACAATTATACTGACATCTGCAGGAGGAAAAAGGCAATCAGTAGGCTGGCACTTATCAGTAAACATATAAATTAGTAAGAGAGAAATATTAGAAAGGGAATTGTAGCAAGTCTAATTGTCCTGGTATTTTATTTTTGTTTACTTTGTTTTGGTTAAGCCTTGGTTGGCTGGTCTTCTTAAAACTTGTGTTCTTAGTTATACTCATGATACTTAGAGAGTCTGCCAATGACATATCTTGACTGTCAACTGGCAGTAAATTGTATCATCTAGCTAACCCCCTTTTTCCCTGTTCCCTATTAAATTTCACATTCACTGTAGAAGTTAGTGCACTCAATGCATATTTAAAGTTCAAAAGAAAGAATGTTCCCACAATCACCAACATAATGGCAGTATGATTGTCACCATTTAATGACTGCCAATTTGATTTTCCAATTTATGTGGAACAAAAAAAAAGATGGCGACGTGTTGTGGTCGTCCTCCGGACAGTGGTCAGAATTCCAATTATAATGACGATTCAACAAGTCCAACCTTTTCAGAATTAGTGTCAGTAAGACTTAATAGCAATTTAGAAGGTAAAACAAACGGAACATTACCAAAAACTGATGCAATTGATGTATTGAATTCATCTCAATGTGACCAATGGTTCGAGTCCCAAAATGTAAACAATGACATTAGCCTGTCCAATTCACAAGATAGTATTACATTCAGTCAAGACTCATACATTCCATCGCAGCAAACTATAATGTACTTAGATAAGGTTTTAGATGGCCTTCCCAGAGAAAAATACATTGACATGATTGTGCATACTTTAAAAGGCAACGAATCATTAGTAACTTGGTACCGAAATATTCTGCTATCACGGGCGGGCGAGATAGAAGGGTGTCCAAAAGGGAAACTTTGCAATAGAAAAACCACAAATAAATCTAGTAGCATACAAAAATACGCCAAGGATTGTTATATTCTACAAATGTTTACTGAAGGCGACGCCTCTGAGATTGACTCTGTTTTCAGTAGGTCGGTTAATTCAACAAGTGACAATTTGCATAATGATACCATTTGTGAACAAAACCCCGTTAACCAGGTTGATATTAACAGTACATTGCAGTTGCTAATTGAAAGAGTCAATGGGTTAGAAAATATTTTAAAAAGTAAAGACGGGATTGAAAAGAAATTAAAAGCAAAAATTGAAGAACTTGAAAATGTTATTGACGACAACAAACGTCAATTTGAGTTACTAAAAGCTGAAATTACTCCAAAAATAGTGAAATTTGAATCGGAACTCAAGACCATGAGTTGGTTAGCATCTGACGTGGGCGAGTTCAATTTTATGGCACATAGTAGTAAAATGAAAGAAATCGAATCGGAAATCAAACAAAATCGTATCGCAATTACGTCGTTACAAAAAACATTCAGAAAAAATCAACCCGTATTGAACCCCAAAATACTAGTAAATAAACAACCGTCAACAAAAGGTACGAGTGAACACATGTCTACACCTATCTGTCCCGTTAATACGAATAAATCCACTGTGTCAAATGTGTCAATCGATTCATTGATTACAACCGAAATTGATCGTATGATGTATCAGATCGACCCCCAACAATCCGATCCTATAATACCTGGCGCTTACGACTCTGTAGATTTTCTAGAACATTGCGGTAAACGCCCAACAGAAATCATTGAAACGGACAATAATGCTGATTTAATTACGCCATCTTGCGGAAAGGAAATTGCAAAAGCAACGAACACGAACATAAAATGCGATTCATATAGAGACAAACTTTTAGAAGGCATAAACGAAAAAGCTAACTGCGTAGTTACTAAATTGGCCAAACCATTAGAACCCGCTTTTCAAATTCCCGTACGTATCAATGGTAGTCATCATGATCCCAAACCAGCAAATGAGAACTTTACCGGTGTAAGCCGTAAACGCACGTCCAGATTTTACATTACAAACATAGATCCTTCCTCGAGTAAGGAAGGCCTATTGAGCTATGCGAAACAACGGGGTGTTAATATTACGCACGTCATACTATTCAAACCACGCAAAGGAAGAATTTCCGGTAGAATAAACGTTACGATGGAATCCAAAGAATTACTCCAAAACAGTGAGTTTTGGCCTAACAACATTATCTGTCGACCTTGGTATAATAATCGTGCATGGAACGATCGCATTAACAACGAGAATTCAACGGAGCCACACCACTATCAAGATGGCTCTTAGTTACATTCATGTACATTCTCGATATTTAATAACTATAATCATGCTTTCTCTAGTGACTTGGAATGTACGTGGTATCATGTCATCATCAGTCTGCTTATCTGAACTCTTTAAGTATACGAATTGTGACATTGCCGTATTATCGGAGCATAAGTTATTTAACCACTCTCTGCAATTTCTTAACACATTAGATAATAATTACCATAGTTTAGGTATAGCGGATACAAGTGTTAATATTGAAACCAGTAAATGTGGAAAAGGTGGCGTTGCAATTATGTACAAGAAAACATTGAAGTTCAACATAAAACCAATTAACTGTCCCGTCTCCGAAAGAATACTAGGAATTGAAATACAGTGTAACGAAAACTACTCTATATTTGTTTTTTCGGTCTACTTACCCGCAGACAGTAATATTCAGAATTACAAATATGAAATGAACATTGTTGAAGATTATGTCAGCAACTTTTCAAAATTTGGTCCTGTAATTGTAGCCGGTGATTTCAACACTAGTTGCAGAGTAACCGACCTTGGTCGAACCAATGTGAATAAATCAATCGTATTTTCAGATTTCATGTTAAGGAATAACATTATCCCGGTTAATGCAAGCACGCTTAGAGATGCTTCATCATTTACGTACATTCCAACTCGAACTTTACTGGATTACTTTTTGGTTAGCGAGGAATTAGCTGGTGACGTAATTTCCTGTGAAAATATTCCCGAAGGAACATTAAGTCTTACTTCGGATCACCTACCTGTTTTCTTGAAACTGAGCATACCGTATGTTTGCAATTCAACAAACAGTTGCAATAATGTTTGGCCGTCATGGCGCAAAGCATCGGAAAGCAGTCTTGGTGCATACAACGAACTTACCAATAAAATAGCAGATCAGCTCTTGGACTTGCCGTTATGTAATTTGTCCGACTTAGATACACTAGCTTGCAAACTTACCGATAAATTGAAAGACTGTGCAAACGAAACAATACCGTCGGGAAGCTTTAATCCCAAAAC
Organism: Mytilus edulis; assembly: GCF_963676685.1. NCBI lineage: Eukaryota > Metazoa > Mollusca > Bivalvia > Mytilida > Mytilidae > Mytilus > Mytilus edulis. The sequence continues at coordinate 6,728,361 of NC_092348.1, forward strand.
TAAGCCGTATTGGTCAGATGAAGTTAAACAAGCACATACAGCTGAACGTTTGGCTCGTAGGAAATGGATTAACCAAGGCAGACCGCGAGGGGCGAACTTTCCTTCCTACGTCGAATACAAATCTGCGAAAAACGAATTCCGGAATCGTCAACGTTTTGCCTATAATGCCTACATGGACAATACTTACCGTGAAATCGACGAAGCAGCTGAGTGTGATGTCAGACTCTTTTGGCGCTTAATATCACGTCAGAAAAACCGTAAAACCAACCAAATTTCAGAAATACTACATCACAACCGAAAATGTAAATCTCCAGAAGATATTTCAAATGCTTTTGCTGACTTTTATGCAGACGTTTATACACCAACTGAAAACTCAAAATTTGACAATGATTTCAAGGTTCATGTGACTGAATTCGTAGATCGCACACTCGAGTCATGTGCAACAAATAATGGCCTCCTCCCAGGAGGTGAAATAACCTTGTACGAAATCGAAACAGTGGTTAGAAACCTCAAGCTACGAAAGGCACCAGGATATGACAAGCTGCAAAACGAACATGTGAGATACAGCGGTAAAAAACTACATACAGTCATTCTCCGTATTTTTAATGCAGTGATTAGATTCGGTCGTAGTCCGTTGTGTTGGAAGCATGGCTTATTGATTCCATTGTTTAAAGGTAATGGAAAGTCCAAACAAGCGCCCGAAAACTACCGTCCTATATCGCTATTGCCAATAATGTATAAGCTGTTCGAAACTATATTAAAGAAGCGACTATTAACCTCTTTGCAAAATGATTTGTTTCCAAATTTACAACAACAAGGCTTTCTTAATGGACTTAGCTGTATCACTGCCTCCTTCAACTTCCAAGAAACTATATATTACCTTTTAGAATTAGGATGCAAATTGTATGTTGCGTTTTTGGACAGTTCCCGTGCGTTTGATACGGTGTGGCATAGCGGCCTAATTTATAAATTGTACCAACTTGGGATAAATAGTAAAGCTTTACAAGTGATTTCTGATTGCTATAGTGATATAACAAGTGCCGTTTACGTCAATGAACACGTATCAGTACCCTTCAAAGTCCGACAGGGCGTCAGACAAGGCGGTGTACTATCGACCATCCTGTACTTGGTGTACATTAATGACCTTTTAAATGAATTAGAATTAGTTGGAACCGCAAATATTTCAAATATTCGTACAAGTAATCCATCATTTGCTGACGATGTAGTTTGCATTGGTACTTCGCCACAAAGACTCCAAAATATGTTGAATTGTGCGTACGATTATTCACTTAAATGGAGATTTGAGTTCAATCCTCTGAAATCTGTTATCTTAGGCTACAGAACTGAACTAGATCTTGTATTCAATCTAGGTGATAAAAGTGTTAACATTTCAACTGAGACCAAGCATCTTGGAATATTAAGGACGGTTGACTTATCACCGAGCACAGATATTCAGCATTCATGTAGGAAGGGTCGCAATGCTTATTTTGCTATAGCCGGTACTGGATCTTGTTTGTTAAATCCGTTAACTGTATGTGGCCTCTACAACAAAATTGTTATACCTGTGGTACTTTACGGATGTGAGCTATGGAACGGGATAAAACCAAAAGACTTAAGGTGTCTTGAAACTTTCCAACATTTCATTGTTAAACATATTCAAGGCTTTCCGAAACGAACACGGTCAGATATGTGTGAATCTATGACCAACCTCGAGAGACTACCTATACTAGTAGAAAAACGGAAATTGATGTTCCTGTATAAACTTTGTGAAATGAAGGCCCAATCACTTACCAAACAAATTTTCATTTATAGACTTTTTCAGTATTTCGGAGATACCAGTAGGAAACAACATGGATTCATCCCAGATGTAACTAACATTTTATCAAAATATTCACTTTTGAATTTTTTGAATAGCTATATGTTTACCGGCTGTTTCCCAACCAAATTACAGTGGAAAAACATTGTCAATGGTGCGATTAACCAGCATGAGAAACATCGAAAGGAAGAGCGAATGCGTAGTGACAACGATTTTACACGATTTCTAAGATTGTCTGAGAACAATGGCTATGATTTTATATGGCAATATGCAAAATATACTGGCAGACTTCGAACCGCTAAACATGTAGCTAAACTTTGGTCTACTCCCCCGACTAGCGGAAACTGCAACTTGTGTGGACACTTTGTTCAAGATACACTTTACCATCAAATTACAATGTGCACAGAACTTCAAACACAAAGACACTTGCTATATAAAAGATTATCAGAAATGACTAGTGACAATTTCTTATACACACTGCTCTCAAAATCAGACGAGTACGTGTCCTGTTTTCTGCTTGGCAATCACGAAGAAGCTCTATTGGACTTTTTAACACCAGAGCATTGTTTAGACGTCCTTAACGAAGGATTTTCCTATCTTACATACTGTAGACTGTAAATACTTTTGAATTCAAAATATTTAGTGACATTAATTCTATTACCTAATTTCAAAACTTTGTAATTGTACATAATTTATATGCATTTTGTCAATCTCCTTTAGGAGGAAATAAAGTATGATGAAGTTAGGAAAAGATTAAGGTTCGTATGACTAATCAACTAGAAATGTATACCAAGTTCAAAATTAGTGATAATTTACCTGTCATAAAATTCATTATAAAATATATCAGGTACATCAAACCAAAAAAATTGTTATTTAAAAAATGTATATATTTTGTGGTTGACTATATGATCCCTTTATGTATATGTAAAAATTAAATGAAAATTATCAAATACATGGGAATGTCAAAAAGGACAATATTTTCCTTTGAAATTCAACATTAAAACACAATAATGTGTTTCAAATGATCTCAGTTTTCATTTAAACAACCTTCAGGTTAGGAACAATGAAATTTGATATTGATTTTCCATAAATTACCATACAACAATAGTATCTGGTCCATACCCTATTGTCTGGAGACCCAGTGACCCTAGGGTGTTTTGAAGACCATCAATAAAGCATTTGGTATCGATTTATTGGATGACAATTGATTTTTATCCACCATTTTATGATAGATCTCTAAGCTGAAGCTTTTTGCCTTCAATCAAATAGTCATTGAGAGTCCACTTTAGTTTGTCTTTGTTCTACTGACTGTATTGCTGGTTTTTGTATTTTTCTAAACAAATTATGATAAAGACATTAAGAGAAGTGCTATAGGATAGTTGTATTTTTAAAAGAAGTAAAAGCTAACAATCTGACTAAAAGCCAGCTGTCACTATCTTGTACTACAAATGCAAGTAAATAGAGTGGGACTAGTGTTAGTCTAAAAACAAATGGCTAAACATCATAAACATGACTTGGATAATTCTGTTTATTAAAAAAAAAACAGTTATAAGTTTGATACATAACATTTGCTAATGCTTTTACACCAAGTGATGCCAATTTTGTAAGCGTTTGTAAGTCTCATATACTACTGGTTTTCATGTGGGATTAAGTTAAACCAGTCAGTAACAAGAATATTATAAATATTGTGATGAAGAATTTGTAAAGTAACACTGGTATCATGTTGATAACTCATTTCGTTTTGAGTTGTTTATAATTTTGTTTTATGGTAAATACATTTTTGATAGTGATTAATGACAAAGCTAACTTTTTTTGACATTCAGGGTAAATTGTAATTGCATTTTATCCCATGGCTTATTAAAGTAAAAAGCACAGAAAACCTTACACTTCAAAAAACATAAAACCATTCAATATAATTGTAGCTATTTATGTAATTATATATTGCCTTTTACCTACCATTTAACTTTGATGTATAGAATAACATAAGAAAATATTTAATATGACATACATTTGTGTAGCTGACAGTTTACATTGTTTGTCTTGTCTTTTGGGTATAATAATGGCCTCCAGAAATATCTGGTTTATATCACAATATACAGGGGATGGGAATGGGTTATACTCTTACAATGTGTTTGGAAGATTTAATTTCAGTTTTTCCCACCTGAAAAGCTCCTAATGACTATGTTCCATATAATGGATACAAATGCAACATGTTTGCATAACAAATTAATTAGAATCTTCTAAAAAACTGTATTTCTCCAGACTCTTATATTATATAAATCATCTATGCACTTAGACCCTCTTTATCAAACTCGTATATTAGAGTGAAGAAGGTCCTTAAAAAGTCAATGATCAGATAAGAAAAAACATATGTTGTCTTGGCACTCAGTCAACTTTGTAGAAAATGTCCTGTAGGAGTCAAACATTATATTATTGTCAAGATTTTATAAAACTGTTTGAAGAAGGTCTTATGTCAAAGGAATATAATATATGTTTTATACTTGAAATACAAAAGATTTATTTATAGTTTGTGAAATTAAATTATCATGGGGTGGTTCAAGCAAAGCACACTCCTACACTAGTGTTATATAAAATTATTATCATCTGTCTTAGTATAAATCCAGTTATATACTAGTCACAGTGCTGATGATAGTTAGGAATGTAGGTTTACATGGTGGCTTGCATTTTCTGAGTACAAGCAAGATAAATAACATGGTTTCTTTATATTATATGTTTTACTTCTTTATTTAGGTTTCTCATTTAAAGTTAACATCACTTGTACTTTGCTGGCAAAACGGCTGGTATTGAACAACCAAAAAATCTGAAGCAAACCGTGCCTTTGTGCACAATAATGGTCTAATAATATCATTATTAAACACTCACTGTAGAAGGCTTATCTTAGGCTTGAGGAATAAAGTCAACTTTTAAGGAAAGGATGCCCCATTGCACTTAAGTCCAATTGCAAAGGAACAAAGGATCATTTGATATGTAAAGTGTATAAATAAAGAAACAAAAGGCCAGGAGTGCAAATTGATCTTTCATTGATCACTGTTTGTTACAAAGACTGTTTTGTTAACAGTTATTTTTAAATAATTTATATCAAATATCATCTTATTTATATTTTCAGGTTCAAGCAGTACTCCTGATCTGACTGAAACAGAAGTTATTATAATTGGGTGTGTGTGTGCAGCTATATTGGTAGCCCTTCTAACGGTACTAGTGTGCATTATTTGTCGAAGAAGAAATTTAGGTAAGATACTTTGACAATACAAACATTTATGTTTACAACTCAAATTCTTTAACATCACAATAAAAAAAAAAGTATTTTCACAAAAACAACTAAGCAAGAAAAGTTTATTGATACAAAAAGACTTTCTAGAATCTTAAGAATTTACACTTTTACTCGTGTTGAAAGAATTAAAACAAAACACTCACACCCTTACTTGACAAATCAGTGAGAAAGGAATTTTGTTATGATATCTGTGTGTTGACCAAATGACAGGACAACTAAGAAGGAATGGATTTCTGTCATTTCAGCTGACAGTCATCATTTACTTATAACTCATTTGTCCTATCCCACACTACATGTACTATCATACCCAATTTTGAATTAGTTTTGGTCTTTTCAATAAGAAAATTGTTAAATTTCATTTTGGGAACAGTTCGATTCTTTGCAATTTGTGATGGATTTTTTTCCCCTCTTGTGGAAACCCATATCTCCTTTTCTTCATGCATATTATAACACATCTGTGTTTTGTTGTTTTGCTGGATTGCTGTCTTATTGGCACATTCCTGGTAACCACACATCATGTAAAATAACTGACAACATCAGCATATCTGTCATTACTGTAGAAAACTGGTATTGTCTATTTCAAATCATCTTAAAACATAAAGGGATTCTGTGCATATACACATGGTATTGTTTATGATAGTATAGTAATGTGTATAATTGACATAGATATGTACATAATGTATCAAATGTGTATAATTGACATAGATATGTACATAATGTATCAAATGTGTATAATTGACTTAGATATGTACACAATGTATCAAATGTGTATAATTGACATAGATATGTACACAATGTATCAAATGTGTATAATTGACATAGATATGTACACAATGTAATAAATGTCATGTTGCATCATGATTTGTAGATGAAAAGTTTCATCTGTACTGAGGAATGTGTGATATAATATCACAAGACTTTCATTTTTTATAACATTAGCTTCTTTCTTTTCTTTAATACTGTAATATATGTTTGTGTTACCCAAGAATGATTCATCTTTCTGTCAGTTCAAAATTGTTTCATATCACAGAATAAACAACAACAAAAATCTCCCAAAACAAGGTGACTTGAAGAGCACAATGTGAATTACTTATTTTTATTTTAATTATTTATATTTTCAGCCAAACAGTTACCTCCACAAACGTAAGTATATAACGTTATTTATCATCGTTATCAACAGAGAGTTTATTTTTTAAGACTAAAGGAGGATCTTTTTTACTCCTTCTGACTTCATTTATTTTTTACATCTTTGTTATCATGCTACAGTTATTAACAAAAACATAACACTCAACAAGAAGACAAACATAACACAAACATTATAATGAGTTATGGAAGGAAAAGTGTTGTTATATGCCATAAATCTGCACTAAAGTATAGTCTAAATTATCTGTTTATTTTATTTTCAAACTGAACAATAAAAAAAAATATGTTTCTTTCAAACACATAATATTTCTCACTAAAACCACACAGCATGGATTTCCTGTTTTAAGTAATATAAAAGAAAGAAATCGTATTTTTTAGGCGACACTCGGTGCGATTTGCAACCAACGACAAATACCAGACTGTAGCTTTTGAGTATCTAAGGTATTAACATTCCCTGCACACTAAAACCATTATACATGCTTGTTTGTTAGTCTTAGTATTACATATAGTTTAAATTATTTGCTTGATGATTTATGTTATGTTGTAGGAATATTAAAAGATGACATAAAGGACTATTTTGAGTAGACTCTTTGTGTTATCTGGTTTCAAAAATATTGTGCATGGTCCATTTTGATAAAATTTTGAATTCATACAGTTTATTTGCATAGACAATTAGTTTCTGCAGACCCTAAGGTTCTGTTCACATCAGCTGGATAGGTAAAATTACAATAAAAAAAATGATTTTTGTTTTGGTATTAATTTGTGAATGTTAGAGTAAAAAACATGTATTGTTAGTTCATCCTCTGCTATAAAAGTGTTTCACACCCTTTTTAATTAGAGAAAAGTTATCAGATTGGACCAAACATAAGCAATTGAGATCCATATTGGAAGTTTGTTTGAAAAGTCTGATAAAAATGGATACAAATTACGAATATTTTCATTGTTAACCATTTGGCATTCTGACTTTCAAACTTTCAAATATGGATTATAAAAACTTTCTCCAGACCTTGAAAATAAAATTAAATATGTTTCATTTGTAGATCGCCAAATATAGCAGCAAATGGACACACCAACATTCCTCCCCAGAAACCACCTCGAGGTTATGATAACACAGGTATACAAGGATTAGATTTAGTTCAAACTCATGGAGCGCATGCTGGTGTTTCGTATATTAATCCATCTTATTCTCATGACGATTGTGAGTAGTTGATAGCTGCTTTACTATTACCTGTACTAATATTATAACACACACAATCTAACATTCCCCAATGCACTCATTGCTCTAGTGTAGAACGCATTTTATTCAATAATTCAAATGTCAGACACGATTATAAAGTTCAATTAGGTTTCTACAACATTTTTTCTTGCAGTGTTAATTTGAATATGCCAACAGCATTTTAATTTCAACATTTGTTTTGACATTTTACCGGTACATGTTTACAAGGATTTGTTATATAGTATAGTTTAACTTGACAAATCCTTGAATTAATTGTTTTAATACTCACTGTAAATCTTGAATATACATGAATATTTGCCACTTGAAGTTAAGCAACAATCAATCAATTGAAACTTTGATTTTCTTTTACAAAAGACATACTTCATAGCATGAATATCCTTTGATCAAAGAAAAAAAAATGTGTAATCAATTATCTCCCCTTATTAACTGAATGATTAATTTTCTAAGAATACTTGTGAATGCTACATGAAGGCTTAATCATCTGTACAATACTAAACCTAGAACTAAACTAAGATCACACAGTTAAGTTTAATCAGACCTTTTTCTCAGTCATTAAGCACTGATATAATTTAAAAGAGAGAACTTGAAACTAGAAATAAAGATTGATTTTTTGAATTGATAATTGGCATTAAAAAGTAAGGAGCTTAGTATTGCACATGTTTCTTGTATCTGCTCTGACAGGATAACTCATTAGAGGATTTAATATCAATTTTCTTGTATCAAAGGTTTCTTAAATGTCAATATAAATCATAGATAGATTTCTTGATATTAAACTGCCAACGAAAAAACCTCTGTATAAACTTCATTTTACTCCAGGCAACCAATGGGTCTCATATAAACATGATAAATAGTTGTGAAAATTCTTCATCATTTAACAGAGCTTTCATTACATTTTGTCAAATGTAAATGCATAAAATCAGTTAATTTCACAGAATATGATACATAAACTTAATCACATTTACAAGACAATGTAAGGAACTGAAGCTACTAAAAATAGCTAAGAAAAATATAAAAGTACCCCAAGAGTAAAAAGTTGGCTTTAAACTGCCACCTTTTTGTTTTAAGGAAATTGCAAATTTGAAATACCATTTGAAACACATGAACAGTATCTTTCCACATATATATGGATTGCCCTTTACTATTTGCATGTACCTGAACAAGCATGGGGAAATAGACTTGAGGATATACAATAAATACCTTTACTTTTGAGTTTTCCATATACTAGCCACCATATTGCACCTTCTAATAGCACCAGTAATCATTTTCGTTGTTTAAATCTGTTTATTGTAACTTGTTGTCAATAGAATTTTTCAATTAATGTTTAGATAAATGTTGTGTTTATTTCATTTTATTATTATTTTCACCAGTGTTACTCATTGTAATTATAGTTCTTCCATTATTTCTTTTCATTCATCAGATTAATAAAACTTTCATTAATGATTCAGTGATAGAAGACTCAGGAGTTATCTACCCTGTTCCAATATTTCAACTTCCTCTTTGCATGATTTCATAATTCTGTCCTACTGTTTTCAGATTCTGAAATGAACAGAAATGGTTACCCACCTTTCCCACGACATAATGGGAATGTCCCAATTGATCATGATTCATCTTATGATCCAGAATACGAAAATGAAATGAATAGGCTCAATGCCAGTAAGTTTACAAATATTTGGACAATTACGCTTTCAAAATAAGATTGCACAATAAATGTATATTAAGCACAATAACTTAAAATATCTTTTCTATATTCAATAAAACAGGATATATACTACAATCATTATGATAAATAAAGATATGGAAAAAAGAATAGGAAAATATTTTTTTATGGATGGCCTTTACTTAAATATGTTAAAAATGGCCTTTACTTAAATATGTTAAAAATTGGTTGTTTTTCCGATTCATGTTTTAATGAATTAAGTATTTAATTTAGATCAGGTTCCAAGGTTTGGAAGTGATTTTGAGGAACAAGGCAAGAATACTTTAAATTTAATTTGATTCATCCTGGTTATTGTGACACAAGTAAACTGGAATAAGGGTTTATAATGGGTCAACTTGATGGTTTCAATTTTGGTTGCACTTTGTCCAGAATTCTGTTCATATTATTTGCAAATAGCTACACATGTTATTATTTTAAAAAGCATAGATGTTTTTATCACCACAAAGCTTAGGTCATACTTTATTTAGTATAGAACATGAGATTTAGAAAAATAAGAATGTTTTTATGTTGATGTTAGTTCACTGCTTGATTGTTATTAGTGTTTTGTCATGAAATCATTTCATCATCACCTGATAAATGTTTCACACCCCATATATGTTTATGTACACACCTTTTTATATCAATTTTATCCACCATGTACACATTTTTGGACAGTTTCCCTACATATATTCAATGCCATTTACATCCACTATACTTATGGGATGACTTTTTGGATTTCGTACCTCAAAGTGTCAATTTATTCGTGCATGAAACTTCCACAGACTTTTATTTTTTCAAACCTAATATGGGGTCAGTGGAAAGATCTTTTGTGCTTTTCAGATTTTGTAATTGGGTTTCTATACTTTATTCTAAGAAATCAAAGAAAACAGTGCATTTTATTGAATATTAAAGCCAATGACTAAAAGTTTAGAACCTGTTTAAAACATCATTAACAAGAAATTGTCAGTCGGATGGCATAAAAAATCAATATACTGTATGACATTTTTTTTAAGATGTCATACAAAAAAAATGTCATACAGATTGTCTTTCACTGTCTATGACATTAAGTCTGAATTATCCAAAGTTCTCATCTCTTACTGAGAAAAACAAAATATTAAGCTGTTCTGATTTTTCTATGATTTAGATTTCATATTTCTCATGTTTAAAAAAAAATATTCTGAAAATAGGTGTTTTCAATTTTTTTATTTGTTTGAAAATTGCTTTCCACTTGTTATTTTTTTTTATACTAATCATACAAAAGAGACACACTAAAGGGGTAAATTCTATATTGAGAAAAGCTAAGGATAATTTGGAGTTTAAGAGTTATTATTTTGACCCTGCAAGAAGACATCACAATACTCATCGCTAGTAAAAGACAGTTCAATTTCTAGTAAAAAAATGAAATTTTGCTGTTATTTATAAACTTTGATTTTACTCTTGAGTTTTGTATTGAAATGGATGGTTTGATTTCAATTTATCATAGGACATTACTGTGTGTCCACATTTTGCTTCATGCTTTGATTTGACTATGTTTGATTACTGTAATTTTGTGGTAACAGTTATGGCTGCTGTGTTAATGATATTGACTTAACAAGTTTTATTACATATCTATATTTTAATACAAAACTTTTCATGTTGATATTCACCATCATTCATGAGACTTCATACATAACATGTTTTAGAATGGCCCACTGTAAGCTTTGCTGTAGTGTGAATAATTATACTAACCTTTAACTTTCTTCATTTTCAGATAAGTCCAATTATTTTAATGAAAAGCAAGGAGGTAAGAAACATAATAAAAGTTAAAATGATATCAATGTAGTCAAGAAACAAAAATATGTTAATTAATGTGTCACAGAAAAAAATGCAGCTTTTGGGTGCCAAAATTAAAAGAGGAAAATTTTATTGTTAAATTTGAACTCAAATGGAAATTAAGTAAATCTATCTTGTTATCAATGATTTTGTAACAAGCTTGATCAGCAAAATTCTACATCACAATTTGAGCCATAGATTTTTATGTCGACCATGACAGTTGTTGATAAAGACCTACAAATGTTTTACTTTCTACTACCAAGAATCAGTCTGCTTATAAAATATTTCTGTGTATTCTTATCAGACCTGTCAGTCAGAAAACTTATAAATACCATCTTTATTTCTGGATGATTGTACTAGATACAGGTCTCAGATATATGACGAGAACAAAAAAAAATAAAACTAAATTGAAGTAAGGGAAAGTAAAAAAAAGGATAGTAAATGTTGCAAAGGATTATCATGATTATTGGACAGGGTTAACAGGAAATTAATGTTTTAAAGTATCAATTATTTGATAACCATATAACCTTTCTTTTTCAGACATTTCATTTACTGGTTCACCAAGATCACCAATTAAAGACAAACAATATATAGACATGTCTTCAGAACATAGAAAAGGAGATTTAATCAATGGACAAGAAAGTGGCTACAATACTCCCGATAACCCAAAACCACCAAAAAAGGTTATTTATGAAGTTGTTGTATAAATTGTCTCCCTTGACTGATGTTGTTTGTTTTATGCAACACTTCAACGTGTCTTCTTCAGATGTTTTCATCCATGACCTTTTAACCTTTGTGCTTTATATTTTGGGTTATTTCTCGGCATGGATTTGTGCTCTTATATCCATAACTTTTTATGGATAGAAAAACCATTTCTATAATGTTGTGATTGCCGATTTAACTGTTGTCTGCACAATTGACTGGTAAATTTCCATACCTTGTTGTGGATAAGATGGATAGTAAAACGGATGAGAAATGGTCCAAGTAAGAGAATGCACATTGCATGAATGTTTTGTTACTCTTCCTGAAGAAGTACAATGGATGATCGAAATAAGCTTTTAAAAAGTGCAATTAAAATACAATAATAAGGAGAAATGGTGATCTCCGGAAGGAAAAATACATTTATACGCAATAACTTCCTACATTATGGAGAAAACAAATATGCATACTTTTCAGGTGAAAGAAACTTCATTACATGATTGCCTCATTTGCCATTTTTATCATAATTTCATTTGTATACATCATGAATCATGTGACTTAATGCATAGAATTATTCTGCACAAAATGAATCCAAAGGATTGTATTGGTGCTTTTGTATATGGAGATTATAAATGCAGTGAATGAGAATGTGTGAAGTCTGTTGCTGTATGGATATTTTCTGGTGCTTAGCATAAACAATGACCAACCATTTTAGTTTTTTAGTCTTTTTGGAATGTTATTGTATTTCAGCATCTGTCTCTTACAAGAACTGTTTGGCTTTTCTTTTTAAACATAATAGTTTTGCATAATGGCTTGAAAAGTTAAAAAGTTTTATAGTTATAAAGTAGTCGCGTTTTTGTTCAATATTCAAGAATCAGTTGGAGAAAAGTTTTGCCAATTTTTTTAAGCAGGAATTATCAGTTAAAGTAATAAAAAAAATGGTTATGATTATCTTACTCTTTTGGAATATTTCAATGATTTCTTTACTTTATTCCAATAAGGATTTTAAAGAAATTACTAATTACCATATATATCAAAATGTTGAAGACCTGTTGGTGACCTACTGCTGTTGGTTTTTTTCTATGGTCGGGTTGTTGTCTCTTTGGCACATTCCCTATTTCCATTCTCAATTTTATTAAACAAACGTCCATTATTTCATGAAGATCAAAATTATTTTTATGAGTTGTAGAGTGTATGTTATATGGGATTATGAATGTTTGAATAAATGAATGTGAAGTTTTGATCACAAAGGGCTTTAAAAGCTTGAAAAACAAATGTGTGTATGTGACTTAAGAATATTTTTGATAAAACAATATTGAATACACAAATCTCAAAAAGAAATATGTTTTCAATATAAACTTTCAACTTGTTATCCCAATCTAGCTATCTGTGAAGAATAATATGAAAAATTTCTTTTTCTATGGACCAAGATGACAAAATAATTGTCCCCCTTAGTTATTTGGAAAGGTAGATAAATGAATATTTGTTTATATCTATGAAGAATGATAAACATTCAAAAGTTGCCTCCCTTTATTTTATCCACTAATCCACTAGGCTGTATAATAAATAGCCCACTTATAGTTCTAATTGCAAAAAGGAAAAATTATGATATTTCAAATTGGTAAGTCACTTCAAAAAGCAACAGACATGTGAGCCATATATCTCACTTTTTCTTGATCATTTTTCTAAATTTATCCAAACCAGTCTGAAACATACTTTATCTCCCTTTCTATTTTCAAATAACTGGCAAACAAAAAAGATTTCAGACATGAAAATCTTGCAGCAACTGTAAATGATGTTTGTTTTAACTCGATTCAACGGCATTTATTATAGAGTAAATGTATGGTTTGAATATCTGCGAGCTAAATGCCATATTGTATAAATGATTGTTAATTTAATTAGAATAATGATAAATAGTTAGAATAATTAGCAAATATCAAAATAAGTTATTTTTCTCAACTAAACTATAACTAAAGTATTAACCCTGATATTGTAAAAGGAAAGATACTACAAAATCTTTAAACATCTAAAGAATCTTGTTTATAAACTAATATTTATTTCAAATATTTTGTTTACAAAACATAATGTGAATTAAAGTTTTAAGTAATTTAATTGTAATTTAATAAAGTTGGTATGTTAAGATTTTTATTTATGAAATATTTGTTCAATTTTTACCAGTTTTAAATGTTAACAATGTTTTTATTAAAGTTAAATTTCATGTTCTTAATTACAATTGTTACTCTGTTCCCAATTGTTTTGGAGAGAAGTATTTTGGTCATCACACATTAAGTGCATGAGTTTTATATATTGTATTATGTAGCATATGTATTATAAATTTTTATATGAAACATTTGTTGAGAAAAAAATAAAGATATATATATTAATATTTCCTGTGATGTATTCTCATGTTGAGGACTTCTTTTCACTTAGCATCCTTTGTTGCCATCTGTTGTAGAAAATAGAGGATACCCGTTGGTACATCTTGAAAAAGATTGAAGCATGCTTTCAATGGTTTTTTGTTCAGTTACATTTTTATTTCTTTATGATCATTTACACACACCATAATTTTGCATGATTTCTAGTGTTTCAATTCGTACATAAGATATCTAATTATTTATAACTTTGACTCAAAATATCATTAAATAGCATCACCAAACCTCAAAGAAGAAAATGGACATCATTCAGTATCAATTAGATAAAAAAAAATTGATGAGAGCTTGAATGAGGTTTAAGCTACAGGAAGTAATGGCTGTTAAAACTACTTAAGAAAGAATAATTGGGTCAAGAAACTTGAAAAAAATAGACAAATGATGACCATACCCATTGATTTAAACAAAGGAGACTCTTCTTAAGGAATGAGTCATCTTGAATATGCATGAAGTATTTGCCGTTGGATGTTTGAGCAAACAAAAATCAAAGAACTGGTAGGAATTCGTATTATAATTTAAAATAATAAAATGACCAGATGTTGGAACTTAATCTGTACATTTCACACTTAATCGTCAAACTATACAGTTTGTTTAATAGCAGAATATCGATTATGCATCCCAATGATGGTATACAAGTGATTGTCACATTTGTGAATAAATTGTGCTATTTAGTCTACTTTATAAACCCTGAAAGTTTTGGTGCTCCTTTTGGGCTCATTTTTAGTCTTTCTTATAATTCATTTTTATGGCAGACAAAGATCTCACTGAATGGCACACAAATTAGATACATTTATAATGTTTTAGAAGATTTTTATCATTTGGTGAGTTTCTCGTATCATTTCAAAGTAAAACATCCTATTGTATTTGAGGTGTCAGAAACAAAAGTTCACATCTACACTATGGCAAAAAACAACACTAGAGACACCTAGAAATATAATTCAGCATTTATATTAGGTAATTTCTGTTCAAAAGACCTTTCATGCATTAATCCTCATTATTGGAGGGTAAAATTTATATCAAAAAGTTCGAACAAAAACAGAAAAATATATAAAACCTTCTACTGGATTTTTTTTATTTTTACTGTGCATGATATTTGATTCTCTATCTGTCCCTGCTTTGTGTAAATTAAGAATATAGAGGAAATCTATAAGCTACTGCTTATTGTGAAATCGTATGGATAAGAACAAGAATACAATAAATAAGTGAGAAACAAACAAAAAAATATACATGTTCGGCAGGCAGGGTTCATAATAAACTCGTCATGGATACCAGGATTGCAATTTTATTTTTGTGTCGGATGTGCGTTCGTCTACAAAAGACTCATCATGCAGTGACACTCAATTAAAAAAAAAATTAATGAGGCCAAATACAGTACGAAGTTGAAGAGCACTGAGGACCAATAATTTTCAAAAGGTGTGCCAAATACAGCTCATCTGAAATTATTTAATTAGAACAATACTCATTCTCTTCTTGATTATTTTTTCCCTCGGATTCTGTAAAAAATCAACTATATGGCATGATCGTTAGGTATACAACCTGATGTTATGGGGTTGTCGTTTGTGGGTGTGATTCATAAGTGTTCCTTGTTTTTTATATAGATTAGACCGCTGTTCTATTTGTTTGAATGGTTTAATACTAGCTATTTTTGGGCCCTTTATAGCTTGCTGTTTGTTGTTACTTGCAGTAATAGTTCAACTAAGTGTGTACTGAGACTATATAACAGATAAAGTAGGTCCCCGATGTATACAAGTCCCATCTGCTTTTTTGACTGAGATTTTATTCCAAAAATCTACAAGATCAAGGTTTTTCCTGAAGTATCTTATTAAACTAGCGTTTTATATCAAAGTCAATTAATCATGATATGAGTTATGGTTATAGTGTCGTCCAATCCGGAGAACAGATTGATATCCTATAGTTAGCTAGGATCGTCAACCAGGGATGTACGGAAAGATAAGTGAATGTAGTTTCCAAGCAAAAGAAGATATCGTCACATACGATATTTAATTCAAACAGAAAATATATGGTGTCCTTATACACATAATGAAAGGAGTTACAATAAAAGAATATCCAAAATATATGGTGTCCATATACACATAATGAAAGGAGTTACAATAAAAGAATATCCAAAATAACTTGACAGAGTTCTAGTAGTGGCAATGGAATTTTTAGATATAACAATCTTATTTTCTTTTTAAAAAATGGACAGGGATTGTTGGGTGAATTAAACATTTTGTAAAGAATATGCAATTTTTATTTTACCATTTTTACCATAAACTGCCATAACCCTCCTTTGAAATCGCATTTAGTAAAAAAAGGTTTTCGTTCTCGCTACACCGAGATAGCCTATATATAGACTCAGGAATCTGCTTCATTGGTTGCGAATCACTCATAAATGCAAATTCACAAAGAATATAGTATGACAAAACATGTCCAGAAATTATTAGTCCTTCGAGTGAAGGGGAGTAAATAAACATCTTTAAAAACCTTAGTTATTGTAACACAATACAATACCAACCAAGTAAAAAAAAACACGATTGTTGAGAGCGGAGTAGTAGCTGGTCGGTGACATTCCAAAATACAATTCTAAAATAAGATATTGACCAAGCCTTGCTCTGTTTCCTAAGTAACATTTTTTTAAATTATGAAGAATGTTTTCTTTATTGTTTCAGACTAAAGCTAAAGAATTTGAGGCCAATCTGACCAGTTCAAATTATTATTTTTCCGACAGTGTACCATTTGCACATGACCCACCAGGGCATAACTGTGGATTGCCATGTTGCAATCGTGACCTGCACATTCATTTGAAATTATCAGGAGTTCAAGGATGCATGTCATTGTTGCCATTTCAGCCAAAACCGGATAAGCAAGAAAATTTTTCATTTCACCAAAAAAGAGGTGGACTAATTTCTGGTCGACCAACATTTTCCAAGAAATTTAGTTCATTACAACCGGAGAGAAAGAGTCAAAGACGCAAACCTTTACCAGGATTTGGTAGTTTACGCCAGTCAGATGTACCTTCTAAACAGCTGTACGAGCTTTCTGGAAAACAACACCATTACCTAAAAGAAAGAGGCATTACACTTCCCAGAATGCACATTGGCGAAACGTCAACTGACACTGGTCGTATCTGGCAGGACGACATAGAAGACAGCAGTGAATCGTCTGATTCTGAAACAGATTATTATACAATCTGGGAATGCAACGGAATGGATTCAGAAATTCTGATGAAATCCCCTAGTGCCTTGAAGAATACGGAAAAGATTTACCCCTGGACCCTTTTGGAACATATGGAAAAACAACCAGACATCGAAAAAACAAATGTCACTCAAAACCAAAACGTGCCTAAAAACTTCAAGTATGGTAGCTTGCCCATGTGTTACAAAACCCAGACCGAATCAGGAACTCCAACGAAAGTCCAGAAGCCTGTAAAACAGAGCGAAACAAAGGTTTTTACTCTTAATTTTGACAGAAAGCGTTTAACTTCTAACGATAAGAGACATACCCTCGAGCGAACCAGCGTAATGCCTTCCAACAACGCCGACCCTAGAAATGAGGTGAGATTTTCTGGAGAACAACCAAAGACCAAGTCGTCTACCTTGCCTAGGTCGTCAGTTAGAATTCGACCAATTCTAAAGAAAAGAATAGAAAACATATACACAGATCTGATAACAAGCCAAATCCTGTCTAGAAGTAACCCGTCAGCACCACCAGAGGAGACCGAGGATGATCATAATTACGAGCAAATACGTGACGAGGATATGATACAGAGTTGGAGAGCACAGAAAAGACCAGTTTTCATGACAATCGGGAAGAAATTACCAGGAAGAGAAAAGGGAAATAAGTTTCATTCCTATGAAAATACGTGTTTTAAACCAGATGAAGCTCCAAAAAACAAAACAAAAGATTTTAAGGCGGTATCTGATGATATTCCTATAACATTAATATTGTAGTTTGTGTTTTTGTTTTCATTCGTTTTTAAAATTTGGCATTAAATATATAATTTCTGATACATTTTGATAATTAAGTATAGAAAATTAACAAGAATGTGTCCACAGACCACGGATGCCCCACTCGCACTATCATTTTCTATGTTTAGTGGACCGTGAAATTGGGGTAAAAACTTTTTAATTTGGCATTTAAATTAGAAAGATCATATCAAAGGGAACATTTATGCTAAGTTTCAAGTGAATTGGACTTCAACTTCATCAAAAACTACATTGAACTTTAACCTGAAATTTGCACTATCATTTTCTATGTTCAGTGAATCGTGAAATTGGGGTCAAAGCACTAATTTGGCATTAAAATTAGAAAGATCATATCATAGGGTACATGTGTACTGAGTTTCAATTTGATTGGACTTCAACTTCATCAAAAACTACCTTGACCTAAAACTTTAACCTGAAGCGGGACGAACGGACGGAAGGATGAACGAACAGACGCACAGACCAGAAAACATAATGTCCCTCTACTATCGTAAAAGGGCATAAAAATTGATAGAATATAGTTTGTAAGTACTCCGTCTTCATACTTGTTTTCATCATACCAGTTAACATCAAAGAATTTGAATGGAGTTTTAATTAAAATAATTTCTTGTTCGGGGTTTGTCCTTTATGGTTATATCAGCTCTTTAATGTTTGGTATTTCAAATAGCATGGCCTCGCTCATCACTGAATGTCCACATTATATAGAAGAAAAAGTAAAACACACATATCGAACTCAAATTTAAAAAGGGGATCGTATATGAAACCTGAAAAAAGTCATACGTGAGACTATCAACCAACAGAACGAATGGGAAACCGACTTTCATATTCCTGCCGGAGTATATTCATTTTTCCGAAAGAATAAAAGAAGACAACATACTAATCCAAATCATATAATCGAAATTCATTTGAAAATGAATTGAGACAAAATTGTGCACACTTATCAATATAATTGTTTGTTAATGAAAGCTTACAAACATAAAGCGTTGAAGAAGACAGCACAACATTAGTATGTATATATATATATATATTCTTTACTTACATTAATTTGAAACAATGCAAAAAGTGTGTATACATAAGCTTCATGAGGTCTAGGATATAACGCAATGCATGCTCATGTGATACTAATGTCGTGCTACATAAGGAGACGATTTGTTGAATTTGTGTGCAGTTGGTGAGAGGAAAATATTTTGTTTTTGTTGCATTATCATTTTTATTGGTTATTTCAATGAACAATATTTTGTAAAGCATACAAAAATAAGATTTGGCTTTATTTACTCTGAGGCCACAATCCACATGAGTACAAATAACTCGGGTGATATCAATTATTATAGGTAAGGTCTATGTTTTGGGCAACATCAAGGTAATACATAAATTGGTGGTAGAGGGTATTCATTAGTGAACTAATAACATTTATTCACCTACAATCATAACAATAACAAGCGACTGTGTTTTTCCGAACATTTATGGTATGAGGAAAGTAAAATAATAATTGAAAAAATGAGTAATTGTTCAAGAAATGTAACTGATCATAACGATGAGAAGACTTAATATCCACAGCAACATCCTTTACCTGCATTTTCAAAGAGATATATTTATGTATCTTCATTCAATCCTCTTTTTTATTTGGTATGTTTGCGTTTCATATCTACAAGGTTTTAAAACTTGGAATCTGCAGACAAATAAGTGAACATTTTAATATCCCTGTTCTAGTTTTTGTCGCCCAAGATTATGATCTATGACAAACTCGTCGCTTTCAGCTGACATATGATATTTAACTATGAAATACCAGCCGCATAAGAGTATGAAGCATATGCATGGCAGTTTTCTGTAATAGCAAGTTGGTTCTATTTTAATAAAAAGACATCACCCACAGAGATAATATTCAACTAAAATAAATACAGCATCATGACTCGAAAGTAGAACTTGAATCTAGCTACTACAAACAAATTTTTTTTTTCAATAGCAAATTCCAAAACAGGAAACAAGATAATTATCCTATTTCCCCGGATAATTTTTGCTAAATTTTACTTAAGTCTAGATCTGTAGTTTTTGATTCAATGGCAAGATAATGCTAAAAAACGTCTTAATTTAACAATGCAGTGGTATTAACATTATAAGAAGTGTCCGATTTTTCGAAACATTTTAGGCTAAATAGAAATTGGTGAGATGATAATTTTTACAATTTCATTTTTTTTTCTTATTGCCATAGTTTTAGAAAATAAGCATAAACTGTAGTTCCACCACCACGACCATTGCTGGTTGATCAACTTGATGAAAAATTCAAACATTATAGTTGACGACCATTGCTGGTTGGTAAACTTTATGAAAAACACAAACTTTATAGCTGACGACCATTGCTTGTTGATCGACTTGATGAAAATCACACACTTTATAGTTGACGACCATTGCTTGTTGATCAACTTGATGAAAAACACAAAACTTACAGTTGACAACCATTGTTGGTGGATGAACTTGATGAAAACCACACATATTTGTTGTTGACGATCATTGCTGGTTGATTAACATAATCAAAATCACACTGTATAGTTGAAGACCGCTGCTGGTTGATCAACTTGATGAAAAACACAAACTATATATAGTTGACGACCATTGATGGTTGATCAACTTTATGAAAAACACAAAATGTATAGTTGACGACATTGCTGGTTGACAACCATTGATGGTTGATCAACTACATGAAAAACACAAAATGTATAGTTGACGACCATTGCTGGTTGATAAACTTTATGAAAAACACAAACTTTATAGCTGACGACCATTGCTTGTTGATCGACTTGATGAAAATCACACACTTTATAGTTGACGACCATTGCTTGTTGATCAACTTGATGAAAAACACAAAATTTATAGTTGACAACCATTGTTGGTGAATGAACTTGATGAAAACCACACACTTTTTAGTTGACGATCATTGCTGGTTGATCAACATAATCAAAATCACACTGTATAGTTGAAGACCGCTGCTGGTTGATCAACTTGATGAAAAACACAAACTTTATAGTTGACGACCATTGATGGTTGATCAACTACATGAAAAACACAAAATGTATAGTTGACAATATTGCTGGTTGACAACCATTGATGGTTGATCAACTACATGAAAAACACAAAATGTATAGTTGACAACATCGCGGGTTGACAACTTGATGAAAAACACAAACTATATTGTTGAAAACTTTGCTGGTTGGTCGACATCGTATCGATGAAACAGAAATCCAGAGCTTTTTATGAGGAGATTTTTAAGAAAAAGTGTATAGATGACGGTCGCAAAGTAATGGCAAAAACTCACTTATTACCCTTTGTGCCAAGTGAGTTAAACAAATAAGTTTAAAATTACAAAGTTCTTCAGAAAAAGAATAGATATTGTTGCTGTTAACATATATACTATAACCCTGAGATAAATTAGAAAATTGTGCCTATAATTCTCATTAAACAGTTTGAAAAGTAATCGTAAACATTATACTTTCTTCTAAAATATAGAAAAAATCCAAGATATGTATCGTTGTGAAAATGGGCTGCTCTCTCATTGGCGTATATACGTCATACATGTATTGAAAGTTTTTGTTTTCAATGCAAGCTTGAAAACATTTAGACATTTATTGCTTAAAGATTCATTTGAATACTGCACACGTAAATTTTTAATCTCATCTTTGTTCTCATGGCATTGAAACACTATTCTTTATAACACTTTTGGTCTATCTTGAAAGTATTGGCGCTGAAGTTCTAATGCCTTCTTGTAAATTACCAAGTCCATGCCGTCTATACAACGTACTAACCGTGCATTCAATATAGTTTCTCCACCGGAATGCGATAGTTCTCCTATTAACTGAAACAGAGACCCTGCTTCCTCTAAAGGTTCTATGAGAGATGTGTTAACCTTCAAAGAACATCCGGTCTTCGGGTCTGCAAGGAAAGCCCGACAGTTTTGAAAGTCGTGTTGAAGTAACCTGCAATAATTAAAAAACACAGATAGTAATATAAAATCAAAGAGCTGATAGCTCTGAAGTGGAAGAAGGTGAATAAAAGGTAACTTGAATTACCATAAAAGCAGCCCCACTTACCCAGGCTGCTTTGTTCCATTATCTTTAAAATGTATTTTTTTTTCTTCAAACAAGAAAAGGTCATAAGTACATGGATTTCCCGTCCGTACAATCATTTTCTATGTTCAGTTGACTATGAAAATTAGGTAAAATCTTTAATTTGGCAGTAATTAAGAAGATCATATCAAGAGGAACACATGTGTACTAAGTTTCAAGTTGATTGGATTTCAACTTCATCAAAAACTACCTCGACCATAAACTTTATAACCAGAAGCAGGACGGACGGACAGACTAGAAAACATATTGCCCATAAATGGAGCATAAAAATAGCAAGACTTGTTACATACCTGCCAACTTTTGAAAGTTCCCATATGGGTTTTTACTGCACAACAACAATTTTAAAGGTTACAATTTTTAGCGACGTATTTTGCAAGATCTGGATGGTCTAGAAAAAGTGTCATATTTGTATGATGAACTTACATGCCTTTTCCTTAAGTCTGGTTGCATGATTCTAGTTATATATTAAATCGGTAGAAAAAATATACATGAAGCTAGCAGACCAGGGTTTATTTTCCAAATTAAGAATATTAGATGCTTGTTGAAATTTCCAATTTTGAATTATGCAGATGGACCTTTAACAGGTTGGGAACAACACTCCAAATGAGGGTAACCTAACTGGAAGATCATCACAACCCAATGTAAAAAATGAGCACAAAAAAAGTCATTTATATTCATATTATTTGATGAAACTTTTCCCCAAGAACTATGCATCTATTAAGTACTGAATGGTCAAAACATCATGTTTTTTTATCGACATAAATTTTGTCGTAAATGTAACCAAATGATGTAGAAATTGTGTTTTTTCTTCAAATTTCCATCAAATTGTAATGTTTATAGTTCCCTTATTGCCTCTCTATAAAATAATAAGAAGAATCTGTTTCTTGTTTTGTTTTGTTTTGTTTTGTTTTTGACAAATGATTGTTCACTGCTTGCAAATGAATCATTATATTTATATATCTTATCTGTATATATTTTTGTTCATGTCTCCATCTCCTTATCATTTGTAAAAGTATAGACAAATAAGAAAGAAATAAGCTCCACATGTATATTTGCAATATCGTAAATTAATTGAAAAAAATAACATACACTAACACTAGTACTGCATGGATTTTAAGCATTATGAAAGTCATATTTGTAGAAAGCTTATTAAAAACTTAAAAACAGTGTAAAATGTCTTGCTATTTCTTAGCTTACACAATAAAATCTAATATGTACTAGCATTTACAAATATAAATTTCAACATTTTACTAGGAATTAATCTAACTACTAGACCTTTTATTAGTCTTTTTTTAGACCTTTTATTAGTCTAGTTGCACATATTGTATGTTAACTTCTGATCATATTTAAACAAATTTATCATATAAACTTCAATTTAATCCTTGAAAGGAGGTCTAGATTGCTAAAATAATTTATAAATTTTAATTTTTTTATTTGTCCAAAATCATTTAAATTCATTTAATCAACATCCTTTTATGATTATTTGATTAAAATATTAATCATTTATAGTCTTTTTACAATTTACATTTTTAAAAGCAAAATAACTGAAAACAGGATAAAACAAAGGGAAGTAACAAAAAAGTATTTCAATATTCCCAATACACATCGTTTTGATAACACAACGGCAGTTAGCCGGAGGTAAACATCGTTGATTACCAGTATGTTTGACACCCAAGCTGTCAAGTGAAGCCATATAATTATACATCTTCTTTGATGTTCAGGTAAAATTTAACACAGGTGTCAATTACACCCGTACAGTAGTAAGAAATGATCAAATATGGCGTCTGAAAAAATTCATAGACGGGAGTTTTTTCTCCTTAACGGGAGGTTCACATGTATGTTACGAAGGGCATCTAATTCACATGACAAAGGAAAACCATGAATAAAGACAACACTTTATATATCCTTTTATTTATATAAAAACAAAATCTTCTTGTATGCAGGATTGCAAATTCGTAACTTCAAGGGCGAACTTCTAAACAGGGCGAGTTGTCCCGATACCAAATTCACGCATGCGTAATACAAATATCTACAGTTAAAACATCCTGTTACAAGTAAACAAATAACGTTCATGTGGAAGAGATGAAATCTAATAATTTACATAAATAAAAGGGTCATATTCACGATAGTGATTGTTTTACAATCATAATTTACAAATTAAATGATTCAGATGCCTAATCATGTGTAAAAATCGGTGTCAGGAATCTAAGTTGTTTTGAAATTGTAATACACGAAATGAATGCGGCATACGGAGACTCAATGCAAATGGTCGGCCCCTTAAGTCTTCAGAAGACTTGACGTCTTCTTCCACTAAAAAATAGTCGAATAGTGTCCTTTTATTTATTTCGTTCTTCCTCGGTTAGTTAAAACAGTTTGTATTAATGGAAACAATACAACAATAAAGTATTACAATGTTACATGAAATTTAAATATGAGGTTCGGAAACAGCTAGGTTTGAAAGAACTTACATAAATCCGTTTCCCCTTATCAGTTAATTAGTGGAACAACTTATGTTGTCTTTGATGATACAACTTTGCAACATGACTTAGACAACGGATATAACTGTGTTTGCATGCAGTTCATCGGATTTAATTTTTAAAAAACTTTATCATGCAGGTGCACTCAAGATTAAATAAAATTAGTTAAGCATATTTATTTATAGGGGATTGGGAAACAAGTTTTGCAACTTATATTAATCCCTTTCCACTTTGCGGGTGTGAGCGCTGCCTTGTATAGCGACATTAGCCTGCTCTTTTTTGAAATTTACAAGGGTGTCTTTTACGTGCAAGAGATATGGCTCTCTCTTAACACGCGTGCGGGTCAGTCATTTATCGTCCCCTTCCGACGGACTATCATCGTTTCCTCAAGACCATACTCGCAAATAGTGTCAAGGAAGAGCCGAAAATTCAGTCCCCGAAATCTTAACGGAACGGGAATCGAACCAGGAACCTTTGTGTTAGTAGTCCGATGCACTAACCACTACACCACGGCTCTCATTAATAAATTTAAATAAAATTGAGAATGGAAACGGGGAATATGTCAGAGACAACCACCCGATTACTTGTGGAAAGATTATGTCCAATCATATTGAACATATATATCGTGATGATGGTGAACAATAATAACTTGCTATGGCACAAAAGGAGTGATTAACAAGAACACTATTTCAGTGCAAGTACTCATTTAATATTTCCCCACATGGTTTCGGTCTTATTTGCTTTTGCATATACTATAAACCAGGCTTAATCCACCATTTTTTACATTTGAAAATGCCTGTACCAAGTCAGGAATATGACAGTTCTTGTCCATTCGTTTTTGATGTGTTTTGTTATTTGATTTTGCCATGTGATTATGGACTTTCCGATTAGATTTTTCTCTAAGTTCAGTATTTTTGTGATTTTACTTATGTCTTTACACTGCAGATCAATAGTTCGATATAATTGGACAAAAACATGACCATATAAGGACTAATACTCCATAAGGAGTCATCAAATGGTTTCAAACTTTCAGTAATATAGCATGTGTACAGGTCTTGTATTGCACGTCGTATTTCTATGTCTATCTATCATAGTATTCAGGATATTTGGCAAAACCAGAAATGAAAATTCATAAACGTATGGCAATAATTCCTTTAGGCGTCATATAATAATTATGGTAAAAATAAGAAAGTATGTGAATCTTAATACTGATAGAATGTTAACCCCATATCCGACATCTATCTGTTATGATTTTCAAGATAAAAGACAAATAATGCATTTAACCATGATATTCCTTCTTCAATTTATTTTGCTATGGTGGCAATGGTTATTGTCCGATCGTATAAAAATACAGTTTATACTAGATCCCATAATATGAAACGTCCAAATTTTGATTGAAACTCTTTCAGAAAGACCATTAAAAATCAGTGAATCAGCATCAAATTGCTTCGATTTTTCTTGGTTTTTTTTTGTAGATATTGACGCCACGAAAGTTAAAGCAATAGCTCACATGGTCTTAATGTCAGATGAGCTAAAACAAATGATTTACGGTGTTCTGAGTAGAATACAGCAAACTGAACGATTAAACAGTAAAAGATGCGTATCCTTGCATTATGAGGAGAAAGTTTTAGAAGAGGGTTTCCCAATCATGTTTCATCATTCTTATAATTTGAGAAATCTTGGTCGGCATTGCTGTGCCTGAGGAGAAATATATGAGGAAGGTGTCCATGGGTCTCATATATGATGCTCCCGCTTGAATATACTATTATAAAAGGACATAACTCAAGAGCGGTAAAAGTGACGCTACCAAAATTTACAGTTGATCTGAGCGATAATGTAACAAGCATTGTGCATAAGTTTCGCAACATTTGGTTGAGGCCAACTTAAGTAAGAAAACAGAAACGAAAAATTCAACAATTTTTCCAGTTGTAAAGGGGCTTAACACTGGAACGGTAAAAGTGACACTACCGAAATTTCAGATTGATCTGTGATTTGAGGTAATAAGCATTGAATATATGATTCATAACGTTTGGTTGAAGCAAACAAGAGTTAGAGAACAGAGACAAAAAAATCGGTATTTTTCCATTTGAAGTAGGACATTACTGTAAGACTAGAACGGTAAAGGTGACACCACCAAAATTCAAACATACCATGTTTTGTGGTAAGTAGCATGGTGTATTAATTTCATAACATTTGGTATAGGCAAACTAAAGTTACAGAACGGAAACTAATTTTAGACACACGGACAATGTCCCCAGTCGTACAATTTAAAAACTGAGCAAATCCGATAAGAATGAACGAAGATAAATTTGTTTACACTTTTCCAAACATGCTGCAAAGTTGTGTTGAACTGGTCTTCTTTAAATACATAGTCAACTCTTCTTGAGTGTAAAATTACTCTTGTTCGTTCAATCATGAGCCCTTCCTCCTCCATTCTCAAATTCAGAAGTAGTTATTTACAATATTTATATAGAAATTAAAACTATATATATACGTCTGGGATCTATGGAGTTCTAAATGTGTGAAGCTCCTGTCAAGGCTCCGGGCAGGATGGCCCTGTACTCTTTAAGTGTAGCTGATATTGTTTTTATTCCTTAATTGATCTTGGAAAGAATGAGTATCTGTACTGGTCTTTTAGAATACGCTCTTGGTGTATGTGTTGACCTCACCATTTCCTGGTCCATGAATCACTAGGTTTGTAATATTTTTAGATAGGTAAATGTCTACCAATCTGTGTTTGGATCTTATAGACCATGGTGAAGCGGTCTTTGGAGCGTCTATCTTTAATGAGATTCCATTTAAGTCTCTCCATTAGAGAGCTGACACAACCCGGAGATACTATTAGTTATATTGGTGTAATCAGGATAACGAATTTATTTCTTATGAACAATTCCTTTACTCATTTTGAAACCAGGATGTAAAATTGTAAAAATGGTAATGAAAAATTTCCAGCGTAATATTTTTACAATGTTCATGTTGCTGCACATGGTCTTTATTTTTTGGAAAATTCAGAAAAATTTTGTGTTCTAATTGAGTTTACAAAAAAAAACCACAAAAAAACTAAATATTTTTTTAAAGCTTAAAAAAAAAAAAAAAAAACAATTTATTTTTAGCATTTTCTTCTTTTTTTTTCTTTTTTTTTACATTTTTTTTTCTTTTTTTTTTACATTTTTTTTTCTTCATTTTTTGCAAATTTTATTTTTTATTTTTTTTTGGCAAAATTTCATTTTTTTTTTTTAGTTTTGGCAAGTTTATTTATCATCGGGTGAACAAGGGTGGGTTGTTATTTACACCGGGTAGTATTTTTGCTGCATAAGAAATAAATTTTGATATTCATTGTAAAAGAACCTTGCTGCTCTTCTCTACACATGTTCCAATTATTTTTCTTAGTTGTTTTGGATTTTGATTTTTGATTTTTTTGTGTTTTGAACGCAACTTTTAAGCACCGCATTTAGGTTATTTCGTGGCGGCCAGTTTTCATTGGTGGAGGAACCTGGAGTCCACCCACCTTCGACTGAAAAACTGACAATCCTAGTCAATTATGATTGGAGTCGAGTGCACCGGCGTGAGCGGGGTTCGAACTCACAACATCCGTGTTGATTTGCTAGTGAATACTGTAGTAAATACTTAGACCACTCGACCACCGAGGCCTCAAAGATGTTTTGGATTGGGTCCTATACAGTGGAAGCATTATAAGGAGTTGGTCTAACCATGGTGATATATGCGTTGGCCTTAACATCAGGTTAAGGGTCATCATAACAAATGGACAAATATGGCCGTATTTTCACCTCTAAAACTACTCAGTGTACAGACTTGCCTGTGAAGTTTGGAAAGTTTTAAGGCCTGGCATCCACTAGATATATGAAAGTTAGATGCTTTTTGTGCTCCAAAAAGATAAAATCGTATTTGGATTTGGATTGACATTTTTTCCTTCCTGCAGAAGATGTAAAAATAAACAAACATCTGAATTACTTTGATACTGTCCACTCAGATAAACTCTTGAACTCACCTATAAATGTGTAGATATATATTGTCCATGCCAATCAAGGTCAATCAATACAAGAAAAACCAGTTCTTACCTGAGAGGGAGCATCTCAAAGTTATATCCCAACTAAGTTTATTTTTACACCTTCTACAGGAAGGAGAAAAATTCTCAATAAAATCCAAAAAAGATTTCATCTTTCCGATATGCAAAATACATTGAACTTTTATATATCTAGTGGATGCTAGGCCTTTAAACTTTCCAAACTGCACAGGTATGTCTGTACATAGAGTGATTTTGGGTTAAAAATTCGGCCATATTTGTCTTTGATGTTTTACCTAGTCTGTTTGATGTAAGTTTTTCACTGTATGTCGTGATCAAAGGTAGCTTCTATGTATTTCCCATGCTTAACTACATTTAAGGTGTGACCATGTAGTTGGTAGTTCTCAATTAGTAGATTTCCTTTGTTGATAATCAGTGTCGTAATGCACTTCTCGTGATGGAAATTAAACTGCCATTGTGTCTTCCACTCTTGGAGTTTGTTTACGTCATGTAATGTCTGGCTGTTATTGCTGTTCTTGATCTTCCTAAAAACTGCCTTATAGCTAACATTGTGGAAGGTCGTTTGTGTACAAAATGTAGGCCAGGAATAAAAGTATTCCAATGCTACTGTCAACTGTTGTACCCCCGAGATGACGTCTAGTGGTCGGATGTATGCCATTAAAGCAATACCGATTGGGTTTTCTTGCTGATAAAGTATTTTATCCACTGGAGTTGTAATCCTTTTTTTAACTACCTTAGTCAATGTTTGTTTTGTTCACACATCGTTGTCAACATAATGGAATTTGATGCTACTTTCGTACCTTCAAGTGAGAGGTTTAGTTAGCTTTAAAACAAGGTTTAATCCACCATTTTCTACATAAGAAAATGCCTGTAACAAGTCAGGAATATGACAATTGTTATCCATTCATTTCATGTGTTTGAGCTTTTGATTTTGTCATTTGAATAGGGACTTTCCTTTTTGAATTTTCCCCGGAGTTCAGTAGTTTTGTGATTTTACTTTTTCTGGTTTCCTTTTCTAGTTTCTTGCTATTTTGATCTAGATTTATCCAGAGTTTGGGTTTATGTGATCTGTTTGCTCTGAACCCGTTTTGATGGTCACCTAGAATCAAGTGTTGGTCACAGTGATCCATGATGATGTGTACAATATGTTCCAACAGTTTACAGCAGATGAGAGTCAATGAAACTCGTCGGTAATCGGAAGCTTTTGTGTTTTTCTCGCTTTTTTAGAACAAAGTTGGCAGCTAGACAGTTGCTTTGGATGGTTCAGGTGTCCAAAGATTTCTAGTGTCAGATATGGTGATATTTGTTTAGTTTCTTCTTCAAGTATATGTATAAGCTGGAATTTCATCAGCTGTCACAGCGACTTTAAATAGCCTTAGCTTGTACACTCCCGTCAGGCTAACTGTGACAGTGTTCATAGTTGGAAATGGACTTGGTCCCATATCTGGTATGTTATCAATATGTATATGTCTTCTTTTGTTTAGACATATTGAAATTGTTGGTTTAATATTGAATATGAATATATATGTTGGTGTATCACTGAGGGCCCTCATGGGGTTTTTGATTATGTGATTACTTGGCCGTTTTTTTAATGATTATTTGATTATTAAGCCAAATATTTCATGATTATTTGATTACCTAGGACTGTATTTTTAGTTTATGATTATTTGATTACTAAAGATAAGCAAATATTTAATGATTATGTGATTATATTGGCAAAAAAATGGTGATTATGTGATTACTAGGACCCCCCCCCCCCCCCCCATGAGGGGCCTCATCACTATGGAGTAGGACATCTTTGTCCTTTATGGTTACAACGTCTGGTGAGTTTTGGTTCCGGCTCTATCTTTAGATGATATAAAGCACAGCCTTCAATGAATATGTATGTGCCACTGGGTGTAGACTTCAGGATCAGCAAGAAATGTGGCTCTTTAATTATTAAGTGTCTCCAAATTCACTAATTCTAAAAAAAAATTATAACATTTCACCTGTTAGTTTAAGATTAGCTGCAGAACCGTACGTAGCTCTTGAGCTAGCTTCAGATGAGAAGAATTTTTTGAACTATATATCATATATTTTTTTTATAAATGCATTACCACGTCTGGCAAGGCTATTTTAATTTTTTTTCTGGGACGCCTCTGGGGGTACATGTAACAGGTTTTGTCTGATTACAACGTAATGAATAACTTTCATGGGCACCTTTCAAATATTATTTATGTGAAAGTTGACTTAGTGGTTACATGCAGTTTATAAAGAACAGTGCCTCTTACCAAACTGATTGTGGACGAAGTGATCGATGCCTACTATGCGTTTTAAAAATTCCCGCGAAAAAGGTTTTTGGCGGGAAATATTTCTCTTACCTTCCATTAATCCTTACTGATAATCCATCCATTGTGTAGCCATTTTCTACAATTTCGTTCAAAAGATAAGGTTCTCCATGTTTAATACCACCCATACTCTGCATTTTGAACCATGCAAAAAATGTATGTCCAGAACAAATACACGTTGATGGACTCGTTAACGAACAAATCGAACAAGTTCGAGAAGTTCGAAGGGAAGGATGTTACAATGACAGCAAAATTTGATTGGCCGAAAAGTATATTACAAGTTACCATATTGCATTCAATGAATTCATTCAAACGAAATCATTAATATTTTTATGATTTTAATTGACTCCTTTTTTTTAAACTGTTAAAGGATTTTTAATGTCAACAATCTAGTAGTTATGACAACGTCAGAATCACGTAATCAAAATGGCGACCATCGGCAAGAAATTTTGACAGCCGTAAACTTGCAGAGGTTGTTTTAACATTTATGATTTTACAGGGCTTTAAATCACAATATTTCTCAGTTGAAGTTATTTTTTTTACTCTTGATACTTATTATATTCTTAAAGATAAAGCAAACAATGCTAATCTGTAGGTAAAATGATATTTACACCCCTACGCCTCTATTTGCTTTTGACTATATTTGGTAAATTTTGTTGAGATTGAAGCTGATTTTGTGCAGTATATTCAAAGGTTCAAAAGATAATGCAGTTTATATTAACAGTAGTGTTTTAATAATGTTGATGATTCAAGAAAAGAAAGCTAATATTTGGCAACATTCCATGTCAACAGTCAGAAGCCGAAATTTCAGTTCCTATTCAGTGGAACTTGTCCATGACATTTACACCAATCGTCCAATGTATACAAAGTATTTGCCTACTTAAGAAAAGACATGTAAGGTTTTTTTCTTTGATAACAGTTAAAAATAATGGCAATAATGCAATTAAATTCTTTGATTCTTCTGTTAATGCATTTGGATGTTTAGTTTAGAGGAGGGGACAGTGATAATTGACCGTATATCCTGGTCTAGTTAGAGTTGAAAAATAATCTTGTGTAACTGGCGAGCACGAATTTCATTACAAAATTGCTTGTCTCCACCGGGACTCAAACCGGGTACCTCTGTGTTACAAGGCAGCGCGTTAACCGACTGAGCTAAAGAAGTACTTCCTTAGCTCAACCGCTTACGACTAACTAAGTATCTACCAAATGTTCTAAGGGAAGCAATCCCGTCACACTTCCCCCATCTCAAGAGTCATCATACCATTATGACTCACTCAAACATACCCTAGCTAGAATTCCTCTCTAACTACCATGGGTTTTTTAGTTAGGCGCCAATGTAACCAGCGAGCACGTATCTACTCTACAAATTCATATCGTCACCACCGGGATTCGAACCCCAGTCGTCTGCGTGACAGTCAGTTCGTTAACCCACTGTTCCAAAGAATCGATTCACTAGCTCAGTTGATCAAGACTGGCTATATATGTTCTACTTGTACTAAGGGGAAGCAACCCCTCTACACTTGCATTAGACCGAATAAAAATTTATTTATCTGCAGCACTAACTAACGTCATCAATTATCATGATTATGTAAAAAAGACAAGCGTACATTTAAATGAATTTCCATGAAAAGGATACAGGACAAAATATAATGCATGTAAATAAATTAAACAAATAAAAATTTTATTTGCAGATCACCGCGCCAAAAATAAGTTGAAAATTACAATATAATTTTCAAAAGTTATATAAAAGTAAATTATAAATAGAGTAATCTTTTACAAAGTACAAAATATGATTGATTTTGATTTACATGATTTAATTGATTTTAAAACTAAATGAAATAAAAAAAATATCATATACATGTACATGTAGCAACAGTTAAAAACAAATATCCAATCTAATACTCAATAAAAATATGCAAATACACCTCCCTTTCCATCAGAATACCTGCAAATGACCTGATGATTAGTAAATATAATATACATAGCTCAGCTAGTTGATTCAACCATTAGTTTAGAGATCTGTTACTGTGAATAATATGACTCTTGACTACAGCCTGGCACAGGCCATTCCGAGCTGGAACAGCAATTGATTTCAAAATGTTGGAGGAAAATCATGCTTCTAACATTAGTGATTCAATAAAAATTTCAATTTTGTGTTGATGGTCTTCACCCAGCTTCATGGTACAGTCACTGAACATTTCTACATTTTTTGTACATACACCTACATGTATGGGAGAATACCATATAAGTTTGATTAACTTGTGTCTCATCCCTTTTGCACATTTAAGCAAATAAAATATGTTAAAACACATATTATACACTAGCTGTCAATATGAATTACAACAACAAAATTAATTAATCTTTCTTTTTCTGCATTTCAGATGTAGAAATTAACTGAGGATTTCTGCACTGGTGATTTTTTTCCACAATTCATGAATACAGTATGGTGTAAAAGTTTTTACTGAATCATGATAAACACAAAGCAATCTTATTGAATTCAATGTCTCTTACATCTAATTCACGATTATACAATAACTTATCAAGTTACGCTATGCCAGGTGAAACAAGGTCCTCTCGTGCTAGGACAGGAAGTTATGGTTTGTCTAGCACAACTCGAGGTGCCAGTCTTGATAGAAGAAAAACCACTCATGGTTTGTCAACAAGTATAACTAGTACTGGGTCAAGGTCTTTATACCCAAGACCTCTACCGCCTGGCCCTGGGCCATTGGATGCAAGTGGAAGGCGATTGACAGAATTTAAAACAAAAACAAGAACAAGTCCAACAAGCAGCAGTATTCGTAATGGTCCACTAAAACCTGATTATAAAAGTACCTATTCAAGTACTTACTCTGATTCTTACCATGGTACATCTCTTAAAGCTAAATCTCCACAAAACGAGCATTATGGAGTTTCAGCTACAACCAGTAGTTCTTTACGAAAAAGATCATCCAGTATTTCTAGTTTGAGTGATGCAACCAGAGACATGAAGTTAAACGGTGGTAGAGAGGATAATTATATAACACCACGGTCAAGAGATATTGCAGACAGGACTCTGTCTAGGGCTTCAAGGAAAGATTGTAATGACATTGATAATCATGACAGTTTATGGTCAACAGCCTCACGTAAAACTTCTGTAATTGAGAATGGGACTTCATCAAAGTCAGATATTGGAAGACCTCCCTCTGGAAGGCGTCGGGATAGTAACCAAGATACATTACAAGAATCAAGTTCTAGTAACAGTCTTTCGTCTTTAGTAAGTTTTCTTGACAATACATTTCTTATTAGTTACATACATTGTACATTAATCAGTACACATATATGTGTTAAAATGTGTCTCCAGCAGGTAACACACACTTTTCAAACTTTAAAACACAAAATTGCAGAAATTGTGTAGGGATATGAAAGCAGTATCATCCTATAGCGGAAGATGATGATTTCCAAATAGTCCATATACCATTGATAGAATATTTTTAAGATTAAATGATTATCATTTATTATGAGATAATTATTTATTATTATTATTATTATACAGTATTTATAACAGCGCATTATATAATATTAAAATTACTCTAAGCGCTTTCCAACATATATTCATTCACATATATAAGTATTTACAATAAAATATGAAAGCCCATAATACATGTAATTTACCATTTCATAATTTTATTTGTTATTCCTTTATATACATGTACTGTACTAACAATAAAATGGAAATGGGGAATGTGTCACAAGAGACAACAACCCGACCAAAGAGCAGACAACAGCCGAAGACCACCAATTGATCTTCAATCCAGCGAGAAGCTTCTGCACCCATGGGTTGCTTCAGCATTATCAACATTAACTACTTTTGCAAATTATCTTCATAAAATAGCTGGTGACAAACGAAATGCAAGTTATTTTACAACAATCAGATGTTACATGTATTCTTAACATTTACCAAAATCATGTACTTGCAACTTACTTGTTGCAAGTACATGAGCTACATGTACATTTGTAGGTGTAAAATGCACAGATTGGAAACACATGACATGATCAAAAAATTATTCAGACAGAAAACAGCTCAAAGCCAGCAAAGGATCTTCAATGTAACAA
Organism: Mytilus edulis; assembly: GCF_963676685.1. NCBI lineage: Eukaryota > Metazoa > Mollusca > Bivalvia > Mytilida > Mytilidae > Mytilus > Mytilus edulis. Next base: position 6,763,527 of record NC_092348.1, read on the forward strand.
GAAAACCCCACACCCAGAGTCGAGCCTCAGCTGCCCATACACAATAATGTATAATATATTGTTCATAGAAATAGACACCACACTAAATTAATTTTTCTCTATTTGCAGAATTCCAAATACTACAGTTCTGGTAAATGTGGGTTACGTAACCTTGGAAACACATGTTTTATGAATAGTGTTCTTCAGTGCCTTAGTAATACCAAACCTCTTTTAGAATATTGTCTGAAAGAAGATTATCTACTTGATAAAAATACTTCAACCAGTTCTCTAAAGGGACAACTTATAACAGGTTAGTTTCACTCTATCACCATTATCAGAGTATGTTTTTCATACATTTCTCTAATTCTTACACAATTCTTCCTTTTCCTTACATGTTGATTATTTTTATTTAATCGATTTGTGGTTCGTTTGATCAGTTCATCTTTGGTCAAAATTTGATTATGACCTCAAATTTTCTTGCTTTTCTTGAAATTTCCTATTGTGACAGCATGATAAAGAGCCTCGCGTTTTAATTTTGAAAATTTAACATATATGTTTTGATTGTCTTATTACATACTTTTTTACAGCTTATGCCAAATTAATGGAGGGTATATGGAAGGATAAAGATTCTTCTGTTTCGCCAAACTCTTTCAAAACACAGATACAAAGATTTGCTCCTAGATTCATGGGCTATGCGTAAGTTTAGTGAACTATTTTATAATTCAGTCTTCTTCGCAATATAACATCTTTGTAAATAGTTATGGAAACTTTCATTATAACTCTTAAAATTGTATTGACTTTATTGGACACAGGAAAAAATAGAAAAATGTTGTATAGTTAAAAAAGAAAGTCATTTGGTTTAGAGTATGCATATCTTTTAAAACTTTCCTTAGCATAAAATCAAATATGAAAAGAAAATATTTAAGAAACATGTATTGGTGCATACCATTCATTTGTAATATTAATCTCCACCACAACAGCAATCAAATCAATGTATCATAAAACACCTTATCAATATTGTTATTATTTGATCTGTTAATTTTACTTTTATACTTTTTTCAGCCAACAAGATGCTCAAGAATTTCTGCGTTACCTGTTGGAAGGACTTCATGAAGATGTAAATCGTGTCACAAAGAAACCAAAACCTGTCACAATTAAAGATGAAGATTTTCCTCAGTAAATTTCTATTTGCATTAGTTTTATAGTATTTATTTATAAAGAAATTTAATTTAATTACATTGTAATGTTGATGTGATATGGTGCATAGTCAAAGATTGATCTAGGATAATATCTCTATATAAGAATAAGGAGATATTAGTGGGGGGAAAAATCAAGCCTTCATCCTGATTATGTACTAGATATAGGATACAATTTATATGGCAAACATTTAAAAAATATGATAAATTTAAAAAAAAACATTTAAAAATTTTATTTTGTTCCATATAAAATTTATATTAATAAGGAAGTTATTAAGCATGACAGTTGTTTAAAGCATTATTTTACTATTATCAAACCATGTATATTTATATTCAATTTATTGCGACTTTTAGGGACAAAGATAAAGGCCAAGAATACTGGAGAGTTTACCTTACTTATGACAATAGTCATATTGTTGGTTAGTACTTCTGTCATTTATATATATTTTGAAGGGAAAGCAGTAAAAGTGTTATAAATGTTAATTTAAGAATGGTTATGTTTTTAGCTGTCAGGCTTTCTATTGTTCTACCATTATCAAAATAAGTACTAAAAGTCCATTTTATGTCCGGATATAAGCTACCATAAGTCTTACAATGAAAGTTTACATCTATAATTACATTTAATTACGTTAAGCATAAATTTACTACTTAGCTTTATAATATTCCCTTTGCAGTCTACTATATGTTGTTTTTTATTCAACAGATATTTTTGTTGGTCAGTTGAGAAGTACTCTGAACTACCATGATTGTGGTCACAAATCAACAACTTTTGATCCATTTTGGGATCTGTCTGTACCCATACCAAAGGTGAGTCATTATCTCTGGTCTAATCTATATTAGAAACGAGAACCACACCAACAAACAACAACCACTGAACAACAGGCTCCTGACAATGGTAGCTTTAAAACACTGTAACAACATTATCTATCAGAATGGCTGAAGCAGTAACTTGGTTAATATCTATAAAAAAAAATAAGGTGAAACTTACAGCCCTATTCAGAACAAAAATGAAGGGGAATGGTAGGCAGCACTTTTAATGATTATGATAGGGTTCTGGACCATTTTCACAAAATGAAGCAAATTTTGATTTTTTTCAAACTTGTAGATCTTGATAAAGTGCCAACACATCTCCCTCTTCCTATTATTTTTCCTGGAAGAGCCCTCTTAAGTAAATGAAAAAAATTTCCATAGATATAAGATGTGGTATGACTGCCAATGAGACAACTCTCCATGCAAAGTTTATGATTACAGAATGTAGATATCCTTCATTAGGCTTCTATATTACCCTATGTTATATATATAAAAGAGGGACGAAAGATACCAAAGGGACAGTCAAACTCATAAATCTAAAACAAACTGACAACGCCATGGCTAAAAATGAAAAAAAGACAAACAAACAACAGCACACATGACACAACATAGAAATTTAAAGAATAAACAACATGAACCCCACTGAGAGTCATTGATATCATTTATAGCTAAGTAACTTCCTCATGTTCATGAGTCAATGATAAGGGTTACTAATTATTCAGGGACGATCAGACGTGACATTACAGAGTTATATCAATCTATTTATGTTTATTATTCAGGGACGATCAGACGTGACATTACAGAGTTATATCTATCTATTTATGTTTATTATTCAGGGACGATCAGACGTGACATTACAGAGTTATATCAATCTATTTATGTTTATTATTCAGGGACGATCAGACATGACATTACAGAGTTATATCAATCTATTTATGTTTATTATTCAGGGATGATCAGACGTGACATTACAGAGTTATATCTATCTATTTATGTTTATTATTCAGGGACGATCAGACGTGACATTACAGAGTTGTATCAATCTATTTATGAAGGAAGAGGAATTAGATCATGATGAGAGACCAGTATGTATTCATTTACCATTGCATTTTTTGTTCACTGACGTATTTGAAAAAGAATGTTATTTTTACACCAATAAATTGACAGGAAAAAAAATCATGAAATAAGCTAGTTCTAGATTTAAATTTATGGAAATATTCCCTTTAAGTAAACATAACTTTAATGTGGTTATAAATTTATTATCCAGACACAAAAAGTTATTTGATCATTAGAGTGAAAAATGAAATACAACAAGCACCTGTCTAAGATGAACTATTATGCTTTAGGTCATTGATATTTTTGCTAATGTATCCTGTCTAATTTAATAAGGGCTAGATACCTTTGGATATGCATTTGTAAGAATTATTACAATTGTCCTTAATTTTTTATACAGCACAGAATTCAATGTGTTGTTTTATCCATCTCTTTTTTTATTGACAAAAATACTTTTATCTCTTTTTTTAGACATGCTCAAAATGTAAAAGAAAAAGTGCTTGTTCAAAGAGTTTTGCAGTGCAAAAGTTTCCACAGATATTAGTGATTCATTTCAAACGGTTCAGTCAGGGCCGATACAGTCAAAAAGTGTCCACACGAGTCGAATTCCCAGACAGTTTGGATGTCACAGAATACTCATCAGAAAAAGGTATACTTAAACTTCAAGCATGCAGCCTTAAACCTAAGTCATGCAAACTTAAACTTTAGTCGTGCCAAACTTTAGATGAGGATGTGACATCTTGACAAATTTAGAAGTACGTACTAACTAATGAAAACACAAACACTTTAAATTACAAGTATCCGTGAATAGTTTACAATTGTATTTCTGTAATAACAAAAAGTGATTTGATTGCAACTAATTTACAGAAACCTTTTAGTATTATTCACCAGTATTATAGGGAGATAAAAAGCATGTAAAAACCAAAACTCAATTTTTACGTTATCAAATACTGAACATTAAATCAAATCATCAAAACGAATACGAAAGTTTTATTTTGATTCAGTTCACATATATAACAGTACAAACATAAGTGTTTGAGAGCTTTCTACCGTAAATAATCATTCTGAAGAATGTTTTATTGGACAGTTTATCAGGTTAAAAAGAATAATAAAAATGTTTTATTTTGAAGGAAATACCAAAATTATCTACAACTTTTATGCAGTCAGTAACCATTCTGGTAGTGTGCATTCTGGTCATTATACAGCTTCCTGTAAACATCCTTACAGTGGAGACTGGTTCCACTTCAATGATAACAGGTAGGAACCAGTGGATGAGATTCATACAAGTAATTTTAAAGCCATGAAATTTCCTCATTAGAAATAATTTATTGGTTATTTTAGTTAAGGTTATTAGGTCCTATGCATGTATTGATGAGTGGCATTTTAACATCCAGATTTCTGAAAGTGATGTACGGTAAAAGGTATTAAATTCAGATAGAGATTAATATTATACTATTAATCTTGAAAATTCTAATTTATGTTTAAGGGTTGTTCAAGTTTTTGTTAATAAAAATGAGGAAAGCTGAAACAATTATCATTCTTGCTACCCACAATTTCCATTGATGAATATTTTTAGAATCATTATTTAAATATTGGTACATTTGTAGTATACTTACTATAAATTGATGTATTTCAGGGTATCATCAACTTCAGCACATAGTACAGTGTCATCAGAAGCATATTTAGTATTCTATGAACTTTCAAGCAGGTCCTCTAGATTATAGCATAAAGTATCATGGTGGATTAACAGAGGAAAACAAAGAAAAATAGAAAAGACATTTATAGAAGAATTATGTATTATTGCAAAAAATTGAAATCAGTTTGCTTCTTTCTCTGTCAGAGTGTGAACTTTTTAAAAGAAAATCATAAAAATGTAAGCCCAGAAATGTAAAATCAGCTGCTGACTCCTACTCACTACAGTTTACATAGATATTAACCATAAATAATGTTTATGACATTGAGAATGATGGTATCCAACATTGCTAGAATCAGAATATATAAAACTCAGACCCTTTTGGTTTAGATTCATTTCATAATGTTACACAACCTTTCAGTAAAATTGTTTTATTGTCATCTTTTGGAAGATTTTCTAATGTAAGTACAGGAGCAAAATTCTGATATTGCATTTATTGATCAGCTCCTGGAACTCCAATCAGACTAAAATGTGTGAGAAACCTTGATATTACTTACAAATATGGATAGGTTTCCAATTTTCAGAGAAGATCTTCTTTCAATGGATCTAAATGGGTGTTTCAGTCTGCTGGTCTTGCAATTGAAGAACAGTTTTGTCACAAACTTCTCATCTAGTGTTTTTAGTGCAAGATATGTTTAAATTATGGTTAGATAGTTGACCCTGACTTTGAATAAGAATAAGAAAGAAGCTTGAAATAATTGTCTGTAAGGATGTAAAAACCTAAACTCTAAAAAGTTTAGACAAATGAAATCAATTTGAATATATATATTTAGTAGAACACTATAAAACATTGTTTATCATTCATGCATGTTATTGTTTTCTGTTTATTGCTTGAATTATTAATATACCTCTTACATGTAAATAATGAAATGGGTAAGAATGCTTTATCAATATATTACTGTTATGAAGTGAATGATTATATCAGAGTTGTGATTTGTAATCAGGTTGTACAAGGTTGTTAACTTACAGTGAATGAATAAATGTGTAAATCTGCAGTAGAGGAATAATGTTTTCATTTATATAAAAAAGTCTCATTTTGTAAAGCAGTCTCAGATATTTTACATGAAATCCGAGCCACATATGAACAATACTCTAATATTTTTGGCAAATTTGTGAGCTTTTAAATGATTCTGTGAATGTTTTGTTTTGATAATAGAATTCACTCTTGGATCAAATATACTTAAATTTTACATCTTTACTTTTAATTGCTTTGTGTTTGTAAACAATTATTGTGAAGTACAGTGACTAATATTTTGTATGTTAACTTTTATCTGAGAAAAAGAAGCTTTATGATTTGTAGAACAAGATTCAGATGTTGGCCAAACATTTTGACTACAACGAACTTTCTGTGTTGTCAAAGAAAGCAATTAATGTATTAATGGATTATTTAGAAGCTTGAATGTGGATAGTTTGACAGTCCTGACTGTGTAAAATTTGTGAAGAGTGTGGGCAGCTTTGATATTGTGAAAGATCTTGAATGTTATATTAACTTTCTACATATTTGTTTTTTACCATTTAATAATTTTATATGTTATGAGGTATAAATGTGATCAATATCTATTTAAGTTTGTTATTGAACTTACAGTAATTGTCTTTATTAATGAGAGTCACTCATATAGTCCTAATGAGCTAATTGTTACTCAGTAATCTCTTTAAATGTCATCATTTTTATAGCCTTCGTGTGTTTCTTTCGACAGATTTCTTTTAACTTGTCATTTAAAATTTCAATTGTTGGAATTGGTTATAGAGAAGGTTTATCCTACATTTATTTTCTTCAGTTCAGTCTGAGCAAATTTCACTATTAACACTAAAAACAATTTGTAATTTCTCTAGGTTAAGATAAAATAGCCCATTTTAAAGAAAATATATTGACACTTGAATGTGAGTTAGACTTTTCAACTTGATGAGTCAGATAATTCACACATTAAATAATCATCTTAAAATAATCATGAATATTTGGCAGACTTATATTTTGTGAGCAATAATTAATCATTAGAGAAAACAAACGGAGGCGAGGAAATGATGATATTTTGAGATTTTAAAAACAGCATTTGAGCATTGTTATCAGGAGATATTATACTATGCATTCTAATCATGTTACGTTGTATATACAATTATTATATATACCATGGAAAGTTTTATGTAGTGAAATTTTTACATTTTTTTTGTCCCAAATATTGTATTTTACATTATGTTTATATCAGTTTTGATCACAAAACTATTTTATATTGTATTCATCAATACATACATTTTTCTTAAAATTTATTAAAAAATTAACACCTAATTGTTTAATTCAGACATTTATAATGAGATTGTCAATAATGAAAGAGATAAAATCCTACCTACAAACATGACAAAAAGTTAACCAAGACTAGACAATATTATATTAAAAAAAAGGAGAATTTTAAGTCCATAAAATGTTTTGCAATGGAAATTTGCTTTCTTGGTCCAGAATCCAAGTTGACAAACATTGACAACAGAAGTATTCCCTATTTATATGAAAATTATTGAAAAAAGAAAGAAAAAAAAAATCAGTATATCAATTCTGATTTTTATTCATCTCCAGATGATAGTGCTCTTCCATATGAAGATAATTTTGTTGTCATAAGGCCATTCATAAATAATGTTTAGTTTCTCAGTACTTTTATCAAATACAATTTTGCAACATAAATAAGTTTAAAGCTACCACTATAGCAAAATCTGTGTTTGAACTTGAAAACAAACAATAAGTGTGTAATTTCTATTGAATGGTTTGTTAAAAACAATAAGTGTGTAATTCAATTTATGTGGACAAAAAATATTATGAAGCAATACCAAACTTTTGCAAAATAAAAAGAGGGAGCATAAACATATAAATATTTTAGGCCCATCTCATGTTCATGTGTTTGTCCTTATGAAGTTGAGATCCTCATTATATTGAAATTCATTGTTTTACAGAAATTTTGTTTTGGCAAATTTTTGATAGGCTTTTAAATTTATTTTTGTGGACACCAGTGTTAACAGTTTGACATATTATATATTGCAATTTCGTCGTCCTCTCTTATGCTAGTTTTTGTTGTATTTTTGGATTGCTGTCACATTGATGTAAACCTCACATCAAACGAGAAACCAACGTTATTTTGAATGGCCTTTTTTATCATTTGAATTTGATTGTGACACCAAGCCTGTGATATGTACAGTTAGTATTGTAGAAAATGTAAATACCATATATTTATTATACCCAACCTGGAGAGGGTGTGTAATTATTATCCCCTGCTAGGAAAATGTTTATAGTGCCCATCCAAGTAGAAGGTGCGAAATTGTTAACAAATTATACACTGTTAATGCTTGTTAGGGATGTTTTTATTTCTTGCCGTTTATTGATATTGAGTGTATCAAGCATGTTATACTAAAATTTATCAGGCCATTACCCTAGATCAGATATTATTTAAAAAATGTTTAATGTTTGGTTTATTCATAAGTAAACAAGGGTAAAAACAAAGTCATAAGGATATCCAAAATTTGAAAACAAATTGTTTGAAGACAATATTTCTTGATATGAACTTGATCTTCAATTGTGGACAATCACCGAATTACCAGTCTTTTTAGAAATACTCTATTTAATTAAATGATTATTTAAATTAATGAATTTGAGCAATGTTCATGTAAAAGGCCACTAACAAGATGATTTTTTTAAGATTCTCATAAGTTCATTTTTAATAAATCAATTTTCAACACCAAAAACTACTAATTTTGATAAAAACAAAATTGAAACCTCTCTACTCCTTAGAATTTTAATAGGGGAATGACAAACTTATAATTCATCATACTGATGTCTACTAGGAATTTAGTGTCATCCCTTACAGAAAATGTCAGTTAACTTGTGTATTCATAATATTATATAATGCATGTACTATGATGTTACATTGAGAGTTTCATGTTTTATATGTGTGGTATTGTATTATAACACTACATAACGGTTTAGATATTTTGTCATGTTAAATACTACATAACAATTTAGATATTTTGTCATGTTAAATACATAGGTTGTTTATAATGATACTGTTAAATTATCGATAAAGCTTAATTTATTTGCTCAACCTTTTAATATATTTTTTTTTAGGTTGTATTAATATTGATTCATAAGAATGTATATGACACCCAAATTTAAGTCAATAATGTTTTGAATAATAGATTGATTGTCACAAGAAAGTTGATAGCAAATATTAGAAAAAAAACAATAGTAGATTATTTAATTACTGTAAAAGGTAAGTTGAACCCTTGGTAAAATTGAGTCAATGTTGGACAGACCAGGTTGTACTAATAAGCCTAATTTTTGTTGATCACTCCGGCTTCATATGATTTATTGATGAGTCCCTATTTGTTTGATTAATTTATTTGTTATTGCTTACATGTATTTCCTATGAAAAATAAACAAGCTGCATTTATAGGGCAGTTATAAATAAAATAGTCTTTCATAATGAATGACCTTGTTTGTTACCTCATTTTCACATAGGTTATTGCCTATATAATTCTGGTTAATCATGGAACCCCTGTAGCTTTGTCCATTCATGTCATAGGCCAAACTCAAATCTTATAGATTCAGACTAAAAGTATTGAATATGGTACTCATAATACATAGATTATTGTTCAAGGTCAGAGATCAAAAAGTTCAACGGCCCTGTCAGATCAAAATGTGAATTGCATACAGTTCATTTAATAACTTAGTATTCATTTATAAAAAAAAAAAACCAAAGAAGAATATTGAGGGTTCAGGCCATGCTTCAAAGGTAAAGTATAGGTCAAGATTGTCAATTGACCCATTAACTTTGTTGTCGAAGTGGAACAAGAGTATCAACTAGAGACTCGCAAGAGCCAGCACCTCATAGGAAAGAAACATTCATGCTGTTTGATTTCAATCAATTCAGTGGTTCTTTAGAAGAAGATTTTTGTATGCATTTCTCATAGGTTCCTATGTTAAACTAAGTCCCCCACTGTCGGCCATCTTGGATGTTGCAATGATAACAAAGTAACAACACTTGGTCAGCATCTGATTAGGAACATTCATGCTATGTTTGGTTTCATTCCATTCAGTGGTTCACTAAAAGAAAACATTTGTATATATTTCCCATAGGGTCCTATGTTAAACTAAGTCCCCCACTGGAGGCCATCTTAGACGTTGGAATGGCGACAAAGTAACAACACTTGGTCAGTATCTCATTAGGAACATTCATGCTATGTTTGGTTTCATGCCATTCAGTGGTTCACTAAAAGAAGACATTTGTATGTATTTCCCGTAGGGTCCTATGTTAAACTAAGTCCCCCGCTGGTGGCCATCTTGGATAATGGATCGGCTACAAAGTAACAACACTTGGTCAGCACCTCATAAGGAACATCCATGCCATGTTTGGTTTCATTCCATTCAGTGGTTCTCTATAAGAAGACATTTGTTTATATTTCCCATAGGGTCCTATGTTAAACTAAGTCCCCTGCTGGTGCCCATCTTGGATAATGGATCGGCTACAAAGTAACAACACTTGGTCAGCACCTCATAAGGAACATTCATGCCATGTTTGGTTTCATTCCATTCAGTGGTTCACTTAAGGAAGTCATTTGTATGCATTTCCCATAGGGTCCTATGTTATACTAAGTCCCCCGCTGGTGGCCATCTTGGATAATGGATCGGCTACAAAATAACAACACTTGGTCAGCACCTCATAAGGAACATCCATGCCATGTTTGGTTTCATTCCATTCAGTGGTTCTCTAAAAGAAGTCTTTTGTATGGTCCTATGTTAAACTAAATCCTCCTGCTGGTGGCCATCTTGGATGATGGATCGGCTACAAAGTAACAACACTTTGTCAGCACCTCATAAGGAACATTCATGCCATGTTTGGTTTCATTCCATTCAGTGGTTCTCTAGAAGAAGTTCAAAATGTAACCAGATGCTCCGCAGGGCGCAGCTTTATACGACCGCAGAGGTTGAACCCTGAAAGGTTGGGGCAAATATAGACACAACATTCAAGCTGGATACAGCTCTAAATTTGGATTGTGATTAAATAGTTGACACAGCATAGGTTTCTGACACAGAATGAATGTGGTCTAATGAACTTAAAAAATTGTTTTGCCTTTGAGCAATTCACTATGCTGTTGAATATTAATCCTCTCAAAAAAATGTTTGAAGAAATTTTCTTTTTATTTATGAAATCTGAAATGAGAAAATTTAACCTTCCCCCCCCCCCCCCCCTCCCCCATTTTTTTTTTTCACATCCCCCATTCCCTTTTACCAAAACTGATCTCAATTCAAATTTCTAATGGAGTTTGCAACAATAACTACTCATTTAAATACATCATAAAATATTAAAATGTAACAAAAGGTGCTTGTTATCACTGAATGGTAAAGATTGTTTTAATTTATCAGTAAAAGTGAATATACATTGTATATTGTATAAAACAATGATTTAAGTTGACTCAACTACTATTCTGGACAAAGAAAGATAACTCCAATCAATTGAAAATTTCTTGCTATTGCACAATATTGTGCAATTAGATATTTCTGGCTATTGCGCAATACTGTGCAATTGAAAATATTTGCTATTGCACAATACTGTGCAATTGAAGATTTCTTGCTATTGCGCAATACTGAGCAACTGAAAATTTCTTGCTACTGCTGAATACTGTGCAATTGAAAATCCTTTGCTATTGCACAATACTTAATATAATAATTTTGGATCCTGATTTGAACCAACTTGAAAACTGGGCCCATAAACAAAAATCTAATACATGTTTAGATTCAGCATATCAAAAAAGCCCAAGAATTCAATTTTTGTTAAAATCAAATTTAGTTTAATTTTGGACCCTTTGGACTTTAATGTAGACCAATTTGAAAACGGGACCAATAAAGGGCTGCGCTTTAGCGCATGATACGCCTGTTGCTCTTTTAACTTGTCTTTTATGCTTTAAATGAATTTATATGATCAACTAGAAATATATATACAAATCAAAAGGGATATTACATTAATATATTCACCAAAGTTTCATAAAATCCCCCTTTTTTAAGTATAAAAATTCATTACTTAAGAAAACGTAAAATCTAAAATTTATAAAAATGGAAAGAGAGCTTATGTCAATAGATATAAACAATTTATCAAAGTTGCATAAAATTTTGTGAAAGTGTTAGTTATTGTCCCAAAATTGGAAAATCCCCCCCTTTTTTAAGCATAAAAATTCATAACACGGAAATGTAAAATCTGAAATTTATAAAAATTGAAAGGGAGCTTACATCAATAGATATAAACAATTCACCAAAGTTTCATGGACATTGGTGAAAGTCTTTTTGAGTTATTGTCCGAAGTGTTGAAAATCCCCCTTTTTTTTTTATGAATAAAGCCCCATAAATCCAAAACTTAAAATCTGAAATTTATAAAAATTGAAAGGGAGCTTACATCAATAGATATAAACAATTCACCAAAGTTTCATGGACATTGGTGAAAGCCTTTTTGAGTTATTGTCCGAAGTGTTGAAAATCCCCCTTTTTTATGAATAAAGCCCCATCAATCCAAAACTTAAAATCTGAAATTAAAAAAAAACGAAAGGGAGCTTATGTCAATAGATATAAACAATTCACTTAAGTTTCATGGAAATTGGTGAAAGTGTTTTTGAGTTAATGTCCGAAGTGTGGACGACGGACGGACAACGGTATACCATAATACGTCCCGTCTAAAAGACGACGGGCGTATACAAATTAAGAATCTACATACACAGTTAGATTTGGCATATCAAAGAACCCCAATTATTCAATTTTTGATGAAATCAAACAAAGTTTAATTTTGAACCCAGATTTGGACCAACTTGAAAACTGGGCCAATAATCAAAATCTAAGTTCATTTTTAGATTCAACATATTAAAGAACCCCAAGGATTCAATTTTTGTTAAAATCAAACTAAGTTTAATTTTTGGACCCTTTGGACCTTAATGTAGACCAATTTGAAAACGGGACCAAAAATTAAGAATCTACATACACAGTTAGATTTGGCATATCAAAGAATCCCAATTATTCAATTTTTGATGAAATCAAACAAAGTTCAATTTTGGACCCTTTGGGCCCCTTATTCCTAAACTGATGGGACCAAAAATCTCAAAATCAAACCCAACCTTCCTTTTATGGTCATAAACCTTGTGTTTAAATTTCATAGATTTCTATTTACTTATACTTAAGTTATGGTGCGAAAACCAAGAATAATGCTTATTTGGGCCCCTTTTTGGCCCCTAATTCCTAAACTGTTGGGACCTCAACTCCCAAAATCAATCCCAACCTTCCTTTTGTGGTCATAAACCTTATGTCAAAATTTCATAGATTTCTATTCACTTAAACCTAAGTTATAGTGCGAAAAGTAAGAAAATGCTTATTTGGGCCCTTTTTGGCCCCTAATTCCTAAAATGTTGGGACCAAAACTCCCAAAATCAATCCTAACCTTCCTTTTGTGGTCATAAACCTTGTGTCAAAATTTCATCAATTTCTATTCATTTTTACTTAAGTTAGAGTGCGAAAACTAAAAGTATTCGGACGACGACGACGACACCAACGTGATAGCAATATATGACGAAAAATTAAAATTTTTGCGGTCGTATAAAAAGTTAACAACGCAGTCTGACAGGCAGTCTGGACTGTGCCCCCATTACCTGATTCATATCATAAATTTATAATTATGGATGGCTGTATAACATTCTGAGGTAAATTAAGTGCATATTTAAGACAAGAATATGTTAGTGTGTTATGAATATGAACCGTAATTTTAACTTGACCCACATGCTAAGATGTATTTTTTTAAATGCTAGTTCAATATCAGAGTCCACAAAAGACATGTACCCAGAAACATTACTGACGCAAAGCCAACCAGTCTTTGCTCTTACTACTTAATGTAGCTTGCCTAGCAGAAAACCAACAAATACCAATTTCACAGTTTTGGTTTGACCTCAGTGGGGTTCTAAAACCTTGAGGCATATACAGGACCACTGAGGTGGTTAACTTCATCAAGACAGCAAACTAACAATACAAGATACAAATATATAATCACACTGGTCAATAAATACCTCAATCTATAGCTTTACTTAGTTAGTGACATGCTTCATCACTTTCCAATTATAAAGAGAGAGTTAAAATCACAAATTTGAATAATTGTGACAATAAAATTAGTTTTTTTTTCAGGCAGAGTAACTTTTATCTCTGTATTTATATTAGCTTCCTTTAAACCTCTCATTTGTGTAATAAGATTTTCTTGATACTGGTACATAGGCAGCAGAAAAAATTAAAAACAATTTCAGACTAAATCTAATTTATTGTTTATAGATTTTAAATCTTTCATGTACAGTTCATTAACAAATCACAACTCTACTCCATAACATTAAATAACAGCTTTCTTCATCAAACAAAATAAATAAAAATTTGTATTCTATTAAAATTACCTGTGCATTGTGTCCATTAAAGTTCAATATGAACAGGATTAACAACTGAAATCACTAATTTTATTCAATAGTGTATATTTGACAAAAATGTTACATTAGAGTGTAGTTTCTTGTAACTAAACCACAACAAAAAGTAAAATGTATCACAATTACTCGGGATTTTTTTTTTCCAATTCTTATTCAGAAAAATTTGATACTTTTAGAGCATTTAGTTTTACATCTTTTCAGAATCAGTTCTTCTCGTGTTTACAGTAGCAGTATGGTATTTTTTCTTAAAAAAAATATTTTAAACTTTCATACAATGACCTTAAAAAACTTGGCACAATTCCAATCTTTTTTGTCTGTGGTCTTCTTGTTGAATTTTTCATAAAACAAATAGAGATGAACCATCTAAATATAATTGAATTGACAATGAATACATTTGTAGTTGATTTTTCAGTAAATTTATAACAAGGTCATGACAAATTTCAACCATTTTCTATCATTTACTTACAGTAACATATTTATTGGTACAACAGTTGCTGCTGGTCCCTTGGGTTGTTGGAATTAAGGTTCTACTGTATGTATTATATAATCAAATCAAATTTATTTTGACTTGTGATAGTCAAACCTACTATAAAGGTCAAGCAATAAACTGTCGTCTTGATAGCTCTTATCTTGTCTGCTATAATACTTATATATTTTGAACCACAATTCAAGGTCATCTCTATTCAAGGTCAGTTTTCTATGGTCCAACAGATAATCTTTTTATACAGGATGACTATATAACAAATTTAGCAAAAATTTTAATAAATGCTGAACACTTATCAATAATAACATATATTATACTGAGTACATGTAAAACATTAACCCAACAACACGATATAACCCAAACAAAATGTCTACAGGACAAAATAGTCTTTAAACAAACGATAAATTAGTATCTGTACAAAATGTCAAGGTGATAGTTACCTAGGGTCTAGATTAGTTTTGAACACACTATAAAAGAACTGACATTTTTGTTTGTTTGGGCATGTTTAAAACATCATGTTTCGGCTCTTGTATAAAAATCTGATACGGTTACAGGTAATTGGGGTTAAGAGTATTTAGCAATTTTGGATAGAAAAAATATGTTCATCATTTATTAAAATTTATATTGATTTTTTTTCATGTTTTTATACAGGTTTAATTATATTTTCAGAATAAATGAATCTTTTTATAACCTGGGTTGGTTTGCACAAGGCTTAATTAAAGTCAACCTTATTTAAATATTCAGCCTTAATCAAATTATTTTAAACAATTACATCTGACAGATACATGTATAATCAAACTTGCAATCAGTTTTAGCCTAAGGATTTTGTAAAATCAGAGGCTGTTTTTTTTTTGTAATCTCAGATTTGTGAATAAGGAAATGGTTTGAATATAAAATAATGATTGACAGTAAATTATAAGCTAGGCTAAAGAGATCGTGGAAGTCTAAATTATAGGAACTTCCTGTGGATGATAATCAAGTACAAAACAGACCTAAATGTAAGTTTAATTAGAAGCACCAACAGAGTTGAAGTAAAAATAATATTCTATACAGACAATGTTCATAACCAGTTTCTGATTTTTTTTACGTTTAAATCTATGAGTTGAACTCATTTTACTTATTTTTGGGGGGGAAATGTTTAATCTTACTATTGACTGAAAGTTAAAATGTTCGTAAATGAATGTCAGTCATGTTTCATGATGATTATTCTGCCAATATTTAATTTTTATACCTGTTTATTTTGTAAAATTAAAATACAAAGTATAAGTATTCAAACATTAATGCTTGGCACTATGTACTGTTTGTTTCTGGAATGATTTTCACCAGTGAATAAATATAAGCACCAACTTCATACACAAATTTTGTTTCAGTGCAAGATAAATACATTTAATTGCTATATATACAATTACACAATCATAATGTAAAACTGTGATAAAACAAAAAGAAAACTATGACACAAATTTAAGTTTTGCTTGAATGTTTTAGAATAAACTCCCATGATGTATGATTTCTAAAATCATATAAATGTAGATGCATTTTTTCAATAATATTACTCCAACTTTACATCAAGATTAAACTCCCAACTGGTAATGGCCTTGAAGAAAGTGAGAAAAAAAGTAAGCACCAATATGGCACAACATACCCATCACTTGTGTACTAAATCTGTGTACTTATCACATAATTATGGTAAGATTATTTACAAACATGTTTTTACTGATAATAAGCCTCAAAGTGTAATTCAGAATTATATTACCGTATTTAAACAAAGAATATCTGTACAGTGATATTAAACATCATGCTACTTCAATGACCTTCTGTGCTGTTTTGAAGTGAAGAGACTTGTAGAATAAAGATATAAAAAGCTATGCACTTAGTAAATGTTTGCAAAGAACTGAATTTTAAGAGAATTGGATTGTGTGAAAATAGAGATTATTCACTCATTATAGTGATATCAGTCACAATGGGTTCTTCATGATTTGCTTTAGAGAGGAAAATTTTATATAGTGTGGTATACGTAAAATTCAACTACTAAGTCACAGTGTCAAAATAAGATGTTCAAGTTTATGATATGATCAAAATTAAAGTAACTATAACTGCCTATCTGAATTAATTGCACATATATATTGACCCATTTATATCAAAATAGTTTTAATTGCACATTTATTATAAGTATTTCACAGTTTGCAAATTTTTTGTAAAGTTAGATGCATTATACTGGAGCTGGTTTGACTGTTGAAGACAATAGTTTGTAGCTTGTAACTTTTTTGGCATAATCTGAGGAATTTTCTGTGCAATATTGTTTATACAATCTCAGCTCTGCAAGATCACATTTATAACAAACATTGACTTGTGAATGTACGCCAGTTGAAACAGAAATCTATTTGAGTTGAAAACAAGGGCATATATGAGTTGAAAACTATTAGATGTGAGATGGACGTGAAAAGCTCATTTTATGAGTAGCTTCATCAATTTACGACTTGAAATACATAAAACAGAAAACATTTCATATTTAGTACAAAGCGCTTTTCAATTTCATGTCAATGGTACAATAAACTAATTTTATAACTCCTAAATATATAGAATATGAAACTATATGCACCAATAGATAAACAACAATAATAATATTTACTTAACAATGAAGGCAAAACTTGCAGTTTGCATAGGATATACAAAGAACACAATAAAAATGAGCATTTTTATCAACATAAACATGGAAGTGATGGCTGTATTGTTGTCATGACAACTGATGAAGTTTGATTATCACATGCAGACATAGAAACTTGCACATTTTGTGTTTCTATTCTATCATCACCATGGGAACTGTCTTCTGTTGTCACAGGAAGAGCAACAGAAACAGCTGTAACCATGGTAACATTGTCTTCACTACCACATAATGTATTATCAGAAGTCCTTTTTGTTATCACATATTTTTCTTCTAAACTACTGGAAGATCTGTTGTTGCTATAGTTACAATAATCAGTTTCATTTGAATTTTCATCCTGGTCTGAGAATGGAGTTTTTATGAATGATGGTAAGTCAATTGAGAGTATGGAACTGTCAGTTATATTCTCTTCAGGCGACGTGGTGTCTTTTGTGGTTATGTCTTTTAATTTTGTCAATTTTGTATTACAAACACCTTCCATCAAAATGTTAGAATGATGTGGAATATCACTTTTCTCTGTAATCTTACAACACTGTTTATCTAAAATCTCATTTTTTCCCATGTCTAAGTCTGGACAACTTGTCCTAGAACCTACACCTGCATTTGAATTTATCATCTCATTCATAGTCTCATTTGAGTTATCTCCCTTTGAAGAACTTAATTCATTTCCTTCTGAAGAATTATCTCTCTTTACATCACTATATTCATGTGTTTCTATGAGAGGTTCGATTGTCTGTTTATTCAATCCTGATATTATTGTTGTAGTTTTATCTGAAATATAACATACTATGTAGAGTTTAACGTTGATATGGTCATTCTTTCACAGAGAAGGGAAACTTGTGAAATATATTGAAATTTTGAAACTAACGTGACGGTACCCAAATTGCACCTATTTTGACAGTTTTTTCATCTACATTTTTAAGACAAAAATGTTCATTCTGTGTTTATTTTGTAGCTGTATCCTTCTTTATTATAAAGGTACACCAATTTGATTTTTATTCCATATGAAAGCATAGAAAAATTGGTCTAAACTGACCTCCAAACCATCAATGATTCTGAAATGAGGAGTACCCAAATTGCATCCATGCTTAAACTCACATCGTCAAAAGTCTAATAACAGAGCTTTTGTTTAATTTCATCAAATATTTTGAACAATTGGATATTAGTACATGCTTACTCTTCATCTTTTTTTAAATGGATACTTGTAACATATTGTATTTGCTCATTTTAAAAAGATGACGTTTTGATGACGTCGCATGGCAACGGTTTCAGTACATTTTGCTTTTTCAGTTAACACTTAATCAGTTGATAAATACTGTGAACGTTTTGTGCATATCTAAAAAGTTTTACCCTTGTTGAAAGATGTGCTTAGTATCAAATCATAAAAATACAAATTGTTTAGTCTCAAGGAAATCTTGAAAGATTTCCGCTGCTATTTTTGCTAAATAGGTGCAATTTGGGTACCGTTATGTTATACATACATGTACTTGGAATTTGTTTTGAAAGAAAGTTTCATCAGTTTGACACTATAAATGGAATTTTATAAACTAAGTGATATTACCTGGAAATTGCAGCGGTTAATTTTTTTTTCTAGAATACCTGTCCAACAAATCAATGGAACAAATTTATCAGTTATAAACAAGTGAAACTGTGAGCTACTACACAGTATAGCTGACTTATATAAACCCTGAAAACAAATTTCAGAAATCCTCATAATGCAGTTCTTGAGAGAAATATGCGTAAAATTTTCAACTGGGATTTCATGTGTTAAATGATGTAAGTGTTCTGTAAGCAAGAAGTTGTTGAGTGATGAATTTATAAGGCATCACACGGTATAGCTGACTCATATAAACCCTGAGACCAAATTTCAGAAATTCTTGTAATGCAGTTCCAGATGAGACAAAAATATTCATGGGAAGGACAGACTGACGGATGGACTGAGGGTTGATGACCCTGACTGATGGATGGACTGACGGACGGTCAGACAGAGTATACACCCACTTTTTTGAAGAGGGGTTATAAAAATCCTAATGTGATTTCAGCTTATTTATTAGTTCCTCCCAGCACTCTTCTTACTGGGAACATATGAGTAAGCAATATGCTTTATGTGAAATGTTCCAAAATTGACAGACTTAAATAGTGATTTTCTTACCAGTTTTTGGAACATCTTTGACAGGCTGTAGATGTGTAATGGAGTGTTTTCTAGCTTTTCTTTTCCTACTCCCAACAACTGGAACACCATCATCTGTTGGCTTGGCTTTAATGTGTGGTGGAACTGTCAATTTTACCTCTAGAAAATTTTCTACAAAACAAGAAAGACTTTATTTTCAAACATGGAGGGAGTTGATTAAAAGTATTTTCCATCACTTATTTATTAACTGTAATAACAGCAGATATGACTTTTACACTTCTGCAACTCTTCTTTTCTTTTACTGTACCGTATATGATACCTTTTATTTTGAAATTCCATGGTTTTATTTTTGTGCTCTACTAGATTTTTAAAAGATTTTTAGTGTTTTAATACCCGAGGACATTACAGGAACTAAAGTTTGATAAACATTTTTTAACTAATTGTCACATCCTTATATGATCTTGATGTCTTTATTCTTTATTCAATAGCTCTTAACAAAAAATGTTTTAGCTTTCAAAATTGTGCCACTATATTCTGTCTTATTTTGATGTGAGCGTCACTGATGAGTCTTATGTAGACAAAACACGTGTCTGGTGTGTTAAATTATAAGGCTGGTACCTTTGATAACTTTTTATATATCTTATTGTTGTTTGCTCATAATTTCGGTACATTTGATATGTGTCATTGTGATAAACCTGGCAACCTAAACTTTCTATACATATTTAGAAGACAAACAGACGATACCTGGTGATGATGATACGTCCATTGCTTGGTTACCAGAATCACTCTCAGACAAACATTTCCCAATATTTCTCTTTGGTTTTACCACTTTCTCTAATGAACATGCAGGCAAAGTCTTAATATGGGCTTCCAGGTCAAAATCACTGAAAAATGATAAACTTGTGAAAATATGGTACAGCAAAAATGTATGAAATTAAATAAAAATAACTTTTAACAAAAATGCTAAGGCTTTTCTACCTCAGGAATAGATTTCCTTAGCTGTATTTGGCAAAACTTTAAGGAATTTTTAGTCCTCAATGCTCTTAAACTTTACTTTATTTGGCCTTTTTAACATTATTTTATTGGAGCGTCACTGATGAGTCTTTTGTAGCTGAAACGGTCAAACCAAGTCTGGTGTAAATTTAATATTTCAATCCTGGAATCTATGACGAGTTTGGATAGTAGACACATTGACGATTGTACCACATCTCCTTATTCTATATAAGGAAAGAAAACTATTATCTATCCTACCCTGTTCTGTATCTACTAGACTCATCATAAAATGTGCGATTTTTCTCTGACTCTGACATAGTTCTTTTGCGTATCTGTCTTGGGTAAACCGATAACACTTCATCACCTATGTCTTCAGCTCGCTTATTCAAGAATGATTCTTTAAAGCTACAAATACATGGTTTAATTATTTTTAAAAATAGAAATTTTGTTTCAATCTACAAACAAGAAAGTAAAATATTCATGGCCTCTGATGATGACTGGATGCTTTGAAAAGATTTCTGAAATTAAATTAGTTGTAAAAAGAGAAAGTTCTTTTAACTTGTAGTTGATAATATATAACATGATAGACACTTTTCCAAGGGTGTTCGGCTGGTTGGCAAATAAACAAAATCATACTATTAAATAAAACCCAACATTTTTCTTTTAAGGAGACACTTTTAAAAAAACATAACACTCAAGTCATGCAAGTAGGAATTTGATTTGGTCCACCAGAACTTAGTTTGAAAAAGATTAGGTTTAGCAGATGTTTGCATGATAAATGAAATCTGGTTTGGTCCATGGACTCTTGCTAGAAGCATTGAAGTAATAAAACCAGGCAGTGGATGGCACATAATATATTTTGTTTTCAAAATTTGTTCATCTATTTCATATCACAAATTCATTCTTTCTCAAAGTTAAATTTTGTTTTTTTTATTAACTGCAACAAATAAAGAGAAAAACAAGAATGTGTCCCCAGTACACGGATGCTCCATCCGCACTATCATTTTCTATGTTCAGTGGACCATGAAAATGGGGTTAAATCTCTAATTTGGAATTAAAATTAGAAAGATCATATCATACAGAACATATATACTAAGTTTCAAGTTGATTAGACTTCAACTTCATCAAAAACTACGAGAAAAAAAATACATAGAAAGCACTGAAAATTCATTGAAAAGGGGAGATAACTTCATTTTGTACAAAATTTTGTTGCATTGTTAGTGAACTTTAAAATCATGTTCTGAGCCATCCACTGTTGATTCAAAAATATCTTTGACATATGTATCCTTTGTATGATATAAACATTGCATTGGAACCAAAAATTCAGTGGGAAAAAAATTATGTTGTGCCACCCATATCATAGGACAGCCTCTTAATATTATGAGTCATATCTGAAAACAAGTCAAAGAATTTATGAGGAATTTGAGAGAGAAAAATGTTAGCAACTGTGTTTTGACCATTTAATTTTTTTTTATTCCAGTCAAATAATTCCAGTCAGACTAATCATAGATTTAATTATTTTTATCCATTTTAGGTGTGCCTTCTAATCTGACCTTATGCTCCTGACGTTTGCCTCTGTTTTCATGGCTGCTATCCTTGCTTTAGATGGCTGTATAATCCCTTCGTTTATCAGCTCTTGGTATCTCTGTCCTCTATTCCTCCGACGAGACTTTCTGGTTGGTTGATAATCATCACCATTGGATGGACTGGTTGATTTAGTATCATCACCATTTTCATTAAAATTTTCAGATTCCATTTTAATTCTTTTCTCTTGATGTTTGTACAATTCTGCACAGCTTTCAGAATAGCATCTTTTTCTCTTAAATTCCTTGACATCAAAACTATCTCCACAATTTTCGTTTCCACTTACAACTTTTGGTCGACCTTCTTTCTTCAAACAGAAGTCTTTCAATTTCTGTTTAGCTTCAGACACTGTATTTGTATATGGTTCTTGCACTGGTGTAACTGACTGTCCCTCTATGTTAGCGGCATCACGAGCCGCAGCCTTACGAGTGAATTCCAAAAGGTTTTTAACAGCAATACTAGTGTGATAGGATTTCCTTCCTTGTAAGGGAGGTAACAAG
This sequence comes from Mytilus edulis, assembly GCF_963676685.1. Lineage (NCBI taxonomy): Eukaryota > Metazoa > Mollusca > Bivalvia > Mytilida > Mytilidae > Mytilus > Mytilus edulis. The sequence continues at coordinate 6,786,083 of NC_092348.1, forward strand.
AATGGTTTATTAGATGAATCAATGGTTTCATTTTCTCTTTTTTTAGGAGATTTTTTAGCAGCAGATTTTTTGTTTTGTCCAATATTTTTGATGGTAGACAAATAAAGTTTATCAATTATATGATCCATAACAATTTTTCCACAAGAGTATATGGCATCATCATCTGGATCGTCTGGGTTCTCTTCTTGCTGATCTGGGTTAGTAAGATGCTCTGATGAACATGCTTCTTGTTTTACTTGCACTGGGTTAGGTGTGGTATCTGTAGGAATGAAAGAAAATATAAAAGCCTGATTAACTACTCACTTTCACCATTAAGGTGATATTAAAAAGTATTCATTTCATAATTGTTCAATTTGGTGACAAGTCTATCATAAATAAGAAAAGATGGGTTTTGATTTTTGTACAGACTTCTTAAACTTTGGACAATGTATCTAAAATAAAATTCAATTATCTTTTTTATAATATTAGCTTTAAGGTTTATGTACCCTTCTGTAGCCATTTTTGTACGAACTTTTCAAACTTCAATTGTATCAAAACTACAGATATAATGAATAATAGAGATAGGCCATTTTGTACATATGCCAAGGGGAAACTTGATGCAAAGCATTATTTTTTACTCTTCCATTGCATTTAATAGAAAAGGAGGACTTTGTGGCAAATAAATCAAGATTTTTATAGAAAATTCACAGCCTTTATCCTTGTACTCTCATATTTGGCAATTTGATGACTGATAGATATAGGATTATTGCATGCAGTGCTAGCATTGATTTCCTTAAAACAAGTTTATAAATGTAGTTATTGGTTAAGACAAGTATAAATATGGCCAAAATCAAGTACACCTTTTAGGGTGCGCTCGACTTTAGTGACTCAGCACGAGGTGTTTTGGAATTTACAGGTTACTTAGAACTTTTTGTAAAAAATAAACACTAGCACATCATAGAAAATCAAGTGAGTAATTTATGTTTCAAATTTTATAACAAAAATCTCTGTATTAAAGGGGCACTAGCTACGATATATATAAAAAAATAAAGTATGATTTTTTTTAGATCAATCATTAATCAAATTGGAATAATGAAATAATAATTTGCTTTTAGCAATCAATTTCCTTTAATTTTGTTGAAATAAGCGATTAAACATAATTTTTGACTGATTCACTTGCAAGTGAAAACGTCATCATCATTCTAACCGGTATTCATGTGAACTTCAAGTTAACCCCTAGCTAGAGATTGACAACGCATGCATTGTACGTGTACAGGTTATTTAAAGAAAAAGAATGTCAACAATGAAAGTGAAACTACGGTAAACCATTTGATTACTAATTCGATGCACATAAAATCATTCTTATATGGTTAAAAAGAATGAGAAACATCTATTTTTAATCTATAAAATAAAATCAAACAGACCTATAAAAATACAATTGCACGTGTTGGTTTAATCTATTCGTATCTTTTTTTTTGTTTACATCGCTTATATGGTCATCTGAGGTCAAATCGATAGTTAATTAGATGGCGTCTGGACTAAAATACACACGAAACGAACCTATATATAATCTACCCCATGCTCTGTAAACTGTTTATTTTAGACTTTTGATAGTTTGGATAAATGTTTTACATTGTTATAAACCAAATATGAGAATTTGAGTCAAATCGGTTACAATGAATTTGATAGCTAGTGCCCCTTTAAAGGCTGTGGATTTTCTATAAAAATCTTGATTTATTTGCCACAAAGTCCTCTTTTTCTATCAAATGCAGTGAAACAGTAAAAAATAATGCTTTGCATCAAGTTTCCCCTTGGAACATGTACTAAATTGACTATCTCTATTATTTATTATATCTTTAGCTTTGATACAATTGAGGTTTAAAAAATTCGTACAAAAATGGCTACAGAAGGGTACATAAACCTTAACAAAGTCAGCCATTGAGAACTTTGTGTAACCTGTTCTAAATGAACAAGAATAATTTTTTGAGACAATGCTGCGATGGTTTTTCATTTTCCTCTGAAAATTCCAAAAAAATGCCATGTAATTTCAGCCTTTAAGTAATATATGAAAATTGGCAATTTAAAATCAAATTTATCAAAACTAAATAAGGATTTTTTACAAAAGGCTTAACACAAATATAATTCTTGCTCTCAAATTTACTTGGTAGTTTCAGAGAAGATCAAATATTGTGTAAAAACATCAGTATAATGGACACAAAAGAGATGCCAAAAGCTCAGAAAAACTAAAGTAGAGGTCCTAATAACCATGTGTTGGTGGATAGTTGTCTCATTTGGTTTGGTGAGCTTAAAATGTACCATGAATTTTTTTTAACTACATTTAACTTGTCAACATTACACTGACAGTACACTGATTACCTTTTTTTTTATTGTAAAAAGCATTAACTAAGCATAAAATATCTAAAATTCTACATTTGTAGTTTCTGTATAATCTTACCTTTATCTTCTGGTTTTATATTTACTTCATCAATCACCAACTTCCTCTCCTCTTCAAGAGCAAAATCCTAAAATATACATGTGTAAAACATTTTAAATGATTCAAATTATTCCTAGTGAACTTTTGTCAAAAACAACAATAAGTCAAAAGATTTATGTTTTTTTTATTCAAACTTCTTATATTGTAAACTTCAAATGTTTGAAATCACTCACAGTAACTAAGGCTTTTCTACCTCAGGATTAGATTATCTTAACTGTATTTGGCAACTTTTAGGAATTTCCTCAATGCTCTTCAACTTCGTACTTTATTTGGCCTTTTAAACATTTTTGATTAGAGCCTCACTGATGAGTCTTTTGTAGACGAAATGCGCGTCTGGCGTATACATGTATATATAGAATTTGAATCCATGTGTCTGTTGATGACTTTATTTGTAGCTAAGTACTGTATTTGGGCATGTAAAATCCATATTTTTTTCCAAACTAAAAATATGCAAATTGCCAGACGGGTGAGATCAGTCCAAATAATTATGACGTCTTGATGAGCTATTTTTTTTTTTTTTTCATTGAAGCCATCCTAATGCTAAAGCTATATTTTTTTGTCTTGACTTAAGAGAGAAAATTTTGAGTGGAACTTTGAGACCCAATTTTGGCATTAAATCTTCAATGACAGTTGGAAATGTTTGCACATATAAAAAACTATTGCGTGTTTAGCAATGCAAAGTATTTCCAGAAAAAACCAATAGAGAAGACAATATAAGATATGATTCCATTGGTGGTGTGCAAATATTGATTTCAAAACGTTTCCAAGATTTTCAAATTTACATCACTTCCAGAGAATACAAAATATCAAACTCAGTAAAATTTAATGGACTAGAATTTCAATTCTATTTTGCCAAATTTAACCAAGTTTGATATTTTGAAATTTCATACTTTAATTTACCTGTTGAGAAGTCCATGATTGAAAGGGAGATATGCCTGTCAACAAGGGGAGGATAACTGGTTTAGTATTTTGCTCAACATTCTTGGCTGCAGTAAATTGATTACTTTTCACTTGGATACCTTCCATTAACATACTTAATCCTCCCATGTTTGATGGATCTGTATAAAGAAAAGAAGTTTTTCATAATACAATAAATGGAGAATGTATCCATTAAATGATATCCTCCTAGTGTTAACCATTATAAAGGAAAATAACTGGAGAACTTTAAAAGTGATGCTACCCAAATTTGATCTTCAGCTGTGTTTTATGGTAATATAAGCAAATGTATTAGTTTCATAACATTCGATTGAAGCAAACTTAAGTTAGAGAACATTAAGAAAAATTCAGCAATTTGTCTGTTCAAAAAGGGGCATTACTCAGGTACAGTTTAAGTGACAGCACACAAATTCAAACTTGATTGGTGTTTTGTGGTAATAAGCTTGATGTACAAGTTTTATAACATTTGATCAAGGGAAAAAAAAGTCAGAGAACGGAAACCAATTTCGGAAATATACGACTGACAAAATGAATACATTCATACCAAAACTCTACTTAAAGTCATATGAAACCAGTGAGTGATGAAAAATAATGTTTATCCAATTCTTGAACCAATACATGTATATATCATAAACTTAGAACTCTGTGCATGATTTTGTCATTTTTTACGCAAATATATCGTATAATAGTCAATTTTTTTTCTCTCTGTCTGTTATGATTTAACAAATATGGCTGCTCATTAAATGCTGTGTTTTAAAGCCGAAGTTTACCGATTGTTACCTTATAGTAAATAAATAACAAAAAGCATGGGTATTGAGCACGTGTTTAACATGTACAATCAGATAATTGTTTATTTTAATGACAGATCCATAAGTATTGCGATCGTCGGATTTTTACGAGGTGGGTTACGCTCAGGTCACTATGCATACGGAAAATATGTCGGCGAATTGCTTGCTTCCTAAAAACAATAAACTTCTTCTAAATGTGGACAAATTAAAGAATTTTCCTCAGAAAAAAGTATATGTACATAAGTTGTATAATGAAAACTATCCATTATTGCATGATTTTTTTTTTTTATTTGAGGTTTCTTATGACTTTAAAATCATCATATACACATTCTTATATTTAACATGTTTAAAACGTATTCAAACAAAATGTTCAATACCATTTTGAATGTTTAATATTTAAATCAGATATAATGAATCTATATGTCAGAGGACATGAAAAATATGACCTTTCTGAAAGAAGTAACACAGTTTTCGGGTATATTTTATCAAATCTAAAGTAGTTTTATTCTAGTTATCTACTATAAAATTACCAGCAAGTTTCCCAGGTACAATAGGGCCATCATCTGGAACAAATGTACTAACAGAAGGCACTCTCTCATTAGTTGGTTTATTTGATGATTTGTTAGTTTGTAACTGTGTCATCCTCTCTGGATTATGCCATTTGTAGTCAGGATTAGCCTTCATGAAGGCATCTTTATACTGTCAACAGATAGAAATTGAACATGAATTTACATAACAATTCTGAAAAGTCTTAACCTTTTGAATTTACATTTTGTGTACCAATAATTTTTTTTTAACTTATTAAGATAGATATACAGATATTCTAATTAGAAAATATAGTAGTTTTTTAACATTAATTAGTTTTAAATAGTTGTCATTTATACTGTATTTTCCGGCAATGAAAACTTTTGAATCTGCTGCATTAGTTTTAAGTCAGGAACCTGTTGTTCAGTGGTTGTCATTTATTGATGTGGTTCATGAGTGTTTCTATTTTTTTGTTTTCAATAAACCATTGGTTTTCCTTTTGGATTGTTTGACTTTAGTTATTATGGGGCCTTTTATAGCTTGCTGTTTGGGTAGAGACAAGGCTCTTCGTCAAAGGCCGTACTTTGACCTATAACTTTTAACACATTGTGACTTGGATGGAAAGTTGTCTGAATGGCAATCATACCACATCTTCTCATTTCTATTCAGTGTTTGTGTTTTATAAATTCACCTGCTTTGCAAGGTCAGTATATTTGTGTTTTTACTCATCACCAATGTTTGTGATTACTAAATTCACCTGTTTTGCAAGGTCAGTATATTTGTTTTTTTCCTCATCACCAATGTTTGTGATTACTAAATTCACCTGTTTTGCAAGGTCAGTATATTTGTTTTTTTCCTCATCACCAATGTTTGTGATTACTAAACTCACCTGCTTTGCAAGGTCAGTATATTTGTTTTTTTCCTCATCACCAATGTTTGTGATTACTAAATTCACCTGTTTTGCAAGGTCAGTATATTTGTTTTTTTCCTCATCACCAATGTTTGTGATTACTAAATTCACCTGTTTTGCAAGGTCAGTATATTTGTTTTTTTCCTCATCACCAATGTTTGTGATTACTAAACTCACCTGCTTTGCAAGGTCAGTATATTTGTTTTTTTCCTCATCACCAATGTTTGCCCACAGATCTCCTAAGATACGAGTCACACTTCGGTTGTCAAGGTGAGGATTTCTCTCCCTTACAATACTTCTATGTCGTTTACAGAAAATCAAGAAGGCATTCATTGGACGACGTACATCTTTCTTGTCCAAATCAGGATCTGCATCCATAATTAATTGAAATTTCTTCGGTTATCTGAAAATGAAATAACTCAATACATTCAGAGCTCATACTTAAACAAGTCTATGCCTATTTTGACTTTTGAATGCAAAAAATATTTATATGTTTGTGTGATTAAATCAACGTGATTTGGTCAGAGCAGTTTCAGCTTCAGCTAGTTCAATCACCAACAAAAGTTGCCAATTATAACTTAATCTACATCTATGCAATCACAGTGTTTTACAGTTATTAAACTGAGTATTAGATACCACTGAGGCTGTATATAACTATAGAACATTGATATTTCAGTTTTAAAGGTCAAATCTATTATCAATATACCTCTTTGATAACATTCTCTGATTTCAAGTTTATCGTTTTTATTTTGACAGATGCTGAGGTTCATTTATTTATGAGCTAAAACTTGTAATCTTATCTGTGTGCTGAATATCTAAGTTGGAGCCCATAGCCTTTGAAATGACCCACTGTTTGACAATGTTCAACTTGTAAAGTATTACAGGCACTAGTTAGTTTTTGAATGATTCCTGCTATTGCATTCTCAAAGGTTTTTCAATAAATGACTTTTCATCAACTTTTTTGGTTCACTTCAAATGTATTTTGTTTATTACAAGGTTGATTTCAACAGAATTCTAAAAAAACAAAAACAGTACAAATACCATTCAAAATTCTTTCAACCGTTTAAAAGGGGAAATTATTGATTGTGTGTTTCTCAATGATAATAGTGAATTAGCTCTTAAAATGTACCTAAATAAAAGTACATGTAGTTTACCACCCTACCACCCCTTTTTTTCCAAAGTATGAAAGAAGAAATTTATGCAAGCCCTAGGCTATTAAATGTTAAGTCCACTATTTTATGATGAAAAGTGTTTAAAAAAGGAATTATTTGAATCTGGAATAAATTTTCAAATCTGGAAAATTTATGGAAAACTTATGATGAAAACTAACCCAACAAAATAGTGTTATCCATGGGAGCATGGCTAACGGGGGTCAGTTACATGTAGTTTGTACGGAAATGATAGTGAAAGTAAAATTACTTTTAAAAATGAGTGCATGGCTAACTCTATTTAGTTGGGTTAGTTTTCATCATACATTTCTAATCAATTTTCCAGAATTAAAAATTATTCCAGATTCAAATAATTCTTTGTTTTTAAATTTATGCATCAGCATGTAATTAACTGCAATAGAATGAAATAGATTTAATATTGTCATTGCATATTTTCTTATAAAGCTTCGACATTTACAGCCCAAGTTAGCCTGTGTAAAATAGAGTACATGGTTTAATAAACAAAATGGTGTTTCTAGATACAAATAAAAGATATACATGTATTTGGTGGTCACATGTGGACTTGAAAAAACAAATACAAAGACCTATTTCCTATCATCAAACCATCGTTGTTTTTTACTATTCATTTTCATATTAACATCTTTATGTAGCTTGAAAGAAGGGCCCTTAGTTAGACAGATAAAAAAAACTTTTTACAGCCCTTTTCTATTTTTTTTAACCCTTGCACAAGCCCCAATAATTGAACAACCAATCAAATTTCAATTTTAATTACAGGTGTCTACTTTGATTTACGAACAGCTGATCTAAAAATAACACAATTTAAACAAATGTCAAATGCACATCTACATTATTTTTTTTGAGAAATAAAACGACTTTTAATAATAAATATGGGCAAAATTTTAAAAAAAAAATTAGTAAGAGTCACATGCCTTTCAAAATTCCCTTGAAAACCATGCGCAGAAAAAGTTCGAAGCTATGCGCACTCTCATGTCAAAAATACCAAAACAAGCAAAAGAAAAAAACAATTTTCTCATTAATTTCAAAACTCTACGAACATTTTACTCAACTCTTCATTTCTCAATCAACTTTGTCAACTTGTCTGTAACCTGTAAAACTCCTGACAACTTAAATTTAATCAACACAGGCACATTTTGTACTCGGCATTTTACACGTGTCCTTTTGGATATTCAAAATACACAAAATTTTTACTGAAAATTACATTAAAGATTACAGTAAATCATTATATAATGACAAAAATAAGCATTTTATTGTATAGAATTAAGTCGTTAGTGTGTAATATGCCTTTATTTTAATAATTTCGTTACCTCATTATGAGTAACAATGGCAGCCGCTGACAGAAGTTTTGAAAAAGTCAGAAACCATGCGGGCAATATGTTTTTCCAATTTCTGACGTCCCTTTGCCGGATCATCTGATTATTTTTATACCAGATCCTTTCTACAGATTTATTTTATATTTTTTAACTCATGAAATATAGAATAATATCGTGTAATAACTTACCGGCCGTTCTTCATCAAGTAAACAGAGGTGCTTGGTCAAACTAGGTCAAGGTCTGCTGCTCTAACAAACATTGGTCGAACGTCGACACTGCATAGGCCGGTACCGTTATGTTGAGGACAGAAAAGTTAAAGATGAACCATTCGTTTTTAAACAAAAAAAGATGTATTTAAATTTAATCTGTAAAGGTTAGCGATGTTTATGATCCTAATTTAACCGTCATTTCTATATTTAGAAATAAAACTACTAAGCTAATCATGAATTATATGGTGCGCCTTTTTTGTCATTTTGCAGAAATTATAATCTTCATCGTGTCACTGAATCATTAATTGGTATGATTTTTAAAAAAAAATAACAGTTTTTTTTCAAATCGGGTAACATGACTTTTTTAGCAGTCTTACTACTTTTTTCGTCATGTAAAAATTGGCTTTTCAGTACCTATATATATGCAATTTTAATAGTAACTTAGTAAAAAAAAATATAATTAAATATTTCAAATATCGACAGAAGCATATTTGTGTACAGATGATGATCATTCGATTGATCAGATCGTTTTATTATAATATAATTCATGTAAAAATGACATGTTTATTTTGATGACTCTTTTTTTTTTAATTGAGTGCGGACGTCAACGAAGACACCATATGCACCTACTGTGAAAAAATGTCCTTACAGATATTTTTTTTATTTTTGGGGAAAGGGGACTGCCAATATGAATCTAGATTTGTTTAAAAAAAAGTCCAAAACAGACTAACAAAAATTGTCTATAAAAGAGAAAAATTAAGAAGGGAAGAATTTAAAGGTTCGACAGAGAACACTATTGAGTATTGTATCGCTGAATTGTCACACTCTGTAAAAAGACTACAAATCTTGTAACAGTTTTTGTCGAGCCTGCAACTTTTGTTGCAGAAAGCTCGACATAGGGATAGTGATCCGGCGGCGGCTACGGCGGCGGCGGCAGCGTTAGCTAACTTCTTAAAAGCTTTATATTTTAGAAAGTGGAAGACCTGGATGCTTCATACTTTGTATATAGATGCCTCATGTTACGAAGTTTCCGTCAGTCACATGTCCAATGTCCTTGACCTGATTTTCATGGTTCAGTGACCACTTGAAAAAAAGTTCAGATTTTTTGTAATGTTGAATCAATTCTCTCTTATTATAAGTAATAGGATAACTATATTTGATATGTGCGTACCTTGCAAGGTCCTCATGTCTGTCAGACAGTTTTCACTTGACCTCGACCTAATTTCATGGATCAGTGAACAAGGTTAGGTTTTGGTGGTCAAGTCCATATCTCAGATACTATAAGCAATAGGGCTAGTATATTCGGTGTATGGAAGAACTGTAAGGTGTACATGTCCAACTGGCAGGTGTCATTTGACCTTGACCTCATTTTCATGGTTCAGTGGTTATAGTTTAATTTTTGTGTTTTGGTCTGTTTTTCTCATACTATATGCAATAGGTCTACTATATTTGTTGTATGGAATGATTGTAAGTTGTACATGTCTAGCGGGCAGATGTCATGTGACCTTGACCTCATTTTCATGGTTAAGTGGTCAAAGTTAAGTTTTTGAGTTTTGGTCTTTTTATCTCATTCTATATGCCATAGGTCAACTATATTTGGTGTATGGAAATATTTTATGATCTTTATGTCAGTCGCACAGGTTTTATTTGACCGTGACCTCATTTTCACGGATGATTGCAAAGTGTTAATTTTTTGTGTTTTGATCTATTTTTCTTAAACTACAAGTAATAGGTCAACTATATATGTTGTAGAGAAGCATTGTTAGCTGTACATGTCTGCCTGGCATGGTTCATCTGACCTTGACCTCAATTTCAAGGTTCATTGGTCTTTGTTTAGTTATCTTGGTTAATGTTCTGTTTGTGTGATAGTTGTAATAAAGCTTAGCTTTATACTTAGGACTATCAACATAATATCAATGATTAGTAAAGAAGGCTCGAAAGAAGGCGAGACATTTCAGCGTGTGCTCTCTTGTATTTCTTTAATGTAATTAATATAAAGATTAAGGATGGATAATTGAATAAGTAAAGCAAACATGCAAGAATATCCAAAGACCAGTTTTAATCAAGACATCCGGTATTTTGAATTTTTAACTCCCCGTCCAATCATGGACAAATTCAAACTTTTTGATTCTCAGTTAATACAAATATATTCGTGCAAGCAAAACAAAAAAATTTCCGTCCAGATAGTGTAATGTCATAGGTAAGAGTTACAACTTGATTATCATCTTTTGAAGTTCTATCGCCGGCATTCTTGTGGTGATGGCTACAGATGGCCACACTGGGCGTGCAGCAGAAAGTATAACGTGCAAATTCTGGATACGTGGACGACCATTTGATATGGAAAAAGAATGGGGGAGGGTTGAAAAAATAAACTGATGTCATAAAAAATCTTTAAAATAACATTTTGAAATAAATCTCCAGTCCCAAAAGGCAAATATTATGTGTATATTCCGGAAGACTGCCAACTGACCAATGTGGGCAAATTAGGTGGAATAAAACTTGAATCGGTTTAGTATTTAGGTTTTCGAAAGGTTTATTGTTTAGTTTAAAACCTGACTTCGATGTACAAGTATTTCAACAAATCAAAAGCTCTGATGACGGTTTGTCAATCTAATTAAAAACCGATCTCTCATCGCTCCTGTTTCTGATATGTCCCACGCGACATATCAGAAACAGGAGCGATGAGAGATCGGTTTTTAATTAGATTGACGGTTTGTTAACATGTTAAACCATACCAAGAGGTTGATAGTTTTAGGTAGCTGAAACCAACTTCGATGAAACATTTTCCTCTGATTAGTTTAAAATCTGCAAGGTAGGTGGACAGCTAGTAATGAAGGTTTGGGAAATTTGGATCGTACCTATGATGGATATTTGGATACAATTTTTGCCTTTCGTCAGGTCGACAACGGACCCAAGGGAATTTTTGCAGGGTTCGGTAATAGTCAGAGATACTAGTAGTTGCACTCAAACTTATATGAGACAGACAGACAGACAGACAGACAGACAGACAGACAGACAGACAGACAGACAGACAGACAGACAGACAGACAGACAGACAGACAGACAGACAGACTTCTTAGAGCAAATTCTGAATATATAGACAATCTTTAACAAGTTATAATACATTCTTTTATATTTTATTTATTTCAACTAAGAAACAGGCAACTTTTTGTCCAACTTTCTGCACACCAAGCAGGTGATGGCTTTTCAAAAGCAAATCCGGCAAATCCACTGACCGCCTCAAAGTATGTATATGCAGCTGCAGTACATCTGGTATGGGCTGGTAGTAAAAATCTTTTGTTCACATTATTGCATGCACTTTTCATATTAGTGTGGAATGTTGAATCACAGTCTTCTTTAGTTTTCCCATAATGATCAGCCTGTAACATAAAAAAATCGAAATACTGAACACTAGGTGGTCGGATATGTATATCTTAGTTTGGTATTATTTTTTTTTTAATTTTACTTTTTATCTCATATTCAGTATCATAATATTGTTCATGATCTTGTATAGTACTTTTAAATTATTAGCAAGACGGTGATCATAGTCTGTGCAATGATTAGTTCAGTCGTCATAAATAATCAGGACTAGTGATAGGTATGAAGATACTTGAAGTATATGTACTGGTTGGCCAATTTGTTGTAGGCTCAGAGGCGGATTTAGAGGGGGCCAGGGGGACCGCCCCCCCCCCTTTTTGGGAAAAAAATTGGTTGCTTACATAGGGAATCACTAAAGCGTGACTGGAGCGGGCCCCCTCTTAGGTCAGTCAGTGGGCCCCCACTTATGAAAATTTCTGGATCCGCCACTGAGGCTGGCTAGTCAGGTAGACAATATAAGCACCCGAGTCTTTGCACTTATTTTTGTTGCCTTATTCATGTTACGCTATAAGTGTTGCACTAATTTATCGGTCCAGACGTCATTATGAGAACGCTTTGTTTTTTTTGTTGTTTTTTTTTTTTGGGGGGGGGGGGGGGGGCAATTGCCATTATTTAAAATGCTGTGTATGTGCACTGGTTGACCAGTCATAAATATAAAGCACTGTGAGTCTGTGCACTGATTTGTATAGCTTATTAATTTTACACTTTGTTCACTGAACGCATGTTTCAGAAGTCATTATGAGAACACTTTCAATGTGTTCTGACTAATATATATATATATATATAGCTAGTTCAATTGTCATTATCTAGAATGATGTGTCTGTGCACTGATCAGTCCAGTCGTCAAAATATAAAAGCTCCCGAGTCTGTGCACTGATTTTTCTGTTGTTATAGTTTGTGCACTGATTGCATGGTTCAGACGTCACTATGGGAACACTTTGGATGTGTTCTGACTAGCTCAATTGTCATAATTTCGGATGCTGAGTCTGTGCAGTAATTGGTCCAGTCGTCAGTTTTAAAACTGAGTCTGTTCATTGATTGTTTCATACGCCATTTTTAAGACACTAAGTCATGTGTACTGATTAGTTACTAGTAAGATGTCATTATAAATAAATTTGGTGTATTTACTGTTTTCTGATTGGTTAAAATTATTAGTTTTATTTTCAATGTTGTCAATTTTGATGGCGACACGCCCACTCTGACGTTGTGTATTCATACGCCAACATGCGTGTACGTTGTTATTGTTAATATAAATAATATAAAAAGTTCTTATTTTTGATAGAAATTTATTTATAATGAATGGCAATAATTTATTTTGATTTTATTGAACCATAAAACTAATTTTTGACTCTTCACATTTTACATAATCCGCTTCGCAGATTATTCAATGTGAAGAGTCAAAAATTAGTTTGATGGTTCAATAAATTCAAAATAGATAATAGCCATTCATTAAATAAGAACCCCGAGTCTGTTCTGGTTTTGTCCAGTCGTCAGGATGTTGGGTATGGATAATGATTGATTCAGTTGTTAAATAGGACACTGAGTATGAGCTCTGACTTGTTCAGTATTCATTATTTAGGACGCCGAATTGGTGCATTGAATGGTCTAGTCTTCGTCAGCAGTCATTATCAACACGCCTAGTCTTAGCAATGTAATTTACGTGTTTTGACTTGGTCCCAGTACAAACCCAGTGCATATATACTTACACAGAAGTAGCAGATATCATGTCTGTTACATGATGGAGTAAATGTATCTTGATAAAATAAATGGATCCCTAATGGAATACTGCAGCCATTTATATACTGGTTAGTCTGACATTTATCTCCACGTGCAAACCATGGTGACAAACACAACAGTGTTATCAGCGAGATACAGTTAAACATTATCTGAAATGACAAGTACAGTGAAAAGTCGAAAAGAACAACCGTTCACTTATCTAATTCTGGAGTTAATATATTTCAAAATCGTCTCTATTGTTTATGAAATAAGATGTCCTCTGATGTTCCAGTAATTACTTTACCATTTTAAGCAACTATAACTTAAAAATTATTAATGAAAAGTGAGAAACTACTTACTGTAACACCGCACTTGTAAATTAAAAAAAAAGTATTATAATATTACAAGAAGACAGAGTTTGACATTATATTATTACTTATATAATGTTCATCAGAAAAACGGAAAGTTCGGAACAATCGCTTCAAACAAAACTTTCATCATGTGTGATTTATTTACTTTCGGTTATATAATAACTATGATGTTTTCTCATTTTACTTTTTATTAGAAACATCATGGTAACCATGAAGGACACTGGCCAATCTAACAAAAGTCTGACTCTTCAGTACTTACTTATCCACTTATATCTGATGTTTGATGGGACATTTTGTGATTGGTTTTTAACAACTAATACTAACGAGAACAACAGTAGAACTTACCAGTAACCTCGTTCAATGACTAGTAGTTCCTGATTACCGTAGTTCGTGACTTTATCATAAGTACTTTCTGACCTATGGATATTTATATCGGTCTTGTTCTGTCCTGTCATGTCATTTGGGAAGAATGTCACATTGTGGTCTGACATCAACATCTTGATGTAATTTTTATTTGATAAACATTTACAAATACAGTATTCTAATTGAAAAAAATGATCTCAGTGCCAGTTTTACTTGAATTACTATCTGTATTAAAATATTTGTGAAACGTGTTTCTGTTGTTTTATTTCAATAAACGACTTAATTTCACTTTATGCAGGTTTCTACCCACAAATGACGCCAAAGAATAACGAGTGTACATTTTATGTAAAATGCCTTTAAAATAAATGATTTTTTCTAGGCCATTAGTCAGTGGTCCAATGGGCGGCAGGTAGTCCGTCTGTGGTGTGTTGCTAGACATAACTTCTGATTCTATTATATATTTAATAAACATGCTCTTAGTTTTCAGTCATTCGTAGTTCATAGATGATCAGTCACGTCTCAGTCCTTACAGCTGAAAGGACTTACTGGGTCAGCTCCTGATTACCCGTTGGCTACAACATGTTACGCTGCTCAGATGGTTCAATGACAAACTAGTAGGCTTGAGATGTCCTTACAGTAGACCCGCGTCAGCGACACTCTGCACAAGTAAGGTGCATGGTAGAAGACTTGATAATTTTCAGTCAAATTTATCAACATCAAGTAAAACATTATTTCGGTGGTAATTCATGGTCAAAATTATTTATGCCACCGTTTTTTACACTTTGCACTGCTCGAGTCCCTTTTAACCGCCGTTAGTTTACTGCATGAATAAGCATAGACATACAGAAAGAGTTGTAATGCCGGAACTCTTGCAAAATTATGATTGTTATTATTCCGCTCATTCTATGTACCTTGATTGGCTCAAGTGTTGTTTTTGTCAGAAAGACAGCTATTCAAAGACCAAAAGGCAAAGTTGCATGTTTTATACGGTTTTTTTTTAGCAGAACGTTTAACTTTCAATATAGCGTTTGTGGTACTATGTTCCCCTTCATGACAATGGTACATCTAACCGTCCGTGAATACGACGGTGTATATATATGTATACTGTAAACCAACGTTTTACCCTTTCTAGTCAACTTCGTGGCTATTGAATTTCGCGAATTTCTAATCCACTAGATGTATAGTTAAGATAAGGAAAGATTCAAGTTTTACATATTCGTGACGATTTATGTTCACGTCATTCTTCTACCCGCGAAAGTCACGAAAATAAATCGCTCGGGAAAATAATTTAGTTAACAGTAGAGTGAGGTGCTCATTTTCGCCACATCTTTCCATGTTTTCTACAGTTTATGTTCAGGTCTAAATGTTTTTGAAGTATACTGATATTTCTATATATGAAGATAACTTCAAATGCAAAATATACTTAAGCTTGAAAACTGGTTTGTTTGAAGAAAATCATCTGAAAAGTTAGATTAAAGGGTGTTTGAAATTTCCGGATTTTTTGTCAATGGGGGACACATATTCGCCGTTTTTACACATCTATTTAAAACCAAATAACCGCAGCTTTTAACAATTTTTATCAAATCAATTGCATTATAGATGAATAGCAGACATTTCAAAGGTATAAAGAATTCAAAATTAGGGCATTCAGTCAAATATTTACTTAGAAATACTTCTTTGAAATCGTGATTTTTTTTCAGGAAATTGTCCGAAAATCGATGTCCGTTTTTCAGTCATTTTCGGTAGGAGCCGCAATTTTGTCTCAGTTTAAAAAAAATATTATATTTGTTATAAAAATATAATATACGGGTACATTTCTTCCATTTCAGCCATCCTTTGAAGTTTTTACACCTCAAAATCCTTAAACGGCGAAATTGTGTCCCCGGCGAAAATGAGCACCCCACTCTACTAGGTCTTCGTATGCATTTTAAATAAAACGGTAACACACATTCTTACATAAGCTGAAAGCCTTATTCGATAAGTTACAATTGCTTGAATCCACGTTCACTCTGTCTCAATGTCAATGATACTGTACCTCCCCTTTCTTGGGGGGGGGGGGGGGGGGGGGGCTATGGAGGTACAATAATTTTGGTCATGAACATTAACATGCTTATCAATTGGTTACTTCTAGGGTGAATAAATCTTATAAGTTGGCTAAAAAAAAGCATTATTTTTGCTTATAGATTTAGTTTTAAGCAATCATAGTAATCCCTATTTACTAAAGTTTTTGGTGCATCACATAAGAACATTAAAAAGACGGGTAGCCGAATCTCAAAATTTGTTCCATTGAATATCGTCTATCTTTTTTAATATTGATTCTTAAAAATCGATCTAGTTTTTTTTTATAATTCTACGTCGGTTTTAGAAAATGGAACTGATATGGAAAGGAGATGGAAAAGAAATTGCAAAAATAATATGGACAGGATATGTTATATAAATTCATTAAAACACATTCCTCAATTGCAAGGGCCTTAGGCACATGATAAAACTATAGGACTAAAGGAACAACGATTTCATTGCAGTTCATTATCTCCAAGCTACAGTGAGGTATTTTCAATTGTTACTGGAATCGTTATGGTTTGTAAGAAGTAGAATTTTTAAAAGTCACATGTTAGTGTTTACTGGCAAATATGTAGAAGCAACAAAGAGCATGCCACTTTTATTTATAGCACGATATACAAACTAAACAACGCATGTTCTAGTCCAACTCTCAGCACACCACGATGGCGACGTTGTCTGGAAAAATAAGGAACCAAATCCTTTAACTGATTCGTAGAAGGTCAGAGCAGATGCCTTACATGCAGCATGGTCTGGCAGTAAAAATCGTTTACTTAAACTATTGCATGCTGTCTTCATATGTTGATAAAACTCCGAGTCACAATCTGCTTTTGTCTTTCCAAAGTGGACTCCCTGTCAACAAATAAAGTACAATAAATAATGTCAGATGTATGCATACAAGACAATAACAAAGGTAAGCTGAAAGTACGATTTATATGAAATTTTAAAGATATTAGATACTTTTTATGTTCTTTTATAAGCATGTAATTTTAACTACAGAAAAGTTATGTTGTGTTGCAAACTAACCGGTGCTGTTAAGAAATATTCATATATTCCTATAATATTATTAAAGCCTTCAGTAGTTACTTACTTTGTCCGAAGATTTTTTTAAGTGATAAGAAAATACAGTTACCCGATCATGTAATAATACTTACACACTTATAGCACATGTCGTGTAAGTTACAAGATGGTGTAAACTTTTGTTTGTAGAAGAACGGCATGTGGAAAGGAAGGCTACAGCCATTGATGTATGGGTTAGACTGGCATGTTTCTGCTGCAATCAACGGCAAAACACAGAGAAGAACAGTGACCAAGCTTATTGCAGACATATCTGGAAAAGTGACATGACAACTATGAATGAAAATAATTATGTATGAATATCAAAATAAGGAGATTAATGAGATGAATGACTGAATATCTACGTGCTGAATGGAATTTGTTAAGAAATAAGTCAAGAAATGTATATATCAAATCAGGTGTTTTATTGAGAGGTACGAGGTTCTGTGTTATGTGTTCTTGTTGTTGATACTTAATTTGAACATTTACGTTATGAGAAGATGTCTTTATGTTAGGGAGTTCATTATATCAAATAGCTTTCTACTCAAACGACTTTTGGTATTTTAAAAACTTCCATACACATAGGAACACACACACACACAGAAAGAGAGAGAGAGATAATGCCAGATAAAAATAAGCTGCCTTATATTGGCTAACAGTATGTTTAGCTCTCGCATGCATTATAGTTGTTCTTTCTCTGCATTTTATGGTATATATGGAAGTATCTTCTTATTGACAGGGTTAGTAACAGTGAGCACTTCGTTTTGTATTTTAAGTATGACTTTTCTTTTCTTAGGAAAATTATATGCCTTTAAAATGGTAACGTATGTTCAATATCAAATTTATAAAAAGAACAGTCGAGAGAAACTCTAAAACGTATTTTTAAACGGTTTTTTTACCATACAGAGTTTACGCAGAATTTAACAGACTGACGGGCGTAAAAATGCAAAACAGATGGTTACTTCTAGACGTGAAAAATAGGTTTTCAACTAATGTCGTTTTAGTTATTTGCTGAACGTCCAGTGACAAATATTTGAAAGTAAATTAAAATTATCTCATAATTTGAATATTTTTTTAACCGTAATTGCATATGTAGACTTACCTAGATCCCGACCAAAACCTTGAAACGTTCACCAGGTATATCTACTTATAAACCAAAGTATAAGATAAGAGTTAGCCTGCAATCGCCAGAACGAACCGAAAGATAAATCATAAGTATCGCCTTTTATTTGGAAATCTGTACAAACGCAAATCTCCAGAGATTTTGTCTTACTTAGTTAATATTTCATGTTTTATAAACACAAAATTTAAATTTTTTTCTCCTTCGAAAAGCAGATAGTTCATAATTTTATCAGACAAAGAAATATTTCACTACATATGTGTGCATGTCTCCGTTTTTATTGCCAACACTTTTGACCACCCAAACGGCCATCCCAAGTCTATGTGAACTTTGACATATTTGGCCATAGCTTATCTACAATGATTAACTATCTTTAATCATGATGTCTGGTATGTCTAGCAGCATTTACCATTCTTAGTTCTGTAGCATGTGTTACATAAAATAAAGAATTGTGGTTGCCAACTATCCACCAAAGTCATCAGAATACGGGGACGGATCATCCAGTTATACATTTTTTTTATTTTCCGAACTTTTGTTTCTGTTGTAAATTTATGGTTGTTTTTGCACTTTGTAAAATAAAATATTGTTCAAAACGAAAGAATGATATGAACAACAGGTCAACATGCGACCTTCACCTATTCTAAAAGTCTATAGTAGATGTCCATTTTTATACATTTTAAGGCACACAAACATACTTTTTACCTACAATATAAAATCGATCAGACCTTTATAAATCTAATCGCTATCTCAGTTTATGATAAAAGGTTTATATGACAGTCGGAAGTGTTCGGATGTCATCTCGATGGTTGATTAGACGACGTCTGTACAAAAATACACAAGGAATGGTGATACATAATACTAGTATCGAGTCCATGCACTGTTAATTTGATATATGTATTAGTATGTTATACGTCAAATATGATAGTTTCAGTCAAATCGGTGAACATGAATTTGACAGCCAATACTTCTTTAAGGTGGATCATCAGTATTTTTTTCTTATACTTTGGCAAAATGTACATTTTACCATGCTTTTCTAAAATAAATACAGCAAAAAGTATGGATCACCGTGCTTCTTAAAGCTACAATTCGTGCAAAATTGTCAAAATTTGGAGATTATTCATGAGAAAAACACACTTTATAGTGAATAAAAAAAGTAATTTATAAGTTAAGATTTTGAAATAAAATATGAGAAAATAGGTTTTATAATATGTTTTAGGAATTTAAGAAGAAGAAATGATGTCTACGAACATGTTGAGAATTTTTTTTACAATTTTTCT
The DNA here is from genome assembly GCF_963676685.1 of Mytilus edulis. Lineage (NCBI taxonomy): Eukaryota > Metazoa > Mollusca > Bivalvia > Mytilida > Mytilidae > Mytilus > Mytilus edulis. The sequence goes on from NC_092348.1 coordinate 6,805,763, forward strand.
ATTATTATTTGAGTTACTTCCCCTTAAAGGTGTACTTGTAAAATTGATTCCAACAAAGGCAAATACCAGAGGCGGATTTAGGGGGGGGGGGGGGGGTGCAAGGGGCCTGGTCCCCCTTTTCTGTGAAAAATTTGGTTGCTTATATAGGGAATCACTGAAGCATGACTGAATCGGGCTCCCTCTTAGGCAGTCAGTGGGCCCCACTTATGAAAATTTCTGGATCCGCCACTGAATACTATGTTTTTCTTTTAGGTCTAATTTACTCTAAGGTAGTCTGTACGTCATCCATCATATAGTCAGGTGGTTGGTACGTTATCCATCATATAGTTAGGTAGTTGGTACGTCATCCATCATATAGTCAGGTAGTCGGTATGTCATCCATCATATAGTCAGTACGTCATCCATCAATATAGTCAGGTAGTCGGTACGTTATCCATCATATAGTTAGGTAGTTGGTACGTCATCCATCATATAGTCAGTACGTCAATCATCATATATAGTCAGGTAGTCGGTACGTCATCCATCATATAGTCAGGTAGTCGGTACATCATCCATCATATAGTCAGGTAGTCGGTATGTCATCCATCATATATAGTCAGGTAGTCGGTACGTCATCCATCATATAGTTAGGTAGTTGGTATGTCATCCATCATATAGTCAGGTAGTTGGTACATCATCCATCATATAGTCAGGTAGTCGGTACACACCAGGGGCGGGTCCAGGTAAGGGCGTAATGGGCGTACGCCCCCCCTTTAAAAAAAAAAAAAAAAAAAAAAAAAAAAAAAAACTATCGTTATAATCTGCTAGTATTGTATTGAATGATGGCAATTTATCATATTCATTAATTAAACACATACTCTGATTTCTTTTTATACGGATTCCCCAATTTGATGGGTCATCAACCGTAAATTTTCGTTTCTCGGAGTCCGGCGTGTTCGATCCTGCGATTAGTATCCATTGTTGTTGATGTGATAAAGAATTCGCAAAGATAATCATGTGTGTCGTTCAACGAAACCCGAACTTAATCAAAAATAGAGGGATTACTTCATAATTTGATGCTAAATTGTTGAAATTCAGGAGCTTCTGAGCTTCCCCATGGACCCTCAACCGTAATCACGCCTCTCGTTCATAAAATCCTGGCCTAGGTATTGAAATGTTAAGTTACTCCTTATACCCTTGAGTTTAGAATTTCTCGTTATTGGTCTACTGCTGTTAAGATCCATCCAATCATTTTAATATACCATAGACAATTAATGAAGAAAACTCGGCATAAAAAATGTCACACCCTGACACTTTAACTATAAAATATACATGCTCCAAGTCAGGAACCGTTACATTAGTGCAATTCTCTATTATTTTATGTTTTAAAGCCAAAAAAGGTCCAAAAAATTTTTTGCCTCGCTTCGCTTGGCGAAATATTTTATTCTACGCCCCCCTTTCAAATATCCTGGACACGCCCCTGCACACAGTAACATATGACTATAATATGATATATCATGCCACCAGACTTTATCTGAAATGGACCTAACTGTGGCATTGACAGGAAGACTGTCTAGAGCAATTTTCTCTACTGACATCAGATGCATTACTCACTCGCTGTAGATTTTATCATGGTGCTTTTGGAACATTCTTTTTAGCTATCCAAGAGTATCATTTTAAGCTGTAACAAATAAATGAGCTTTGTCTGAGGGACATAAAACCTTAGTTTATGATAGATTACACCTCTGAGGACTGTATGGGTTTAAGACTTTGTTGAAGACAATAAGTTGACCAGTAGTTGCTTTAAAGCAGATCTATTTGGTGTTGGTTAGATGACTCCTTCAGTAAAACAGAACATCATACAATTATTCCATACACAAAACATAGTTGACCTATTGCTTACAGTATTTGAGATCAAATTTAACCATGAAAATTCAATATTGACTAATGATCCATGAAAACAGAGGCAAGGTCATATGAGCCCTGCCAGACAGACATGTACAACCTACAATCATTCCATACACCAAATATAGTATTGCTTATTGTATCAGGTTTATAGTGGACAGAACCATGAAAGCTTAACATTGAACAATGAACCATGAAATGAGGTCAAGGACAGATGAAACATGCCAGATAGAAATGTACACCTCCCCATCATAATATCATTCAATACAGAAAATATACTGGCTCCACTGCTTATAGAATTTAAGAAATTGACCAAACTGCAAAAACTAAACAAATGACCCATGGAAATTGGGGCAAGGTCAGATAAATTTTAAAAATCTACCAGTCCATCATGATAATAATATGACTTATTGCTTATAGTATCTGAGATACAGACTTGACCATCATGGCATGAAAACATGACCTTGATCCCACCTTGATCCAGCTGCCTTGATCACCAATCCATAAAATGAGGTTGAATTCACATCACTTCTGTCTGACAGACATGTACACTAACAATGCCTACTGTTTCAGGGAGATGGGTTAGTCTCCTTACATATGTCAATCAAGACTTGTAAATCAAAGTGCTTGTGAGCACTGAAGGGTAAAGATTGCTAATTTTGCAATTTTGTGAATTTAAAACAAAACATTGAATTGTTATTAGAAAAGGCACATTATAAATTTGAGTTGGAGTTATCTTCCTTTGATCATGATTATACATTTAGAAGATTTAGGAATCAAGTAAATGCATTTTATGCAATCTTTACACAAAATCAGAAAAGAAGACTGCATATCATTTTTATACAATTTTATAGTTTTTTAAGGGATGTTAAGATACACCTTTTTAAGTTTGCCACATGTTATCATAAAAATAATACAAGGTTGGTCAACTGACAAAATGAGAATAAATTAATGCATGTAATCAAACATGCTAACATGATAACAAATTTAACTTAACAAATAAAGTACACATATTTTAATACATTACAAGATAAATACCTAAATAATAATAAATAAATTGCTTCGCCAATTGAGCTAGATACGACCACAGAGGTCTAACCCTGAACCATTGGGGCAAAAATGGACACAATATGCATGCTTGATTCAGATTTGAATTTGGATTGTTACTAAATATTTGATATATAATAGGTTTCTGACACAGAATAACTGGAGTCAAAGAACCGTTATACACATTTTTTTGCTTTTTTGCAATACACTATGCTGTTGTGAATTGCCCCCTCCCAAAAAAAAAATAAATAACCTTTTTTTTATTTTGTGCAATACACTATGCTATAGGCGGTTGCATATTGACTCCAACCGCGAAAAAAATTGTTTCCCACATTTTTTGGTAAAAAATTGAAAAAAAAAGAGAAATTTTACTTTTAGTTTCTGAAATCTGAAATGATAAAAAACTGCCCCCTCCCTCCAATTGATTGTTTCACCTCCCCCTGCCTTTTTCCAAAAAAAAAAATCTTTCCCTCAAGATATGGTCATAATTTAAATTCAAATTTCCATTGGAGATGCAACCATAATTACCCCTTTAAATACATCATAAAAGTCTTAAAATAGATAATTCATATTCCTCAAACTGATAGAATAAATTTAATAGTAACTTCTTAAAGTAAATTGACAGCTAATCACCTCAAGAAAATACAATATTTCTTTATACCTAATTTTAAAAGCATTGTAAGAGAGGTAATCCAATATATAATGATGGGATTACATTTGGATTACTTCCCTTACACTGCTTTAAAATTGTCTTAATTGTCGGTTAACCAAGAAACCCTTTCTTTTCCCCTTTTTATCCCCTAGATTCTCTAGTTTGGGCCATTACCCTTAAAGCCAATCCTTACCATTCCATTGTGGTATGGAAACTTGTGGTAGTGTCAGAGAAATCCATACATTTAAACACAGGTTATTGTCTGGAAACTAGAAAAATGGCTTTTTGGGTCTCTTTTTGGCCCATAATTCCTAAACTGTTAGGACCATAACCCCCAATATCATTTCCAACCTTCCTTTTGTGGTTATAAATCTTATGTTTAAATTTCATAGATTTCTATTCACTTATACCAAAGTTATTGTCCAGAAACCAACTGTCTTCGATGGATGCTGACGATGACTACCAATATATGAACACAAATTTTGTTTGCCGTCGTATAAAAATCCTTTAAAAAAAACCCACCCAAAACCATTGCCTAAAGGAAAGAAGAAGGGACAGTTGGCTGTTTTTAATCTAGAAATGAACCCAAGATCATACCTTCCTATTAGGTGTCAATGCATCTGAAATATAAGAGGTATATATATATGTATCATATGTAGGGTTTTGTATTGTGATTTTTGTTGTAGATTTGATAAGTTCAAAGATCAAATACTGTGGATTCAGTATTATTAGTGTTGCAATCTTATTCTTGAAGATTTTCTTTGGTACAGGTGAACCATAAATTTAAGTGTACATCAAAGTATAAATTACATATAAAATGACATCAGGTTTCCATGACAAATGATTTTTTTTATCGGTTCACTAAAATTTGCACACACAAAAATAAATCCACAGTATTTGAGAAAAATAAGCAAGTAAATACAAGAATAACACCTGAAATGTTAAGGAACAAAAAGGAAGCGCTTCATTTGGCAGTCTAAATAAATGTTTCTGACTGTTTAACTATAATAGCTTGTTGTTTTTTTAACTCGTTTTCTATGCGTGTAATATGTATTTCTGTCAAAGATGCATATGGCTCTTCAAGTTCATGTATCTGTTTGTTCTTTATTAGAACAGATGGTTGTTCTGATTGGGCAGCTATATCATGTGACTTTTTATTCTTTACTTGGACAGACGGCTGTCCTGGTTGGATTGATTCTTCATGGGACTTTTTGTGCTTCATCAAGCCCCATTGATCAACAAACTTATTTCCACATATTGTGCATTTATAAGGCTTTTCTCCAGAATGCATTCTTAAATGTCGCTTCAACCCTACACTAGATGTCAGCACTTTATTACAAATCTCACAGGGGAGATAATCACCACCGTAATGTGTTTTGACATGTCTTTTCAAGTCACCAGGCATGGAGAAGGCTTTAGAGCAAATATCACACTTATGTGGTTTTTCTCCTTTGTGAGATCTTTCATGTCTAATAAGGCCACTTTCAGCACAGTACCTTTTATTACAAATTTCACATTTGAACTGCTTGACACCTGGTTTTTCTCCATGCACTCTTTCATGTCGTTGAAGGTCACCTTTTGTTCTGAATTTCATTTCACATTCCTCACATTTGAATGGTTTGACACCAGTATGACAGGTAGAGTGTCTCATAAGGTATGTATTCTTGATGAAGGATATTCCACAAACATCACATTTAAATGGTTTTTCCGTATTCTTTGAATGTGTATACAAATGGTTTTCATATGTTTCTTTTATTCTGAATGACTTTCCACAGACTTCACATAAGTGTGGCTGTTTAGTGGAATGTCTTTTTACATGACTTGCTAACTTTTTAGGTGTTTGAAATGTTTTATCACACTTTTCACATTGGTATGATTCATTTTTATGGTTTTTCATATGTTCTTGTAATGTATTTCTATAGGTATACACTTTAGAACAAATTTTACATGCAAAAGTTTTTGGCTTTTTATCTTCAGTACTTTTATTCATTAAGTTTTCTTTGATACTATTTTTTGTAGAGTTTCTTGTTTTTGGTCTTTCATATACCGGTAGACCTTTTATCTTGTTCTGACTCCCTCCATCTGACTTTTCTTTATTGTCTTCCACCATTTCAAGACTGGCTAAGATTTCCTTACATGTTTCATCGTCTAGTTTAAGAGCTGTTTCCATCCGATTAATTTCTTCTTCAGTGATACTCTGATCTACATCAGAATCTGATTCTTCCATGCTACTTATATTATCATAATCATCCTCACTGGTTTCTAAAGCAGATTCATCCATTTTATTTTCACTTTTGGAATCACCATTGTCAGTTTGTTCAGTAACATTTTTGCCAGTTTTGTTTTTATAAAATTTAGAGACTAATACTTTGGTTAATGGAACCATTTTCATTTCGTTCATTATATTTATTTCCTCTTCTAGTAATTCCCCATTGCTGATTTCTTTTTCTGGTTCTGCTGACTTTTCAATGTTAATTTGTCCATTTTCATCTTGAACTTCTTTCCTTATCTCAGCATTTTCTAATACTTTTTGACCATTTATCACATTTGACCTTTCTGTGACCTCTGAAATTGCTGTTTTGTCAACAGTAACTTCTTGAGATACATCTTTTGGATTTTTTATTCCATATAATACAGTTAGTGGTGTTATTACAGTTTCAGAAGGTATCGGTTCACTAACCACATTTTTTGGTTCAGAAGGTATTGGTTCACTAACCACATCTTTTGGTTCAGATGCTGTGAAAACGACCTTGGGTAATGTTACTGTATGAGGAACGACCTTGGGTAATGTTACTGTATGAGGAACGACCTTGGGTAATGTTACTGTATGAGGAACCACCTTGGGTAATGTTACTGTATGAGGAACGACAAATGTTTCCTTGGATACTAGTAACTTAACAGTATGTTCTGGCTCTGGTTCCAAGTAATCATCCTCTGTCATTGTTCCACAACTTCTGTCCTCAATTTGTTTAAGTTTTTCATCTTGTTCTGTATTAATAACTACAATGTCACTTTGCTGTAAACAGACATCTTCCTGCAGTTCAGGCTGTTCCTCTGTAATTTTTTGTAATGTAACTGATTCAGCATTGACTATATTTTCAACACTGCTGATCTTTTGTTCTGAGGTACCATCGGTTAGTATGTACAAATATTTGACACCATTGTCTGAAGTAAGTTCGATAGCAAGCTGTTGAACTTGATCTTCCTGTATTGTTTGTCCCACTGGTAAAACAAATTGGTGCTCCACATTATCAATTATCCCATCAATAGTTATCTGTTGTTGGTTTTCTAATGGAATACTATTGTTATCCATTTGAGTAAGCTGATAATAGTACCAGGGTAAGAACTACCTGTAAAAAGAAAATTGTTTTCAATGTATACAAATTAATAACAATGTTTTAGTCTTTTTGTAATGTGTTATTGTGTTTTCATTTACATGTATGCCATCAACCCCATTGGGGTATGATAGTGCTTTATTATCAATAAACTATATATTAAAAGATATAAATAATTTTTCTCCGACTTTAACAGAACATTTCTTTAATTCATCTGACCTAATAAATAAAGATGAATTTTAGAAAAGCCTTTGAAATTATTTTCCTTTCACGTGTTTGTTAAAAAGTAGTCTCCCCTGCCATTTTTGATAAAACTTTTGGGGTGGGAAATTTAAGTTTAAAACAAAACAGTATGGATACTTAAATATTGAAAAGATTGTGTCATAGTTGATAAATTCACCAAAACAAGGTTAGACAAGCATAGTAAGCACCAAAATGTTTCTTCACTTCAATTTCTAAGACCAATATTCCTAACATTTTTCTAAATAAGCTGAAAAAAAAACATTTGTAAAAACTCACCAGTCTGAATAAAATTTTACTAGTCTGGGGATTCATACTCGTGGGTTACAGTGCAGACTGGCATAGTATTGTTTAATACATTGAATGTAACTGTATGAGGTATACATGTACTTAAGATTAAAAAGATTATTCAGAGCAAACAACATGAACAATGAAAAAAAATAAAATCCAAATAACCAAATTACATTCCAACTGTCTACATTACCCAAGCAATTTTAAAGACAGATGTTTAAAGAAATCTGTACTGAATACAGGGATGGATGGATGTTACTTCCAATGGCAATTTAAATACAAATTCAAGACTATAAAATGGTTGAATGATATGAATATAATTTTTTTTTACTTAATACAGAGGCCACATTGGGCCAGCATTTAAACTACTTCTTCTCAAGGTATAACAGTCTGCAGGACGACCTGTTATCCAGACACATTAATACAATTAATACATAACCAGTCTTTGCCCTTGCACCTATAAAATGATGTGTGTTAAGTAGCTAAGCAGCAAATACCAATTTTCAAGTCTTTGGTTTACCCAGCTGTGATTTAACTGTAAGCTTCAGCACTTGAGTCAAACATCATACTACAAAACCACTGTGGCAGTTTGGTTACAGGGAATATATTTCAGGTATTTTATTAAATTAAATCTATCAAGAACCATTTATTCAGATGTTTATAAAGTTAAATCATGAGCTTTCTTCTTGAGTTTAGTAAACATACATGTACATGTACAATGGACATACACACGATGTACAGTCACAGTGAATAACGATTCGATGGAGAATACATGTGTACATATATAACTTTTAAAACTTTATTTTATTGATTTTGTATTTGCATTGTATCAAAGATCAAATTTATTGTCAGTGTAAAATGTACATTCACTTGTTTGTTTTCGTATGTCTTTTGATTTGATAAGACAATATTTATTAGCACAAACAGATTTACATTAAATGATTATAATTTAATTTTGGATGTAACACGTCTTCTGATTGGCTGACGTTATTTTGTTATCAGCCCATAGACATAATTTTAAATAGTCATGTGACTGTGACGTCATCAACGTTTTTTCATTGTTTTCTACGGTTTAAAATGGAATTTTAGAATTAAATTATATGAAATGACTGTAATATTTCTTCTGTCTATTCGAAATAACATAAAAAATATTACAGTCATTCCTTAAATGGCATACAAAATTAAGACAATAAACTTACAATAGTTAAATTGATTATAATTATATTAAAGTGACAGGTATTCACAGACAGGGGTAAAAAGACTATAAATATATATCGACAGTTAACACATTATTAATGTTTATGAACAAATAAAAAAAGAACACAAACAGAAATATTAGGTTGCATATTAAAAGAAATACAAGTTATACAGATGTTCTCAATAAAAAACATTAATATACTTTATGGTGATTTTTATAATGACTGGTAGACTGCTATTTAAAAGTGCAGTCAAATGCTTCAGTGTTACACTGTTATAGCTGACTGATTAGTCAGGAACCTGATGTTCAGTGGTGTCTTTTATTGATGAGGTTCGTAAATGTTTCAGCCTTCTATTACTTTAAGGGTCTCAATACTTAAGATTAATGTATGTTTAAGGGTTTGAGCAAGTATAAGGTTTAGGTATGGCTTAGGTAAAGGATAGTTTAGTACAGCTACATATGGATTGGGCCCCTAAGGTACAAGAAGGCCAATGACTGACAATGTTTCTTGTCTCTTTTTTTTTTTATATTGATAAGATTGATGGTTTTTCCATTCGGTTTTACACGTAATTTTTTAGGACCCTTTAGAGATTGCTGTTTAGTGTGAGTCAAGGACCGTGTTGAATACCTTACTTTGACCTTAAAAGGTTAACCTTTAGTAGGCTTTACATTGGATGGAAAGTTGTCTCAAATTTTGTTGGCACTCATGCCATGGTCATACAGTACTACATTCTCTTAATTCTTATATATATTTAGTGTGGCATTCTTCTTCATTAGTACATGTATGTATGATCCACCACTATATTGGTGCACCCCAAAAATAGCAAAAAAAAGGCTAATGGTTTTTAAGTCGGTGTAAGAAACATATATAGCAGAATCTTCAGTTTGTTGAAGGAGGCTATTATCCGACAGAAACAGAAACAGAAACAGACACTGTTAACTTCTGTAAATCTCTTCTCTATCAGGAGAACCTGGAGTTCATCCTTTTGACCATCACTGGAAAAAAAGAGAATAAACAAGAAGAATAGAGACACATTTGATTAGTATTTGTTTTTTTATAAATACCTGAAGAAAATATTTGTCCTTTTGATACCGGAAACTTCAAAGGATGTATATTTCTAGAGTCGATTTGGTGATAATTTCCGAGTCTGACAGGTGCTGGCCAAGTCGTCCTAAAACAAACTCGGCCAATCAAAAACAGACTATAACAAACTCGGCCTACTCATTTATATAAAGAACTAAAATCACGCCTGTGATTACTGCTGACGTTATAATAGTGCAATGGTGACAGTAAATAATTGAAATACAAATTAAAAAAAAAACTTTGGGAATTTCATTATCTACATGATCAATTACTTGTACATATTCTGTTAAAGCTAATCTCCAAAATTATACATCATCTAAAAAAAAGTAAATCTGACTTTCAGTAAAATATAGGTGTCAGACCACCAATTACTCCCTCCAATTTAGAACGTAAAAGTAGCCCTACTCTGACACAAAAAAGTGCTTTTGATGTCCTTGTTTACTTAAACTAACCACCAAAGCGGAAATGAAACTTTTGGTGAAAGAGAAATATATCTAGATCATTTTGAGCCAAAATTCACTTGTCTATGAGTTTGCATTAAAAATTGAGGATTAATGCGCTCCATAGTATACTAATTTTAGATTTCCAGAAAACCAGTTTTTTTTTTTGGAGTACCTCTGTTTGAAGGTCAGTTATTTTGTTAGAAGGATTTAAAGGTATGGTGAAAAATGGCATGTAGAAAGCTGATACATGTACAATTAAGGATATACCTGGTTTCTATGAAGTTAAACTTAAGGTAAAATATTTAGAAAGCTGTGAAAATTGCAAAATTTGGTTGAACAGATAGGGATTTTTAATTGGTGGTCTGACACCTATACCGACTGAAAAGTGAAGTATATTATATTTGATGCAGACTTAATCTCATCATAATCCTACCTTGAAAGGCTTTCACAAAAGTTTCATAAAAATCTATGGAGGTTTGTCAAATTGATTAATCTGAAATTAGTTTAAACATATTTATTTTATAGTGGATTGGGAAACAAGTTTTGCAACTTATATTAATGATAAATCCCTTTCCACTTTGCGGGTGCGAGTGCTGCCTTGTAGCGGCATTAGCCTGCTTTTTTCAAAATCTACAAGACTGTCTTTTACTTGCAAGCGATATAGCTCTCTCTCAACACGGGTCCGCCCTTTATCGTCCCCTTCCGACAAACTATCATCGTTTCCTCAAGACCATATTCGCAAAAGGAGAGCCGAAAATTCAGTCCCTGAAATTTTCATTCTGGTACGAGATTCGAATCAGGAACCTTTGTGTGAATAGTCCGATGCATTAACCACTACACCACGACTCTCTTTGTATAGTCTGATCTGAAATTAGCATTCTTAACCCAGACAGTATCTACTTTCTAACTGTAAAAACGGAGTCTTTTTATCAGTAAAATTCGGGAAATGAAAATAAACCTATTTTTTTCTCTGGACTTTTCTCATAAAGTCAAAACTTCAAACAATTTTATACAAGGTTGACTAAGTTAATGATGTCAGGCTGAAAAAAATTCATGACAGACAGAGGGCTGACAGGGGAGGGGGTCCACATTTCCTAAAACCCTCTTTTTCCTCTTTTGTTTTGTAATCTTTTCTAATCTCCGTTTATTTTCCTTATTTTTACCAGATCCTATTTTTTTTACTCCTATGTCAAACACCCCACTTTTAACCCCTATAACATCCCTTATACCTTTATATCGCCTATAGCCAAGAGCTTCACAAATCTAACATAACTTCTTGGTTCTCATTTGTTAAAAACGTATAAGAAGTTTTTGAAATTAAACAAGAAATAAAACATTTCGGACAATATAAATTTTTGAACATATCTAGCAAATTAGTTCACACTAAATATATTAGCAATTGGTATGCTAGCCAAAATAAAGCTTCAGATGGAAAACTGTTTAATTGTGTGAAATTTAAGCAGAATTTTGGTTATGCAAATTATCTTTCTTTAATTAAGAACTTTGATTTTTTGAAGATCTATATGCAAATTACGTATTTCTGCTCATAAGCTTCAAATTAAAGTTGGTCGTTTTTCAAATATTCCATGAAATGAAAGAATTTGCAAAAAATGCTCCTCTGGCTGTGTTGAAGATGAAATCCATTTTTTAACTAACTGTGAAAATTTTAAATCAGATAGAGATGCTCTCTTTGGCTTTGTTTGCCAAAGAATTCCAAATTTTTCTATATTTCATAATCAGCATAAATTTATTTATTTATTAAACTGTGAAGACAATCAGGTCCTTAATGCTGTTGGTAAATTTATTAAAGTGAATATGAGTTAGTAATTGTATTGTAACTGTATGTAAAAAAATGTTTGTATCTATGTATCTATGCAAATCAATATTCTTTTTCCTTATTCATGTATGCTCTGTATGCCCCTTGTGGGCCCTTAATTGGAAATAAAATATGTTCTGTTCTATTCTATATCCCTCATCCCCTTTTACCTCCTATATTTCACATCATAATAGCGTCAACACCTCTCTCTAGACGAGGTATTTAAAAATTTTTTTGCTGAGCATCCTCGTCGGGTATTTGATTATGTGATTACTTGGCAGTTTTTGTAGTGATTCTTTGATTACCAGACCAAATATTCCATGATTATTTGATAATCTAGAACTGTAGTTTTAGCTCACCTGGTCCGTCGTCGTAAACATTTTACATATTTTGAACTTCTTCTAAAGAACTTCTGAACGGAATGGAACCAAATGTGGCATGAATGTTCCTTGTGAGGATCCGCTGAAATGTTGCTGATTTTCTGTCCAAGATGGCCATCGGGATTATTGAATTACAGGGCCAATATTAAATTAAATTTGGCCTTAACCATTATTTAAGTATCTGTTATGATTTTTATCTTTTTATATATGATTTCAAAAACCCAAGTAGAGTCAGGTGAGCGACACAGGCTCTTAAGAGCATCTAGTTAATTATAAGATCATTTATCTTGTTACAAACATATGCCTGATTATGCGATGTTATTGGCAAACAATTTGTGATTATGTGACTGTTACTTGGACATGAGGGGCCTCTTTGCCTTTATGATTCAGATATCTGTTTTTAATCGATTTATTCTAGGATATCTAGCATTTGTCACGTTTGCAACATTACTGAATTATCCTTATTCCATCTTTTACTTTATGCAGTCCTTTATTTTCGGTAATCCTTTACCACGCAGGTAAAAAAAAACTGCCAACCTTTTCAATAACAATACCAACGCTTCCCTGTCAGGGCCGTAACTAGGGTTCGAATTCAGGGGAGGCAGGGCTTTGGGGCCCCCATTGAGGCCCCAAGATAGGGGGGGGGGGGGTTGGTTTGCGTAGCCACCCGTCGATTTTTTTTGTCCTCGGTAAAATGACTAAAAATGACCCGTTTTCCTTCGATTTCCTTACTAATGGACTCATCAGTATTGCTTGGACCTGGAAGCAATTTTATACAAAAACGAACTGAGATTGTTGTTCGGGGTGAGCCAAGGCTCCGTCTTGAAGCCAAGGCCATACTTTGATCTTTAATTATTACTGAGACTACTATAACAGTAGTAGTCTCAGATTATTAACATTAAATACATTGTGACCGCCGATTTTTCTCTCTCAATAAAATGGCTAAAAATTACCCGTTTTCCTTCGATTTCCATACTTTAAGACTCATCAATAATGCTTGAACCTGGAAGCAATTTGTTTTGCAAACAATTTTTATCTTTTAATATTTAAAGATATTTTTGTTAGAAATCAAACTGGTAAGTTAAAAAAAAACCCATATCATTGAAAGCAAGATAATAGAACGAAAGATATTTTTTTTTATCGAGGACCTTGAATTTCAATATTGTTGAAAGCTGAACAGACATGTATAGAACTACAACGATTGGGAGTGTTAACAACTAAGGCATTGACCATAATGTTCTCGTACAATCGGGAGACGTACACGTTAAAAACATTATATACAACAGCTGATTTAGCCGGTAACGAATTTCCAATATCATAAAAGATTCACAATACAAAGGGAACTTCCTTTGCTTAATTGAGCCCCTAAATAAATGTGATTTATTTAGTTAAGTTTTATTTAAAATTGTCGAAAGCAAGAATAACAGATGGATGGCCACACCAAAAAAAAAACTAAAACAAATACTGAAATGGTTCACTTCGGATAAAAAATCCGGAAAAGTGTGTAGTTTATAATACAAATTCAAGTTCTTCGTGTACATATAGGTAGTTACGGCCCTGCCTGTTCAGCCTGAATTTCTTTCTCAAATGTCTTTCAGCACGCCACGCCATATACTGGTCCTTAATTGCATTTAATCCAAGCTTTGGCTTTAATAATGAGGGCTTCTGACCTTCTTTTACGGTACTCACTGGATGTCAAGCTGGAAAAAAAGAGAAGCGAAAGATACCAGAGCAACAGTCAAATCATAAATCGAAAATAAACTGACAACGCCATGGCGAAAAAAGAAAAAGACAAACAGACAAATAATAGTTCACAAGACAAAACATAGAACACTAAAGACTAAGCAACAAGAAACCCACCAAAAACTGGGGTGATCTCAATTGCTCCGGAAGGGTAAGAATATCATGCTCCACATGTGGCACCCGTCGTGTTGCTTATGTTTACCAATCAGATTTCGTCATTCTGTATTTTGTATCAAGTGTCATCAAATGTTTACGATTTTAGTAGACTATATACGACTTCTGCAGGACATGAGGACGGTATATTAAGCATGTCTTTCAAGTTTGTCTAAAACCTTAGCAGTTGTTGTAAATAGTTTCAATGCATTGGGAAATTTTCAGATACCAATGAACCTGACATATTTTATATCCTTTTTTATAGATTGTGTAGGACTTTTAGACTAACATGTAATTGTTTTTCATCAGTGAACTTAATCAGACAATCATTACAGATTTTCTCCACTCAGTTAGACCGGAATATGAACACGTAGGGAGAAAAGGGAGATGTAACCGACATCAGTTGCCCAACTCATAGTTTGAAACAAGACCAAGATGTTTCTCTACTTTTGTACATGAAAAGGAGAAAAGATGAGATATAATAAATAGGTGGGGAACGTGACCATGGGACACAGATGATGATAAAAGTGGTCGTCTTTTGTCACCTTTTTTTAATTTTAGAGTTCGGTGCTCATGACATAAAGTTAATGGTATCTATCAAAATTGTTCACAATTTGTTAATAATCTGGACAGTTATGAGCTAAATATAGTCTTATCATAAGGACATTATGGTGACCTCTGGAGGTCTTTAGATTAATTATATCTTCGTGTCTCCGTCTCTTTGATACAATTCCCAAATCTCCTTTAACTCACATTTGAAAGATCATTTGTTCTGTTTTTCAACTTTAATAGTGATCCAGTTCCTTGTTCTATATCAGACCAGTAGTTCAGAAGAAATTTTGATTGGATGCAAGGCAAAATTGAAGAATTAACTATTTCAATACTGTCGGAATTTGACATTTCCAGGATAATTCTTATTTGGTTCTTGTTGACCAAAAGTTTCTCTGAAGACAATCAAAGGTGAAATCTACTGATGAAGTTTATAAACAACAAATTGGAAGTTTGATTCGGCAATATTGTGCTATGTCATGACAGTCATTTTAGGTAAAGATTGCATGAAATGCAATCAAAACCTTATGAGACCTGAGACTACTATAACACAGTAGTAGACTAGTCTCAGATGAGACTAACTTGATTTTTAATTGTTTCAAGGCTTACCACTACCTTTTTTGATACACAAAATATTGTGCATTGACATAACATTCTATACACCCTATCCATAAATTTATCGATGTAATATATGCACAAAAAGATGTAACACTTGTCGAGAAAATTACATCATTTTTGTAAGGTGCAGGAATCTACCATCTGTTCCAAATATATAAATTTTGCCATTGTTTACCTCATCTTTAATAAAAATTGGAGTTATCTTTCTTTTGTCTAGAATAGCTGTTACATCAACTACAACCAATGCAATATTTAATTTAATATGATAAATTGAAGCCATCTTTACCATTTAGTGCTTTCAAGTACTTTTGATTTTATTGGTGATGGAAGCTGGAGGGCCAGATCAAACTAGTTTAACCACGACCTTGGGTAGAAAAAAAATCAGATAGTTGTTCTCAACATATTTCATATACACTTTTTGCACCACCTTCTAATCACGATTGTGAGCACTTAAATGATGTGTGGTATAGCTTTCAATTTGCTTTGTGTATTAAAACAAAACATTACAACGTAATAGTCAGGCCTTTTAAAGGCAGACAATACTGTATAGAATTTTCTCACTGTTGAGGGTCCTACAATGACTTACAATTGCTTACTACCGCTTCATTTTAACACTGGTGGATAGTTGTCTCATTCACAATCATACCATCTCCTCCCTTTCTTATAATGAGAAAAGTTACCACATCTTCTTTTTATATGCTGACCCTTTTATTTAAGGAAGAACAGAGATTACTACACAATGCACTACTTTCTGCAACTTGCGTTATTCTTATAAAATGGTTGTTTATTCCAAATATATGTACAACCATCATTATGGAGACTATGTTTGATCATATATTTTTAACAAGTTGATAGGATCCAAAGAGTTTAAGCCTCAGTGCACTTGTTTGCCGGTACTTAGTAAGTGGCAGATCCAGGGGGTTGGGTTTTGGAACCCCCTTCCTCTTCTAGACTATCAATGCTTTTGAATGAAGACATATGATTGGAACCTAACTTTTTTAAATGGCTGGATTCTACCCTGTTAGTACTTACAACGCACATGTAGATATGATATAAGAATATAGCTAATCAGCCAACGGTTGAAAATTTTTCCCCCCATTGCAATATGTGCAAACTTTAATAAAATTGAGAATGGAAATGGGGAATGTGCCAAAGAGACAACAACCCGACCATAGAGCAGACAACAGCAGAAGGTCACAAACAGGTCTTCAATGCAACAAGAAATTCTCGCACCCGGAAGAGTCCTTCAGCTGGCCTCTAAACAAATATATACTAGTTCAGTGATAATGAACACCTTACCTACATTAATTTCAATCATACTGTTCCTATCTATAACCATAATAAAATCTTTATTGATCTGTGATTGGGTACTGCATACATAAGTGAAAAATTAAAAGACTGAACAAAATAATAATTTATTCAAAAATATCTCTCTATCATTTAACATCATAACAATAGCATTCTTACAATAAATACCGAAAGCCTGTGTCACTTAAAGTGATATACAGGACACATCAATGCTTTTATCCACAACATTTAACATTTGCAAACAAAGAATTATTAATCTAAAGATTAGGAAATAATCAGGAAAATGTCAACACTCAAGTGAAAAGACTTCAAATTTTCATTTCACACATTTTTAACTCTTCACTAGCTAAATGTTAAGATTCTCTCCTCTTGAAGGGTAGATGATTGGATTGTAACTCTTGGCTATCGAGAAAGATTTTTTTAAGATGTCAGGGTTAAAAAGAAACAAGAACAAATTAATAATGGTGGCAGTTTATTCTTGGGCTCTACCTGAGTAGTACCATCAGTAGCACAGCTAGTCATAAAAGTTAGTTGCTGCTTCCAATCACAAATAAAGACCTCTATATGAGTTTCATTGAGATGTTGATGACACTAACATACAACACTGAATGATTGTGTTAATGTATCATTGGTCGAGTATTCAGAACGGTTAGTCAGGTTTCATTTGTGATGTCTCATACAATCCTCCCTCTGGCTACGGACAATAATAGAGTAATACGATACAATATCCCATTTTACATTTGAATGGAGCCTAAATCAAAACTTAATTTTTTTCTAGAACTAAATTTCTGTTAAAATATGTTGCCAGAACATTTCCCACGAATTTTCATTCATTTTAAATCATTATATTTATTCATTCTCTCATTTCTCAAAATCAAGCCTCAACCAGGTGCTCCGCAGGGCGCAGCTTTATACGACCGCAGAGGTCGAACCCTGAACAGTTGGGGCAAGTATGGACAAAACATTCAAGCATGATACAGCTCTGAATTTGGATTGTGATCAAATTTTTGACATTACATGGGTTTTTTTTACACAAAACAAATGCCAAGATTTTACAAATCAATTAAAGATTTCTTCTTCAAACTTTTTAAATCTAAAATTAAATAGTTGACACAGCATAGGTTTCTGACACAGAATGAATGTGGTCTAATGAACTTAAAAGGTTTTTTTTGCCTTTGAGCAAATCACTATGCTGTTGAATATTAATCCTCTCAAAAAAATGTTTGAAGAAATTTTCTTTTTATTTATGAAATCTGAAATGAGAAAAATTTACCCCCCCCCCCTCCCATTTTTTTTCACATCCCCGTTTCCCTTTTTCAAAACTGATATCAATTCAAATTTCTAATGGAGTTTGCAACAATAACTGCTTGTTATCACTGAATGGTAAAGATTCTTTAAATTTATCAGTTGGTAGTAAAAAGTGTATATACATTGTATATTGTATATAACAAAGATTTAAGTTGATTCTGGACAAAGAAAGATAACTCCAATTAAAAAAAATTCTTGCTATTGCACAATATTGTGCAATAGGATATTTCTTGCTTACTATTCTGGACAAAGAAAGATAACTCTAATTAAAAAAAAATTTGCTATTTCACAATATTGTGCAATTAGATATTTTTTGCCATTGCACAATACTGTGCAATTGAAAAGACTTGCTATTGCACAATACTTAATATAATAATTTTAGATCCTGATTTGGACCAACTTGAAAACTGGGCCCATAATCAAAAATCTAAGTACATGTTTAGATTCAGCATATCAAAGAGGCCCAAGAATTCAATTTTTGTTAAAATCAAACTTAGTTTAATTTTGGACCCTTTGGACTTTAATGTAGAATTTGAAATTTGAAAACAGGACCAACAAGAATGTGTCCTCAGTACACGAATGCCCCACTCGCACTATCATTTTCTATGTTCAGTGGACCGTGAAATTGGGGTAAAATCTCTAATTTGGCATTAAAATTAGAAAGATCATATCATAGGGAACATGTGTACCAAGTTTGAAGTCGATTGGACTTCAACTTCATCAAAAACTACCTCGACCAAAAACTTTAACCTGAAGCGGGACAGACGGACGAACGAACGGACGGACGAACGGACGCACAGACCAGAAAACATAATGCCCCTCTACTATCGTAGGTGGGGCATAAAAATGAAGAATCTACATACACAGTTAGATTTGGCATATCAAAGAACCCCAAGGATTCAATTTTTGATGAAATCAAACAAAGTTTAATTTTGGACCCTTTGGACCTTAATGTAGACCAATTTGAAAACTGGACCAAAAAACTTCAATAATCAAGAATCTAAGTACATTTTTAGATTCAACATATCAAAGAACCCAACCGATTCATTTTTTGTCAAAATCAAACTGTTTAATTTTGGACCCTTTGGACCTTAATGTAGACCAATTTGAAAACGGGACCAAAAGTTGAGAATCTACATATACAGTTAGATTCGGCATATCAAAGAACCCCAATTATTCAATTTTGATGAAATCAAACAAAGTTTAATTTTGGACCCTTTGGGCCCCTTTTTCCTAAACTGTTGGGACCAAAACTCCCAAAATCAATACCAACCTTCCTTTTATGGTCATAAGCCTTGTGTTTAAATTTCATAGATTTGTATTTACTTATACTAACATTATAGTGTGAAAACCAAGAAAAATGCTTATTTGGGTCCCTTTTTGGCCCCTAATTCCTAAACTGTTGGGTTCTTAACTCCCAAAATCATTACCAACCTTCCTTTTGTGGTCATAAACATTGTGTTTAAATTTCATAGATTTCTATTTACTTAACCTAAGGTTATTGTGCAAAAACCAAGAAAAATGCTTATTTGGGCCCTTTATTGGCCCCTTATTCCTAAACTATTGAAACCAAAACTCCCAAAATCAATCCCAATCTTTCTTTTGTGGTCATAAACCTTGTGTCAAAATTTCATAGATTTCTATTAACTTAAACTAAAGTTATGGTGCGAAAACCAAGAAAATGCTTATTTGGGCCCTTTTTGGCCCCTTATTCCTAAAATGTTGGGACCAAAACTCCCAAAATCAATACCAACCTTCCTTTTATGGTCATAAACCTTGTGTTAAAATTTCATAGATTTCTATTCACTTTTACTAAAGTTAGAGTGCGAAAACTAAAAGTATTCGGACGCCGGACGACGACGACGCCGACGCCGACGCCAACGTGATAGCAATATACGACGAAAATTTTTTCAAAATTTGCGGTCGTATAAAAATGTGTTAACATACATGACCCACACTGCAATAATATTGGAATGATAGACTGTTTCTTTCAAACTACATACACACAAGACTTACACTCTTAAAATCTCATAAACTAACTGTATATACAATGAAATTTGTTTACTCATCATGATAAGTAGTTGCTGAAAATGTATACAGTGAGTGATATACTAAGACATATCTCTTACTCATTACTCATAAGAGATTCAATATATTAAAATCATTGACACTTTGGAGCTTTTTCACATACAATCACAATTAGTTGTTTCTATCAATGGGGAATTTGACTATCAATGTATAATATGAGCCTAGTATACATTGTTAGTCAACCTTAATCATGACCTAGTATATATTGTTATATCAATGTTCAATATCATGAGCCTATTATAAAATGTTAGTCAACCTTCCCATTAACAGAAACAAGTGCCTTTGAATTAAATCTTATGGCTAAATTAATCATACTTTGTAACTTGAAAGTGATTTTCCCAGAAGATATTTTAAAACTACGTGCTTGTATTAATATACAAGTTGTTCTTCCTCAATATGAATATTACAAATGTTATTTCCCAGAGCCCTCCCAATTGTCATTCAAGTTAAAAATTAATTTACCTAAATACAATCACCATATATCACTGGATATCACATAGTTTGCGTTATTTTCTTGATTGACTACAGTGTCAAAATCATAAATTCATTTGCACCATTAACGATGTATATATTAAATTCTTTGAAATTTTTACAATAATAAATCTCTTAAAATAACATTAGTATATATATATGGTTATTCACAACTAACAAAAAAGCACTTTAAACCAAGAAAATTGTAGCTTCTAACAATTAAACTGTTAAAACCATGATTTTCAAACTCTTAAACAATAAATAGAAGTCTACTAGAGAGAACAAACAACGGACTAATTGATAAATACCTCTGAATTGTTAAAATAAAAAAAGAACCTATAGATGGAACCATATTTAATGTTCATGTTCCATTTATCCATTCATAGACGAAATAATTCATCTTCTACTGGATAAATGAAACTGAAATAGTTACAAATAATGTATAAAATCAAACAAATTTTAAAACTAATAAACTGAAACATATTCCATACAATAACCTTGAAATGTTTATAATGCTTATGTATACATACATCTCATTGGATTTCTGAATGTTTACTAAATGCAGTACATATATTCTGAATCAATTCAAAGCTCTCTGAGAAAGTATACCAATTGATTGCTTCATATCAGGTCATTAATATACACCAATCATCAAGTAATTGAAAACTGTATATATCTGAATTCCTTTAACCTCACCTATATGCTATTTGCCTGAACAGCAATCAGAACTCGACTCATAACATGACATAAATGAAAATTTAAAAAAAAATAAGCGTAAAAATATTGGCTGTTTTGGACGTTTACATGAAGCAGTATTGAAAGACTTTGATGATTTTCTGCTGGTCTGATTGAACATTTATGGTCACAGAAAAACTGGCTCAAGTGGTCCAAATTAAATGTCAATTAAATATCCTAGGTTCAGCTTGTGTTATAATTCTCCAGGATCATGTTTGGATTTTTCTGTTGGTTCTGCAAATATAAAATGATTCTTTAGCTATGGTTGTGAATAAATGGCATTCAAATGGATGAAACATTTAATTAAGACCTCCTCATTAACAAAACAACATTGATGTGCAGAAAGCGTGGTCTTATAAGATCAAATGGTGATAAGTTTTTTCACAATCAAAGTAAAAGACCAAGAAAAGGTGCTAATGATCTTACTTTTCGCTATTAATTACTTGACAAATTAAGAAATTACTAACTATATATATTTGACAGAGTAGGCTTATTGGGTGCCATTTTTGTTTATAAAACCCAAGTCCCATAACTTTTTGGTCTGAGAAAAAAACCTTCATGAAACACAAGTGGATTTCCCCCATTATCCCTTGCATTGACATGTTAAATACATGCAGCCATTCTCAAGGAGATAAGATTACGAGAGACTATTCACATATAGCAATAATGAAGTTGGTTAGTTGAATTATCTCCCTTTCACATGAAGGACCAGGATTATATTAATTTTTTTACAATCTAAAGTTAGGCTCTACAGCTGTGTAAAACTTCATCAATACCCATTCAGCCATCTAGGAATTGGGCTATCAAGGTTCATAAAGAAACCATTTTAAAAACTAGGGTGTAGACACTGTAGAGGGGGTAAATTAAAGTAATCCAGATGTGCACTTTTTCAGCATAGGACTATTACTCATTATTGGCTTTCAAATAAAAACAGTTGAAAGAACAAACCAGTAGTTAATATTGACGAGCACTAGAAACATAAAAAGTCTGGCAGACCAGATAACAATGACTGACAAAACTACACTTTAACGTACCTAGATATATATAAACTGTCCAACAAGGTATAAAAGCAGATAAAATATAAATTGGTTTGCAACTGTTTTTACATTCCACCAAACAACTACATGGCGACAGACATTTCTAATTCACACATTAAAACACCTTCATCTACTATAAGCAATGTTTAAAAAAAACAAATTACTAGGGTCAGGTATCTGCATGCCCCTTTTGGGTTAATATTCAATGGACCCTTCTAGCATAACTGGATTAGAACTACAAATTACCTGTTAAAGTCTCTAAAATGATAGATTTTCTTTTAAAAGGAGCTACAAAGGAAACAGAAATCTTCAAAAAAGATTCTAGCCTTACACAAAAGACATCAAATTTATTATAAAATGCCACACATTCAAGACCAGAGATACAAAATACATCCCAATGCTTGTCTATTCATATAAACTTATATAGGTACCAGGCTTTAAATGTGTATGTAGATGTAAATTTCTTCTACTAGACTCATCAGTGACACTCGAATCAAAAAAGTTAAAAAATATGAATAAAGTAGAAGTTGAAGACCGTTGAAGGGCCATAATTCCATATTATCAAAGTATATGACGCCAAATTACAAACCAAGCCCACCTATGCACTTCCTCCTTCAAACCCTTGCACCTTTACCATTAAGAATTTTGATTTGTCATTCCAAAAACAAACTGTTACCTGGTAGAATTTTTGTGTAGGAAAATATAAAGAAAGATTGTAAGACAAAAAGATCAGAAGACCAAGATTTAATCAACAGACACCGAAACTTAGATACATTGAAGACAAAGTACACACAAACAGTAAAGCAAAAATTAAAGATTATGAGATTATATTTACCTTCTTTATCTTTTTCTGATTTTTCTATATTTTCTGCAAAGACAAAAAATATAATTTACACACAAATGCTTCTCACAAAATGTTAAAAAAAGAATATTCTCTGTGATTATTCATAAATATTATTTTATTTTATATAATCAAGGCTGTGATAAAAATAATATAATAATATAATTTAGAATCCCTTGGATTCTAATATCTCCCATAAATATTTTTTACACTTTTTTCAAAGCAATAAAGCTAGTTTTTAAAGTCAAGCACTCACAATAATTTTACCATGCTTTTCAATAGCTTTACTCATATTAATTTTTGAAATATCAGATGTATTATAAGACTTAGAAGACAAATTAAGTCTGCATTTAAATTTCTAAAATGAGTGAACATAAAGGCAGATTATATTAAAAGTTAGAATGACAACAAGTAAATATTATTTCTCAGAGTTGGATACAAACCTTCTTTAGATTCTGTTTTTGTTTCTTCCTCTTTTGTATCTGTTTTTGTTTCTTCCTCTTTTGTATCTGTTGGTTTATCTATAGGTTCTTCTACTTCTATTTTTGTCTCTTTTTCCTTCTCTGCTTTATCCGTTTTATTTGTATCAGATTTTGTTGTATTTCCATCTGTTTTTGTTGTATTTGATTTTGGTTTTGGTTTAGGTTTGGGTTTAAAATTTTTAGCTTTATTAATTAGATATTTGACCTCTCTATCTAATGCCTGTAATTTTAATGCTATATCTTCCACTAATAATTTAGGTTTTTCTGAATCAGGTGTTTTCTTCTGTTCTTCAATCATATCATCTCTCCATTTCTACAAAATAATACAAAAGATTACGATCCAACTGCAATTTGTACATGCCTGAGCATAGACCCGAGGTATCATTTCTGTTCAGATAATCCCCTCAACTTTACAAACAAATCAAAGCAGAAATAAGTTATAAAGGATTTTTTAAGCACTTATTAAACTAAGTCCCAAATTAAAATGCATGTTATAGTTATTCAGAGAAAACAAGTGAAACTTTGAGCTACTGCTCACATTTGATACCCCTGCCCAAATATGAACAATTTTAATAGTGTAAAAATATGCAGGTGTTCTGTAAACTGCAAGTTGTTGAGTGATGAATCTGAAAACGTATCACGTTATAGCTGACTTGTATAAAGCCTGAAACCAAAATTTCTGAAATCCCTATGATAAGTTCCTAAGAAAGTGTGTAAAACAATTTCATGGAATGGGTGGATGGACAGACAGTATCAAAAGTTATAAAATATGATAAAAATTCCTGAGAAGATAAAATTGGAAAGAGTCTAATTACCTTTGTATCTGTTATCAGTTTTTCTAAAGTTGTAATTTCTACTTCAGTAAATATTCTATCTTCTTCAACAACAGTAAAGTTTTTAACTGACTTCAGGAAATATTTTGTATGATTCAACATATCTTTCAAAGCCTTGAGAGCCTTTGGTCTTTCTTCAAATTCATACACACGAGCCTTCAAATCCTTTATTTCTTTTTTTAAGGATTTCAACTTGTCTTGGTAAACCTGGAAAAATATATCAGAAATTTCATATATCAAAGAGTATTTAAAAAAAAAAGAAATAAGAAACTACTTTTGACCCCTTAAAGATCTAAATGACAAAAAACTAATCTTGATGTGTCAGGTATCAAAACCAATATTTCTGACATACATTAAATCAATTACATCTTTCTTGACATAGACTTTTATATATAAGACTTGAATATCTCCTGTAAGACTTTGTAAAATCAATCAGAGTTCAACTCATTACAAATTAAAGTAGTATGCATCACCAACAATCTTACTCATTTTCATATTCATGTATTCATTGCTTACAAAGTTTTAAGTCAAAGTTGACCATAAATCAATTTTTACCTCAGCCTTAGCATCTTCCTCCTGATCGTACATCCAGTCTGATGCCTCAGACAGAAGTTTAGTAAGCTTTTCTCTCTCAGCTTCTGTTGAACATTTTTCATACATTTCTTGTGTTAACTTGTCGTTCATATCAAATATAAATGCCTCCAAATCATTCTTTGACTTCTCTAAAAGTTTCTTTGCTTTGTCTTTATCAGTTAATTCTGCTAATCTGTATAAATATTTGATATTTTACTCAGTTCATGTATCCAGATAAAAAATGAAAAAACATTGCAATAAAAAAGTTAACTATACTTTTACAACCATAAAGGTTTGGGCTGCTCATATCAAGTCCCTCTGTGCTCTCCAATGATCTATATCTTCAATAATTTTTCAATTTTTTTTTTAATGCTTTCAAGCATTTGACAAGTTTTTAAATTAATTTGTTTTTATCCACATTACTGATGATTCTAAAACCCAAGATAACCAAGAACGTATGACAACTTAACAATCTCTTTGATCCATCTTTACTTACTTTTTCCTCATGACTTTCAATGAGTCTTTGTTGACTTCTGGGATATCAAAAGATTCTGTCTGTGTGTCTATTTTCTCCCTGACAACTGTTATATTGGGCTTTTTATCCTATAAATATGCAAAAGAAAATTAAGATTAATAGTTCATTCCACATTTGGAAGTAATACAAAATTTTAGTTGTCTTTTTTTATAAAAGGCTCGTCTGAAAGAAAGTGATGAATGTCAAACAGCAACCTTATATTGATTGATTATTTTTTGTTTGTCTAATGCCATTTTTAACATTTATTCATTGGTGGCCAGTTTTTATGGGTGTATTAAGCAATCTTTAACCCTAGAGTGTCAGTTAATATAAATAAGTTATGCATCAGGTAAAGTTGACTTAGACGTGTTTGGCTATTTTTAATGATCTTTTTGATTGTTGATTGATCACCAACTGTTTTGGATCTTAGACATCATAAGCTTTCAAGAATCGGCATTTAGCATTTCAAATGGAGGTAAATCCAGAAAAGAACTGTGAATGCATGAAGTTTATGAAATTTTATTTCATGGTTTTTTTTATAGAAAGTGCAAGTTGGTGCCTCTCCCTTTCTTAAGCTAACCTGGTTTTGCTTTTATCTCAATCATTTCTCACCTTTAAATCAGCTTCAGTTTTATTGAGAGAATCAGTTCCATTAAGTTTATTAGTGGCATCATCAGTCTTGTTTTCACTTTTTTCTTCTTCCTTCCCTTTCTCTGTCTTTTCTTTCTTTGTTTCGTCTGTTTTCTCTTCTGTCTTGTCTGATTTTTTATTACTTTTGTCTTCCTCATCTGCTGGTACCTACAATAACCAAAGACATATATCAAAATAAAGTTTTAAAAAACATACCACTAAAATAAGATATTTTTTAAAATACATGTATAAAAATAAAGTTCTAAAATAAAAAAAGTAAAGACATCTGATCCATTATTTACCATTATTTAAACCAAACATGCACAACTGAAAATTTGTGGGTTGTTTATTCACAAAATTTTACTTACAATCTTAGATTGAAATCATGGCTCGGCTACTTTTCACCACTTTATTTTTTAGTTAAAAACTTTTTGATTTAATTTTTGTTTGGTTTAAAAGAATTTGTGGATTTTATATATATATCAGGGGTCTTATTGGGGGGTTCTGATCACGGATCCCGCTGACTGTTTTGTCAGATTCACATATCCCGCTGACTGTTTTGTCAGATTCACATATCCCTTGTACAATATGTACGTAAGCAATTCTCATGTTTTTGTAATTTCCCATGTACGGCTAGACTTCATTTCCCTTTTTCACTGCACAATAATTTAACTTTCACATGTCACGCTTACAAAAAATGTGCAATCCCGCGTCACCCTTAGACCCCAATGAGCCCCACTATATCTGAACTACAGGTTTTCATTTTCCAATAGATGAAAGATATTTTCACACTTTGGGGAAAAGGAACACTCCATTAGGATGAAAGTCAAATCATATTCTATTCAATGGGATAAATTGTTTAATGTGTTCGAGGAAAGCATTTTGACAAAACATTGTTTGTCCTTATTTTATAAACCAGTTTTCACTTAAATTTTTAAATTTATCAGCAATTTTGCCATAAATAGATATTTGAAATCAAAATCTTCAACTCTGTACTGCACTTCATTGATTCAATAATATATGAATGTCCTAGTCAGTGAGTCTATTTATAACACAGTTTTTGAACACTTAATCATTAGTTTTACTTAACTTTTCCTTTCATGAACAAGAAATGTTGAAAACAAATTCTAACATAGTGGTGCATGCTAATAACACATTAAAACAGAAACAACAGAAACATAACATTACAGTGTTCCAGCTAGCATGAAATGGAGGGGCGCCGCGCCCCGCCCCCGAAATTTTGCGCCCCACTGCCTTTTTTAAGTGCCCCTGCGCCCCTCTGTGCCCTTTTGAAAAAAAGTTTAAAAAACAATATTTTTTCCTCATATCGTCGCCATTTTGTTGAGTTCTTTATACACACACTTCATTAAGACAACAGATTAAAATTGTTGACACTTGTTACCTGATTATAATCACCTTTTTGATTAGAGTCAATTACTTAATCAGGTGAAATTTACGACCCTGTCTAATCCCTTTACCCTGAAGCACCAAACATCGAAGTTAAATGAATTGATTATTTTAACACCTGACGATGCAAAATATAATTTATAAAGTAAATGTGAACGATGTTCATTTCTATTGTATTTGTTATTTATTATGTCATTTAAAAAGAATCATTCCAATAGGTCAACACACAAAATGCATGAAACATGATGTAACTTTGACCTCCGTAGCAGAGTTCAAAAAATTTATGGGTCACTGAATATTCACAATTCAGATCGTTTTTGTTTTGATGTTTTTATTTTTTAAACTGTTCTTTCAAACTAGTTTTAATCCAGAAGAAAGTAAAAACATTGCTTGATTGTACCTTAAGTTGAATATCTATATCCAAATTAAATTAATTAAAACTGTAATCCATGATCACAAATTGAATGCTTTGTTTACAATTGTTGAAAGCCATGTGCTTTTTGGCGGGAAAATTCGGGAAACCCCTTATTAACAGGAAACAGTTACATTTCATTGTTATTTATAGACAGTAGGAATTTCATTTTGGAAATCATTTTGATTACAACTGCTAAGATTCATTCATGAAAAATTATAATAATTTCTTGGGGTGAAACTGATAATACTTTTTTTATTAAAATAATTTACATCTAGGGGTATGGAAAGGGGGGCTGTTTTTTTTGTTTTTTTTCAATAATATTACAAATATATATAAAGTTTACCAGTCATGGTTAAATGGATTTTAATTCTGAAAAACTCATGTTTATTTAATTCCTTTATTATTTCCATCATAATAAGAAACAAGCTACATGTATAAGGTATTTCAAACATATATTTTTGGCTTTTATATAAGAACATTCAAGACTATTAGTATGTATGTGCCTGCAGTAAAAACAAACCTGGTAAGGCCTAAAAAAATTCTACAGGGCCCTTGAAAAAACTTTTGGATCCAGGCTGGCCTTCAGAGAAAATGTTAAGTATTGTTCCTGACTGTATTGCAGATTTATGTGAAGTTTTTAAACTGACATGCACAATTCATTTCACAAGTGTAATAAAAATAATTCTACAAAACAACGCAGCGCATCGCGTTGCAAATTCATCTTAGACCCACCATGCATCAAGAAATATGTCTTTATGTGGTAATATTAAGTATTTGATTTTTTTCAGTGAGAACGCGCTAAAGTGCCCTTTTTAAAAACGCGCCCCTCTATTTTCAAATCCTAGCTGGAACACTGCATTACAATAATTGAATTCACAGCTCTACAAAAACTGAGGTTCTAAAATGTATTATCATCTTTGAGGATAAGAGAATGGGAACACAAACAGAACAAACTTATCACCTTCAACTTCCACCCACATTTAAAGATTGTTGCATTCTGGGTTAGCATATTAAATATAAAGCATTTCAAGTGAGAAGAGTTAACATTAATTCAGAAAATATGAGGGAAATAAAACATCTTTTGAAACATAAATACTGATAACGATCACTTATTTTCAATATCTGGCAATTCAGATAAAATGTTCATCCTTTTTAGGTTACATTATTTGATCAAATATAATTAAAAAGTTAATGCAACAAACTTAAATTCTAACTATTGATTTAAATAATGCCTTATGATTGAGAACCTCAGGTTTCTCTTTTTTGTCTTTATCTCCATTTTCTGTTTGTTTTTTCTCTTCCTGTTTTTCCTGGTTGGATGCAGTTTGATCTGGTTTTGCTTCCTCACTTTCAGCCTCTTTCTCAGAATTTTCACCCTTCATGTGAAAGTGAACATGCAATAAGTGTTAATCCAAATCACCCAAAATGTGTCAGTAGTAAATAATAAATATAAAATAAATCAGGAAGCTTTGAATACTAAATCATGCCAACGAGTAAATAATAAAAAATAAAGAACAGATTTTGAAAACATCAAACAATATACTGTAAATTCAGAAATTATTGCGTGCATTTATTTCTGCGATTTTAAGTTTTGCAATATTGAGAAAATCCTGTTTGTTTCATACAAAAAGAATTCAAAATCCGAGTTTAAATTTTTGCGATTATAACCTTGTTGTAATTTTTGCAATAATAAAAACATCGCAATAATTTCTGTATTTACCATAACTACCACTAGAGACAACACACTGGTTCTTTAACTCAATTTATTTTATTGATAGAATAAGGAAACAATTTTTTTTCTCTGGAATGCTTGCAATAAAATTGGAAAAGATAAGAAAATAACAAGTACACAAAAGAAAACAGAACAAGAGGCTCCTTAGAGTCTGAATCCCTCACATGACAATATACTAAAATGGGCAAAAAACATGATTTATAGATATAAATCAAGAGAATGATGGAATATTTTAGTATATTGTCAAAATGTAGTTTATATCATGCATTTGTTCTATTTTCAGCAAAAGATGCCCTGTTGGTTGAAACAAAAACAAACACTTTATAATAGATATCATTGATTTCAAGAAGATTTTAAAAGAACGGATGCCAATTGTCAACAAGCTCATGAGATAAAAAAGCAAAGAAAACAAATCCACAGTCAGTATTACCTCAACTGGTTTTTCTCCTGCATCTTCTATTGTCTCTCCTTCCTCTTTTTTACCACCAAAAAGTCCGCCCAGAGTATTTCCTAATTCTAAAAATAGATCAATGACATATTTGGATATGCAACTACAAAAAGCCTCCTACTTCTATGTTTTCAGGAATGTTATTACAATTCTATTTAGTTTCCTCTAGAAAAATAAAATTACTAATGCATCATAATGAAATATGGTAACTTTTAAACTAGCTTTAAAATAAATCAAATTTTTACAATAACTGGGACATCACGTTTGATTCCTAGGCACAATCGGTCTTATTTCAGCATTCAACTTGTATAAAGCTAAGGTTTAATACCTATTTCTACATAATCCATAAACTAATGTAAGACAGGAAAAAAAAGAAGATTTTTAGAGAACTAGCAGCTAAATCTGCTTAAATAGTAATATATAGCATTGTTCAATAACTGTTGATAAAGTTACTACACAACTCTGATGTGTGAAGATAGATTATAAAACTTACTTGACCAGGTGGATTCTTCTTTTGCTTCTTCCTTTTCAAACACAACTTCTACCTACAAAGCATTGTTTTTGATTATTTGATTAGGTACATCGTTGAACATACAAATAAATTAAAATTAAAGTAATTCATGGGCAAACACTTATCTCATTTAATTCAGGAAGTAATTTCACGTATTTGAACCAATTATATGTCCCAACTTCTGGCATGAATTTGACAGTTTGAAAAATAAATTAACCCTGACTCTAAACCCATA
Source organism: Mytilus edulis (assembly GCF_963676685.1). Classification (NCBI taxonomy): domain Eukaryota; kingdom Metazoa; phylum Mollusca; class Bivalvia; order Mytilida; family Mytilidae; genus Mytilus; species Mytilus edulis. Next base: position 6,836,764 of record NC_092348.1, read on the forward strand.
GAATAAAGACTATCTCAATAATAAATGAGTTTTGTTTACAATATCTTATTCTACCTGATCTAAGTGAAGTATTCCACTTTCGTCCAGTCTGAAGTGTGCTTTGACTCCTTTACTATCACCAGCTTCCTTGTGTTTAGTGAAGGCATCTTCTACTCCTGATAGCTTAAACTTAGCTAGGGACAGATCTTGGAACGAACTGGAAAAGAATGTCATGGCAATGTAAACTTAGCTAGGGACAGATCTTGGATCGAACTGGAAAAGAATGTCATGGCAATGTAACATTATTCAATAATATCCAATATTCAACTAGTCATTTGTTGGTTTCAAGAATTCCTGTAGTAGGGAAATACAAAACATACTTATGCTACAATAAATTTATAAGAAATTGCTTACTTTCATTTTATAGATTTTAGTTAATTTTCATTTTGTTCATTTATACGAAAGAACAATACTTTTATGATATGTCAAACAGACATTAAATTAGAATAAAATTCATTATGCAATCTAAAACTTCAAATTCTTGCTCAATATCAGATATATCAAAGGGGTTTGTTTGGTTCTTTGTGGTGAATGTCTCCATCAACAATGCCATCAACTCAAAAATGAAATGCAAAAGTCAAGTTTGATAAAACGTAACTTACCTTTTGTCAAAGTCTGATAGAAAATCAAGATCACCATAACTGACATTGAAATCAAAGTCTTTCAAATGTTTGCTGAAGGTCATGACCTTTTTCTGTGGATAAGGGTTCATTCTATTAAACAATGTCCTCTTAACTACCCTTTTACTATCACTGCCATCTTCTGCAAGCCTGTGCTTCTCAAACTCAACCTATGAATAACATTTAACATTCATATTAATTTTTTACATTTCATAATGATAGAGAAAAATGTAATATATAGATACCTTAATTTCTGTTGTACATGGAAAAGGTATCATTTAATTTTTTTTTACAAATTTAATTGTTAGAAGTTGCATTCAATTTTCAACCGCCATAAATACATAATCAAGCAAATTCATCTACAAACAAGTAAGAACTAGATGCGACATTATAACATAAATACTTTTAGCATTATTCTTAAACATATACACTTTTTTATATATCACATGAAAAGTTAGGACATCACATTACTATTTGTCTGATATAAGAGAAAATAAAGTAATTACAATTTCACACTTTCACATGATTTTTAGCATGTGCTTGCAAACAACAAATTTACCTGTTACCTGTAAATGTCTTGATGTAAATTACCATTAAAGAAAAGAAAAGAAAATTATGGTTGCAAAAATATCTCCAGAAGCTCTATTTTGTCACCAGAGGAAATAATCGCAAATTGCAACATAAGCGCAGCCCAGCGCTGTCCTTGAATTGCAGATGATTAAGACAGATGCCAAATGATGAAAAAAGCTGGTCCAATCAATATCAGATTGAACATAATTCCCTTATTGACCTACCATTTTTTGGGCATCGTTTAGTTTGCAATCATTTGATAATAAATTGGCTTGCTTTGACAACTCAATTGCTAGTATTAAAACATGTGCATTTAGCCTTTTCATTTATTGCCAGTTTTATCGCATTAGCGTCAGCCTATCACGCAAACAATTGCATCATATTTAAATGTTGATTTCAAGTCATTTT